>NC_083710.1:89374328-89697438 GCF_033118175.1 Dama dama
TTGCTTAAAGAATTCCACAGATGGAAAAGCCTGCCAGACTACAGTCCATGGGGTCACAAAGAGTCAGACACGACTAAGTGACTTTGCTTCACTTAAGTGAAATAAATGTAGAGAATTTCATTTTCTTTGTCTCAACCAGCATTTTCCTACTAAGTGAACAGAGTCAGCATTTTCTTATCTTCAAGCCCAGCCCCAGGAGGAGGTGGAAGAACAGGTGTTTGATTTCTAACACTCTTATGTTCACTCGGACAGGATGAATTCTGGAGGACATACATGGGTGAGTGTCCCCTCCACCCAGCCCACCGCCTCCTCTGCTTTTTGCTTCGACTGGAGGAGACAGTCCACTCTCCAGGGTTGAGAACTCGAGGCCAGAGGATTCCCAGTGTCCAGCCTTGGGGTCCTGGACCTTGACCCAAAGGAAGGGCCCCGGGCCGCGGGATGAGGGGGAAGCTTGCCCGCTCCCCAGGCTCCCATGGGCCTTGTGCAGACGGCCAGAAGCCGGTTAAGCTGTGGAAGGCGAGGCTTGGGGGTGCTGTCTGGGGACCACGGTGACCGGGGGTCTCCAGGAGGCCTCTCGGAAAGGAGACGGGTCCTAGAGGGGCAGGCAGGCCGGCTGGGCCGGGGCATCAGGGGGTCACCCGCGCGGGGCGTCCTCTCCGCAGGCGGCTCCCCTTGCACCTCCCAGCCTTGCCTCAACAATGGGTCCTGTCAGGACACAATTCGCGGCTACGCCTGCACCTGTGCGCCGGGCTATGAAGGCCCCAACTGTGCCTTCGGTGAGCCCCGCCCCTCCCCGGATGCCCACCCCCTCCCGGGACCCCTGCCCCTCCCCCGTACCCCCCACTCCTCCCCGGGGAGTCCCCTTCCCCGGGACCCCTGCCCCTCTCCCGCAACACCCCCCCAGCCGCTTCCCGGACCCCCACCCTTCCTGGGACACCCGCCCCTCCCCTGGGACCCCTGCCCCTTCCAGGGACCCCCGCTCTGACCCCCACCCTCGCCCCTCCCTGGGCCCCCGCCCCTCCCCCGAGGGCACGGCTCCCTGGGTTGTGGGTGCGAGACCGTCCTCAGCTTCATCACCTGATGTCCCTTAAACGTTGCGGGTTGGGGCGGTGGGGGCAAAGCCGATTCCCGCCAGAGACCCCTTCATGTAGAAATGAACTTGCTCTGTCCTTGATGTTAATGCGGAACCTGCCAGCGCTCTGCTCCAGTGGCCTCTCTGAGAGCTCGGCCAGTGCTGGGAGGGCACCCCAAGTGCAGTGCGCTGAGCAGGCTCCCAGCTTCACCCCACAAGCATCCCCTGCCCGTCCCGACCCCCACCTCGAAGAAGCCCCTTAAGAACTCCGGCTGCCGTGGTGGGCAGTGAGCCCAGGGAGGGGCCACGCGGACCCTTGTGAGGGGCTCGCAGACCCTACCCCGCCTGCCGGCTCCACCCCCGTTCGTTCCTGACACCGAATGGAAACACTCACATGAGCACGTTTGGAATGAAAAGCCAGAGTCTAGTCGCTCAGTCGTGTCCGACTCTTTGCGACCCCACGGACCGCAGCATGCCAGGCCTCCCTGTCTATCACCAACTCCCGGAGCTTACTCAGACTCAGGGTCCATTGAGTGGGTGATGCCATCCAACCACCTCATCCTCTGTTGTCCCTTTCTCCTCCCGCCTTCAATCCTTCCCAGCATCAGGGTCTGGGAGAGAGAACGAGTCTTCGCATCAGTTGGCCAAAGTATTGGAGTTTCAGCTTCAGCGTCAGTCCTTCCAATGAATATTCAGGACTGATTTCCTTTAGGATGCACTAAAGGATAGTTCAGAATGGCTATTTTCAGGGTAACATTTCTGGTTTCCCCTTTTCTCTTTTTAGCTAAAAACGAATGTCACCCTCTGAGGCTGGATGGGTGTCAGCACTTCTGCCACCCGGGACCGGAGTCCTACACATGCAGCTGTGCAAGGGGCCACAAGCTGGGTGGAGACCACAGGTCCTGCCTCCCCCATGGTGAGTCCCCTCCCCCCATACCCCGAGCCTTCCTCTGCAGCGACTCTGAAAGCCCACCTCCCCTGCTGTGGCTGGGGGGTGGGGAGAGGGCTTCCCAGCCCCCGCCAGGCTCCTCTACCCGCTCCCCCACCGTCTCTGAGAGCAGGTATGAAATCCCACCTGCTCTGCATATACACGAAGTGTATGGGCACCACGGAACAGGCTGGAAGGGTCAGCACCGTGGTCACCCCGCCGCCTGCCCTGGGAGGCACTGACCTTCCTTTCTGTGTGGCCGCCACAATGAAGACAGCTGTGCGTGTGGAACCCTCGGTTCTGAGTGCTGCCAGAGGCCCCAGCGAGGCCAGCAGAACCTTCCGCCTTTCCCGTGGCAGGTAACAGAAACACATTTTAATCTTTCCTTACGTTTCACCTGTCTGTCCTCTCTCCTTTCTTTGATTTAGGCAAACTATCTACAACCTCCATATCACACTTCAAAGCACTTTCTCATGCTGAACTCACAGCTTCAGTGTCGTATGTTTTAACTTAGCAACACATGAAGTTATTATGTTGACCCTTCTCCCAAACTATTTCAAGCACTTTCCTTTATGCTCATCTGCTACTTTGACCAGTATTTTATTCTTTTCTTGCTTTTCCAGTACCCCCACAAAATAAGCACTGTTTTTAGTAATACCACCAGTGTGGGTTTGGGTTTACCTACATTTTGCATTTTCCTTGCATCCCAGGCCTCTAATACAGATCACCCCATTCTTCCTCAGCCGTGTCAAGAGAGAACCAAGTTGGCCACAGACCTGACTTAAATTTTCTAGCAGCCACGTGCATAGAAAGCGGGTGAAATTAATTTTGATGATGTGCTTTACTTACCTCAATACGTCTACATAGTATTTCAACAAGTAATGAATAGTTTAAAAATTGAGATATTTACGTTTCCTCTTTCTACCCAAGTCTTGGCTCTCGGGCGTGTCGGGTACAGCATTTCTCACTTGCAGCACATCCTGGGTTGGACCAGTGGATCGCAAGTGCTCAGTAACCATACTGACCTTCACTTGACAGAGAGCTTTACGGGTTGCTCTAGCAACCGGGCTGCGCTCAGCACCCAGCGCGTGCGCGTGCGCGTGCGCACTTGTGTGCAGGTGCAGAGCGTGTCTCCCCTTACCTGACGCTTACTCGCGGGTCTGGCCAGGTGGAAGCACGTAGCCGCTGTGTGGAGGCCTGGCCAAGCGACGGCCACAGCTAAGTGACCACCAGGACTGGAAGGGTCAAGGGAGGGGAGCTCAAATGAGGGGCGAGCCGGGGCTGGGGCTCGGTCTCCCCGGAACTGCACCTTTGCTGACTGCCCCCCCAACCCCGCGCATCCCTCGCTCACCTCTCCCCTTCTCGCCCCGCCTCCGCCCGCTGAGGGGGACTCAGTAATGGGTGGGTGCGCTGGGCTGGCTGGAGGGCGTGCGCCCCACATTCTCAACCACAACACCGTGCTGCCCCAAATGCTGCAAAGGGACACTAACTCATTCTTGTCTGTTTTGGTTTTTAAAGGTAAAACTAACAAATTCTGAAGGAAAAGACTTCTGCGGGGGTGTTCTAATACAGGACAACTTTGTGCTGACAACAGCAAAATGCTCACTATTGTACAGAAACATTAGTGTGAAAACGAGTGAGTACTTTGTCATTCAGTTTTATAAGATGGCACCGGAAACAAAAACTATCCTATGTAGAAATAAAAGTGAAAGTGAAGTCGCTCAGTCGTGTCCGACTCTTTGCGACCCCATGGATTGTAGCCCACCAGGCTCCTCCATCCATGGGATTTTCCAGGCAAGAGTACTGGAGTGGGTTGCCGTTTCCTTCTCCAGGTAGAAATAAAAAGAAGCCCTTTAATCTCGAATTCTTGTTTTAATGAAATACAGACTCGGTTTAGCTTCCCGCTGGTGAGATCACTCATACAGTCAAAGCAACGGGGACTAGCTAGCGGAATTCTGGGCACAGGACGCAGGCAATGCGG
Organism: Dama dama; assembly: GCF_033118175.1. Classification (NCBI taxonomy): domain Eukaryota; kingdom Metazoa; phylum Chordata; class Mammalia; order Artiodactyla; family Cervidae; genus Dama; species Dama dama. The sequence continues at coordinate 89,378,310 of NC_083710.1, forward strand.
AATTTGATAGCCGTGGAAAGGGGCCCTTGGTTTGACGCTGAAGTGGAGCATTCAGACCCCCGTCCTCACGGGGGCCTGGGCTGTGTTGCTAACTGCTCCATAGTCCCCAGGACCCGCGAATAGTGAATGCATTTTACCCTCCTTCCTCAGACATTTTTCAGTCAACAGGCCATCAGCCTAGAAAATGACTCCTGAACAGGCAAGTCTGATTCGCTCTGAGAGGGTCTTCCTAATTTCTTCCGACCTTTTCAGCCTCCCCTCACTGTGCTCCCGCCGAGCCCCCAGGATGCCTCACTTGGAGTGTGGGAGAGGCCCCGCTGGGGTACTCCGGTCGGGGCAGAGGGCGCAGGAGGGGCGGGGACGCGGGGGGAAGGGGGCGCACGGAGTCGCCCTGAGCCCCGGCCCCGCCTCCTTCCAGGTTCCGACTTCCGGGTGCGCGTGAAGGGCGTCCACGTGCACACGAGGTTCGAGGCGGACACCGGGCACAACGACGTGGCCCTGCTGGACCTGGCGCGGCCCGTGCGCTGCCCCGACGCCGGGCGGCCTGTCTGCACGGCCGACGCGGACTTCGCCGAGCGCGTCCTCCTGCCGCAGCCGGGCGTCCTGGGCGGCTGGACCCTCCGCGGCCGCGAGATGGTACCCTTGCGGCTGCGGGTCATGCACGTGGAGCCCGCGGAGTGCGGCCGGGCCCTCAATGCCACGGTGACCACACGGACCGGCTGCGAGCGGGGCGCGGCAGCCGACGCGGCGCGGTGGGTGGCGGGCGGCGCGGTGACCCGGCAGCACCGGGGCGCCTGGTTCCTCACCGGCCTGTTGGGCGCCGCGCCCCCCGAAGGGCCCGGGCCGCTCCTGCTCATCAAGGTCCCTAGATATGCGCTCTGGCTCCGGCAAGTCACTCAGCAGCCGAACCTCGCCAGTCCGAGAGGCGACTAGGGTCAGGGGCGCGACGGGGAACCAGTGCCGGGTGGTCTCGGTGGGCGGTGGGCACCTACGGCCCTTCCTCCGGGACCTCTCGTCTGACCTGAGCCCTTAGGAGGGAAGGAGGCGTGTCCAGCAATAAAAACAGACCCCAAACAGCGCTTTCCTAAACCGGCTGGGGAACCGGGGTTCAATCCAACAGCAGCAACTCTGGGTTGGGGGGGACGGGGGTAGTTGCGCGCACAGCGACCTCCCAGCTCTCCGGGGGGCGGGGGGGTGGGGGACGGGGGTGTGGAGCTCAGGGAGGAGGCGGCGCAGGGGAGGAACTAGGGCCCGTGCATGGCTCACGTCTGGGGAGAACTTCTGCATGGAGGGTCTGCAGGCCCCAAAAGGGCGAAGCGGCCCGGAACCCACCAGCGAGTCCCACCCAGACTGCAGCCGCCCTCCCCCACAGACAGGACCCCGCCCCACCTGCGCCCAAGTGACAGCAAGAGCACGTGGATGGACGTGCTGTGTACTTACGCATCATTTCTAAGCCAGGAGGTGCCTGGCTCACGGAGAATGGAGCGGCCCTCACGACTGAGCTCCCTGGACCCCAGGGTGGGGCCTCAAGGCGGGTGGGATCCAGAGGCTCAGGCATGAGGCACCGCGCTGCTGGGGAAGGCAGCGTTGTTTCAAGGGGTTAGAATTGTGATTTATGCATTCTTCTGACTGGAAAACTGGTAGGATTTCAAAGTCTACTGTTCCTCCATTGCCTTCCTTTGTTTTTGCCAAGGTCCTTTCAGAGAAATGGGCCAGTGCATCTGCAGATTGGCCAAAAAACGTTAATTCTGGGATTAAAGTATAATATCAGAAATGAAAGTGTTTTTGAATTGTTAGACTTAAAAATCTGAATTGTGTTTAAACTCCCAAAAGTGCGGTGGTATTATCTTCAAACTAAGGTCATCGGCTGCCCAAGATTTGAAATCTAGCAAAGGAGCACTGCGGTTTTACATGAATAATCCTGCAAAAATATCTGCAGTCTTGCCGCCGACATTAATTTGCCATACAAATCTGTGTTTGCTGAGGCAGAAACCCTGCCTGACACCCCACGACAAACAGCAGGCAGACGCGGGGCTCGCCCTGCTGCACTCACGGGCTGTACCTCCCTGGTGGCCCAGACAGGGAAGCCGCCTGCAGCACAGACCTCGGTCTGCCTCCTGGGTCGGGGGGATCCCCTGGAGAAGGGAATGGCTACCTACTCCAGTATTCTCGCCTGGAGAATTTCATGGACAGACGAGCCTGGCGGGCTACAGTCCATGGGATCACAGAGTCGGACATGACTGAGGAACTCACATTTTCACTTCCACTGAACACAGACCACTGCTGAGAACACTGCAGGCCTGCAGGGCAGCTGAGGCACAGAATGAAAACTGCTCATCCATCAAGTGTTAAATTAATAAAATGGTTACAAGTCACGTGAGGTAAGCAAATCAAAACAATAAAACTCAAGAAAAGGGAATGTGATTAGATGGCAGAGACTGTCTGCTTCTTTGGCATCAGTGTTCTCAAGGCCGGGCCGACCACTCTGCACAGGCTTCCAAACCAGTGGGAACGCAGCGGACTCGGGCCTGAGGTTCTGTTTCTTTGATTTGCCAAGTACGACTTTGACCTCGTGTTATCGTTCGTTGTCACTCCTTGATTTTCAGTGTCACTACTTACTGGTCAAAATGACAGTACCTGAAAGTGTTGAAAACACCCAGCTTTCCACACTATGAGATCCAGGCACATTCACAGAAGTCCAGGGTCTCCCTCCAAGGAGGATGCGGCTCTCATCCTAACTGGAGGCCGTGCCTGACCCTGAGGAGCAGTGACGCTGTGAGGACAGCACCCCAGGAAACATGGAGAGACTGTCCCACCCTGGCATCTGCACCTCCCCCAGGCCACACTCTCCTGCTCAGGGGACTGGTGGGGCTGGGGAGGCTGGTGACCAGACATCGACGGCAGGCTGCCCCCAGCACACCCCATCCCCATGCCCAAGTCTGGACATGCCCGGGGCGGAGGCTACGCTCTGTGACTCAGGAGCCCGGCTTAGAGTGGATCCAGCTCCACTTGGTTCTTTGGGGTCCTCGCTCTCGGAACCCAGCTCCATCAGCTTGGAGAGGCCACCGAGCACCAGGTCAGATCCCCGGGTGACACGCCTTCAGGGTGGGTCGCAGGGCCCCAAAGAGCCCTCCAGATGAGCTGCATGGAGAAGCCGAGGACAGGCTGCAGACTTCGGAGCAAACCAGGATGCTCAGTATGGCTGCTGGAGGGGCAGACGTGGGGGCACAGATGGGAGGCCTTGAGCAGGCCTCAGGGAGGGGGGTCCAAATCCCACGGCAGCCCCTCTCCACACAAAGGCCACAGCCCCCTCCAGACTCGGCACCTTTGCAAAGATGAGTCACTCTAGTCCATGAATTTTCTTCTTTAGTAAGTTTTTGCATAAACAGAGGAAACGTGTGTAATCTGAAAAAAAAAATAGCTATAGTACCTGGAATTTAAATCAAATTCAGCTTGTAAAAAGAAACATTAAGTTAACCAAACATTTGATCACACAAAGTGTTCAAATTTAACATAAAATTAGATGTGTCCCAGATAATACAATAAAGAATATCCCATCTGTATAAATTTAAACACCTTTTTTTTTATAGAAACAGTTACAAAGACGCCTTCACAAACAGTCTTCTTGAGAAGTAAACAGCAGCTGCCTGGGAGACGGAGTGGCCTTCGGGGAGTGTCACCAGCAGCCTGGCCAGCGGAGGCGGCAGCATTGAGGCCTGAGTCCCAGGCCTTTGTGATGGGGACGTTCGTCAGCCGTGATGCTGGGGATGTCATTCCCGGGACGAGACCTGAGAGGCTCCGCTGCAGAGCACGCACTCCGGGCGGGAGGATCAGCCTGCCCCTGTCATCGGGCCGGGGTCGTCAGCACACCGTGGACAGTGGGGGGAAGGGGTTCTGCTTGCTGACAACCAGCTTCTGGTGCTGGTGTGAGATATAGCCTTTGATGTGACCCTAGGGGATGGGAGAGAGTGGGGCTCATGACTCTGAAGGTCAAGGCTGTCAGGGTGAGTGAGCTGGAGCCGGGGCACAGCGCCTCCCACCCCAAGGGCCCCAGCTATTGTGTGGTCAGCTCTCTGAGAGGAAAATGAGTGTGTGTACACATGCACACACATACACACACACACACACACAGAGCACCCCCCCACCCCTACTGACCCAGCTATTGTTCAGTCAGCTCGCTGAGAGGAAAACAAGTATGTGTGTACACACACACACACAGTGTCCCCTACCCCCACCATCCCAGCTATTGTACAGTCCGCGCGCATGAGCGCACGCACACACAGACAGCACCCCCCACCCCCACCGCCCCAGCTATTGTGCGGTCAGCTCTCTGAGAGGAAAACGAGCGTGTGTAAACACACGCACACACACACAGCGCCCCCCACCACCCCAGCTATCGTGCAGTAAGCTCGCTGAGGAAAATGAGCGTGTGTGTACACACACACACACACACACACACACACACACAGCACCCCCCCACCCCCACCGACCCAGCTATTGTGCAGTCAGCTCGCTGAGAGGAAAACAAGTGTGTGTACACACACACACACACACACAGTGCCCCCTACCCGCACCACCCCAGCTATCGTGTGGCCTGTGCGCGCGCGCGCGCACACACACACACACACACACACACACAGAGCACCCCCCACCCCCACCGCCCCAGCTATTGTGCGGTTAGCTCTCTGAGAGGAAAACGAGCGTGTGTAAACACACGCACACACACACAGCGCCCCCCACCACCCCAGCTATTGTGCAGTCAGCTCTCTGAGAGGAAAACGAGCGTGTGTAAACACACACACACAGTGCCCCCCACCGCCCCAGCTATCATGCAATCAGCCTACTGAGAGGAAAAGGAGCATGTGTACACACGCGTGCGCGTGCACACACACACACACACAGAGCACCCCCCACCCCCACCGCCCCAGCTATTGTGCGGTTAGCTCTCTGAGAGGAAAACGAGCGTGTGTAAACACACGCACACACACACAGCGCCCCCCACCACCCCAGCTATTGTGCAGTCAGCTCTCTGAGAGGAAAACGAGCGTGTGTAAACACACACACACAGTGCCCCCCACCGCCCCAGCTATCATGCAATCAGCCTACTGAGAGGAAAAGGAGCATGTGTACACACGCGTGCGCGTGCACACACACACACACACACACACACACACACAGAGCACCCCCCACCCCCACCGCCCCAGCTATTGTGCGGTCAGCTCTCTGAGAGGAAAACGAGCGTGTGTAAACACACACACACAGTGCCCCCCACCGCCCCAGCTATCATGCAATCAGCTCACTGAGAGGAAAAGGAGCATGTGTACACACGCGTGCGGGTGCACACACACACACACACACACACACACACAGCACCCCCCACCCCCCCAGCTATTGTGCAGTCAGCTCTCTGAGAGGAAAACGAGCGTGTGTAAACACACACACACAGTGCCCCCCACCGCCCCAGCTATCATGCAATCAGCTCACTGAGAGGAAAAGGAGCATGTGTACACACGCGTGCGCGTGCACACACACACACACACACACACACACAGCACCCCCCACCCCCACCGCCCCAGCTATTGAGTGGTCAGCTCGCTGAGAGGAAAAGGAGTGTGTGTACACACACACACACACACACACCAGCCCCACCACGCCCTCTGAGGACATGGACATGGTGGGTACCAGACCCCCCAGCCTGGACGGAGCCCACATACCATGTAGATGAGGTTGGCCAGGATGCACTGGACCTCGGCGATGTCCACGTCCTCCACCTGCATGAACTTCAAGGCCACCAGGAATGCGTCCAGGGACAGTTGGTGGGTCTTGAGCAGCAAGTACCTGGAAGAGGCAGAGCTCAGGCTGTTGCTGACAGGAGGCAAGTGGGCAGGAGACCCTCTGCTCGGGAGGAACACAGCACCTCCCACCCGCCAGGCGCCTCGGAAAACAAGAGCTTCTGGGTGTAACTGACGTTCCCACTTAAAGAGCCACCAGTACAAGTACACTGGACCACTTCCTTGAATCTCAGATGCTTCCATTCTCACATTTCAATACCCCTCAAGTTGGGAAGCACCTGACAGGGACTGTCAGGGATCTGATGACCTGCAGGCCTCTCTAACCTGGACGTGATCCTCACAGCGGAGTATGACCGAGATCCTGCTGGGACCAGGCCTCGGAGAAGAGCCCACTTCTGAGTTCCACAAAAAGAGCAACTTCCTGACGCACAGGAGTGGCGGGCGGGTCAGCGGGTCACGAGTAAAGGAAACAGGGACCAATGCCACGCTCTGAGCATAGTGTAGGTGGGTGCTCAGGGCTGGTGTCAGAACTCCTGCCAGAGTCCACGCTTCACACAGGCCGAGCTACTGCGCCTACTCCCTCAGCCGGGCGCTCCCTTGCCTGCGCGCTCCCTCACCCGGGCCCTCCTTCACCAGGACCTGCGCGCTCCCTCACCCGGGCCTGCGCACTCCCTCACCCGGGCCTGCGCGCTCCCTCACCCGGGCCTGCGCGCTCCCTCACCCGGGCCTCCGGGCTCCCTCATCCAGGCGCTCCCTCACCCAGGTGTTCTCTCAGTCTGGCGCTCCCTCACCCAGGCCGGCGCGCTCCCTCACCCGGGCCTGCGCGCTCCCTCACCTGCGCGCTCCCTCATCCAGGCGCTCCCTCACCTGCGCGCTCCCTCACCCAGATGCTCTCTCAGTCTGGCGCTCCCTCACCCGGGCCTGCGCGCTCCCTCATCCAGGCGCTCCCTCACCTGCGTGCTCCCTCATCCTGGCCTGCACGCTCCCTCACCTGCGCGCTCCCTCATCCAGGCGCTCCCTCACCTGCGCGCTCCCTCATCCAGGCGCTCCCTCACCTGCGCGCTCCCTCACCCAGGTGCTCTCTCAGTCTGGCGCTCCCTCACCCACCTGCGCGCTCCCTCACCCGGGCCTGCGCGCTCCCTCATCCAGGCGCTCCCTCACCGCGCTCCCTCATCCTGGCCTGCGCGCTCCCTCACCCGGGCCTGCTCGCTCCCTCATCCAGGCGCTCCCTCACCTGCGCGCTCCCTCATCCTGGCCTGCGCGCTCCCTCACCTGCGCGCTCCCTCATCCAGGCGCTCCCTCACCTGCGCGCTCCCTCACCCAGGCCGGCGCGCTCCCTCACCCGGGCCTGCACGCTCCCTCACCTGCGCGCTCCCTCATCCAGGCGCTCCCTCACCTGCGCGCTCCCTCACCCAGGTGCTCTCTCAGTCTGGCGCTCCCTCACCCGGGCCTGCGCGCTCCCTCACCCGGGCCTGCGCGCTCCCTCACCTGCGCGCTCCCTCACCCGGGTGTTCTCTCAGTCTGGCGCTCCCTCACCCGGGCCTGCGCGCTCCCTCACCTGGGCCTTGGGCGCTCCCTCACCCGGGCCTGCGCGCTCCCTCACCCGGGCCTGCGCGCTCCCTCACCTGGGCCTTGGGCGCTCCCTCACCCGGGCCTGCGCGCTCCCTCACCTGGGCCTGCGCGCTCCCTCATCCAGGCGCTCCCTCACCCGGGCCTGCGCGCTCCCTCACCCGGGCCTGCGCGCTCCCTCACCTGGGCCTTAGGCGCTCCCTCACCCGGGCCTTGGGCGCTCCCTCACCCGGGCCTGCGCGCTCCCTCACCCGGGCCTGCGCGCTCCCTCATCCAGGCGCTCCCTCACCTGCGCGCTCCCTCACCCGGGTGTTCTCTCAGTCTGGCGCTCCCTCACCTGGGCCTGCGCGCTCCCTCACCTGGGCCTTGGGCGCTCCCTCACCTGGGCCTGCGCGCCAGGGCGTTCTCTCAGTCTAGCGCTCCCTCACTCAGGCGCTCCCTCACCCCGGCCTGCGCGCTCCCTCACCCGGGCCTGCGCGCTCCCTCACCTGGGCCTTGGGCGCTCCCTCACCCGGGCCTGCGCGCTCCCTCACCTGGGCCTGCGCGCTCCCTCATCCAGGCGCTCCCTCACCCGGGCCTGCGCGCTCCCTCACCTGGGCCTGCGCGCTCCCTCACCCGGGTGTTCTCTCAGTCTGGCGCTCCCTCACCCGGGCCTGTGCGCTCCCTCACCTGGGCCTTGGGCGCTCCCTCACCCGGGCCTGCGCGCTCCCTCACCCGGGCCTGCGCGCTCCCTCACCCAGGCGCTCCCTCACCTGCGCGCTCCCTCACCCGGGTGTTCTCTCAGTCTGGCGCTCCCTCACCCGGGCCTGTGCGCTCCCTCACCTGGGCCTTGGGCGCTCCCTCACCCGGGCCTTGGGCGCTCCCTCACCCGGGCCTGCGCGCTCCCTCACCCGGGCCTGCGCGCTCCCTCATCCAGGCGCTCCCTCACCTGCGCGCTCCCTCACCCGGGTGTTCTCTCAGTCTGGCGCTCCCTCACCTGGGCCTGCGCGCTCCCTCACCTGGGCCTTGGGCGCTCCCTCACCTGGGCCTGCGCGCCAGGGCGTTCTCTCAGTCTAGCGCTCCCTCACTCAGGCGCTCCCTCACCCCGGCCTGCGCGCTCCCTCACTCGGGTGCGCCCTCCCCTGGGCCGTGCCCTCCCTCAGCTGCGCACTCCCTCGCCTGGACAGCACCAGCACCAAGGCTCCAGGCTGCAGATCAACTTCATCCCATAGAATCAGGAAGGAAGGCTGTGCTCACACTTTTTTGAAGAGATTCCTGTAGGTGATTATCTTCAGCTTCTCGAGGATGAGGAAGATGCCGCAGCGGATGAAGAAGGTCTCATGCGCGGCCAAGGCCTCGTTCAGAAGGAGGAGGTTGCCTTCGCTGGGCCACAGAGACGTGCAGACGCAGGCAGGACGCCGCCCAGGACAGGAGACAGGACCCCGTTAGTTCCCTGGAAACACGGGGACCTCTGCACAGACTTTATATTCTAAACGGCCCCCGAGGGAAGAGAAGCAGCTACCTCACGGCTCTGGTCACCTCCGCAAACTGCATGAGATGGTACTTCCTCAGAAGCTCTACAGTTGGCATGTGGCCCTGAGACAGAGTAATTTTCCAAAATAAGAACCTTCTCATTTTTAACAGAACTGTCTTTGATAAAAACCCTTACCAAGTTTTAAAAACTTTTAACCTGTGTTTCTCAGACTTTCTTCCTAAGTAACTGAACAAAAAACGCATCCTAGCCAACTGGGAAAAAAACATGCTGGTTCAGAAATCAGAAAACCAGGCACCAACACAGCTCTGCCAACAGTGACGTGTGACCCTGACCTCAACCTTCTTGCTAGCGATCACAGGAGCGGGTGGCACCTGAAGGAACACTAGGCTACAACTAAGGGATTCAGACCCAGCTTCCAGAACAACGAGCTGAAAACCCAAGACTGGCTGTTCCACAAAGTTGGGTGAGCCGTGGGGAGGGGTGTGGCATTCTCTCCTCCCCACCACACACCGTCCAGAGCTGGGTGAGTTTTAACTGTGTGTGTGTGCTGCTTTGACAATTTTTAAGAAACTTCAATGGGAGGAAAGGAAGCCCTATCACTGTGTGAATGTTTTAGTCAATTAACTTGCTAGTTACTTGTCTTTTTTTTTTTTTTACAAATACCAAAAACAACTTTCAGTGACCAAGTGAGACACCCAGACAGGCTGGAATGATCTTTTTCTCTCTTGGTTAATCCAGCTCTATTATTCTAGATTTTCAGGAGTAACAGACATAACATGCACTATTTTACCTGTCTTACATATGTTAAACCTTTGAGTGAGGTAATTTTAGGAAAAAGGAAACAAAAACAGACAAGCCTTTCCAGAAGGATCTGGAAGTGTCAGTCAAGAGAAGAGTGGTTTGGGTCACACCCGAGGCTTGTTCCTCCTCTGTTCTGAGAGTGCACTCACATGTGGCTCAGACCGAGACCCACCACACACCATGGGCTATGCTGTGAAATGACTACGCATTCCTTGTAGGGGACAGGCCCCCAGAGAGCTGGAGAGACCACTTACCAGGAGCATCTTCACAGGAAGCAGGTAAATGAGGACCATTCTTTTGTTCTTTTGGCTGGAACGATGGCAGTGCTCAAAAGCAAAGGACAGGTACTCCTCAGCTGCAGAGTCGACCACAGACATGGTCACCACAGTCCCCGCCCTGTGCCTGGAGCTACACCCACCCTTACACGAGGGCCCAAAGGTTTCAGAGGCAACAATGTCTACCATCAACATTAACAGATTATTTTCCACAGGGTCAGCTATTTTTCAAAAATATCCAGAAGAGCACTCAGTGAAGATTCAGAGGAGAAGCAAAGCAATGCCTTCAGAGACTTCAACTGAGTATACAGCTGACCTGAATGGGGCAGGTCTGCTCTGCATGGGTGCCCTGCACGTGGGTGTTTTCGATCGTAAACGCTACGATACTGCTCCGTCTGTGGCTGCTGATCACGAATGCAGAGTAACCAAGGACACAGGGCTGACCATGAGTCAATTGTGGATTAACCCTCTCGCTGTTCAGCTATTCCAACGCTTCATATTTTAGGGGAAAGAAAAAGGACCAAGGAAAGTCCCCTTTCAAAAGTTGTATGCACTGAAAGCAAGCTCCAGGAGTTGGTGATGGACAGGGAAGCCTGGCGTGCTGCAGTTCATGGGGTCGCAAAGAATCGGACATGACTGAGCGACTGAACTGATGTATTGAAAACTCTGTGAAAGGAAATGAAAAGTTGGTCTGTACAACCCCACGGAATAAAAAAAAGAGCTCTCATTATGAAAGAGCTGTTCTTTCTGTCATCAGAGCCTCTGTGGCTATTGACACATGGAGTGAAAAGGCTCTTACGTCTCATATGGTACCTGAAGTCACATGGCTTCGCGTGTGAGTAACTGTCAAGGAAGTGAGTTTAAAAAGTCTCATTTGAGAATAAGAGAAGAATCATAAAGGACCACCATATACCGGCCACTCCAAACTCTCAGAAAGAAAAAACAGCCTCCCAGTCTCGAGAAAGCGAAGGACACAAACCACATAACATGGTTTCGTGAAAGGGCAGCTTGGATGTGGCACTGACCCGCTGCCCCCAGCCACAGGCACCGAGGCTGACACCAGCGCAAGGGCACGTCCCGAGGCTGGAGCCAAGCCACGAGCTGCCCAATCTCCACGTCCTGTGCCGACAGGACCCACTGAGGCCACAGGGAAGCACTGAGCACGGCCCATATGTGGGACAGAGGTGCGTGGTTTCCTCTCCCAGGAAAGGACACAGTGGTGACCCGCTCAGAGACCTGGTGCTGAGCAAGAAATGCAAATGGGATTTTCCTTTATGGAACTGACTTGGTGTCAGAGCAACGCTGCTTGGATGCAGTGGACACCATGTCCACCTCCACACCAGAAGGCACGAAGGTGCTCTGGACCCCCGGCTGCTTGGCAGCAGCAACGCACCTTGCTTAAAGTCGCTGTCGAACATGGCCTTGCGCCCCACGTAGTACCTATAGGTCACCCTCTGGGCCGTGCTATAGTCGTCCTTCAGGTTTGAGCTGTCGATGGCTCTGATGAGCGGTTTACACAGATGGAGCTTGTTGATCTAGAACAAGTAAGAATCCACTCCAGACTGTCTTCCAGATAAACAGGCAGGATAGCCACCAATCCCTGGTCACTAAGGACACGCCTCCTGAGGTGGGTTCACATGATCAGAACTGAGGGCTCACTAAGGACACAGCACACCGCTGCTCCGTCCAAACCAGGCCACCGGGGAACGCCCACCTGCAGAGGGGCTGACCAGACATGCTCCCCACCTGACCACACCATTGTCACACCTGGACCTGTGCGAGGTGCCAGCACTTGGTTCCCTGAAGCCTCAGAGGGTGGAGGTGAACATAGACGATGAGTGCGGAGCACCAAAACAGTCCCTGCACCCAGAGGCCCTCAACCAACACCAGCCCCTAGGACTGTGTATGGCTGGTGGGCACTGATTCTCAAGCCAGGCCTGGCAGGCCAGCTGACAAGGGAGAGAAATGCTCTCTGGGAAGACAGGCAGAATTCAAGCAGAGTTTACCTTAAAATAAATCTTGAATAACTGATTCACCAGAAACAGCATTCCCCACTTCTTAGAATCCTCTATACCAGCACGACTGCAGGGAAAATGATGTTTTAAAGGTTACATAGGAAACAAAAATTGTATGTACAAATCAGAAAGCAAACTTCCAAAACAAATTCACATCCTGAGATAAAACCCCACAGTTCAAGTCAAATTCATGAAAGAATGTAACACTACAAAGGTAGATGTCTCCTCTGACAGGTAAACCTGGAGAGATTGCCCCAGGAGTTCTGACACTGGCTGAGCATCTGGGGGGCAGCGGATGAAAACTGCTCCATCTGCAGCAATGTTGTGTAAGAGCGGACTGTTATCAAGCATTTGTGACACATGGTGAAAGTATTTTCTCTTGTCATTACAACATCATGAACCACTGAGACACAACACATGAATTCCAGAAAGCATGAGACCCAGCATGCTGGCCAAGTGGGCCCAGAGGCGTGGTGCCCAATGTGTGCTGAGCACGAAAGAGGATTCTTTTCTCTTATCCCTTACCAAGCAACAGATTATTCAAAGCAGAAATGACCATGGCTCTGCGGCTACGGCCATGGCCGCCCGCCCCGGACTCACGTGTCGCTGGCACAGACGCGGAAGCAGCCCATCAGCAGCTCGGCCGCCTTCTCCAGCATGTCCCCCACCTTGCTCTTCCCCTTCTTCACCAGCTGCTGGTCTGCCTGACAGGAAGTAAAAGGCTTCAATTTTCATCTCCTCTTGATTCTTCAATTAGAAAGAAAATCACCACACAGCCAGAAGAGACCCTCTAGGCTGTGCTGCGGTGTTTCTCAAAACTGCGGTGTCTACCGCTTGTTCCAACTTTCTACAGGCCACATGGCTCTTCAACCAATTCAGACCAGTGCGCTGGTCACTGAGTTTTTAAGCCTGTGTTGCCCAAGCCATGTGCTACTAAGAGGCCTTTTCTTACTTGGCACAAACCCTCTGACCTGTCTCGCAGACGACATGGAGGGGACAGCACAGAGAAGGCAGCAGGAGGCAGTGTGGGCACCCTCCCGCATCCTCAACACGCAGGCCCGCGTCCCCCCTCTACCGACCAGCACAGTGAGCTTCACTTCAGAGTCGGTGATAATGCAGTGAACGTGTCAGTGAGTCTTGGTCCTTGAATACACACGTAGTTTTAGTGTTCCTTGTGATGAAGCAGGAAGCACGCACACAGCAAGTCTGTTTTTTAAGGTAAAGCACCAGGGCCACTGTTGTGGCCACAGCTGGACGGGGAACAGACAGCTGCAGAGCCTGGTCGGCCAGCGTGGACTGCCGGCCAGCATGAGTCTCCAGAAAGTGAAGGACACAGGCCTGTCCCACCAGGAAACACTGACAGTACTTCCCAATGACAACATTCGCACTTGCAAGAAAAACTTACAATTTTGGAAAACTTGTACTGACCACCAAGAGCCTGGCAGCTTCTCATTACTTCAAGATGTCTCTGAGGAGGTCACTGGATATACTAACAAAGGTAGAGTTTTCCTGGATTTCATTTTTTACATAATGAAATACGTCAACATTTGGAATGTCTGAGCAGCTCAGTGATTGAAATGTTTCCAGATGATCAAAATTTTGTTGGACGTCACAAAATCCTGCAGGGCTGGAAGATCCATCCACACCACTGGGGTTGGAGGTCACACTGCCAGCCTCAGAGGCCACACTGTGACCAACAGTAAAAACCATTCCTGGAGCCTGAAAAGGTGCCGGTCAGACAAGGACGTCAGCAATCACCTGGAAAGGCTATCAGAACAGGTCTCCCACTTCCACCCACGTCTGTGTGAAGCCAGACTGCTGCACATACTCAACCAAAATGATGCCCAGCAGAGTGACCGCAGAAGCAGATGCGAGAATCTGAGTGTCTCCCTTCTATTTAGGAAGTCAGTGATGTTACCGTGTAAAAGGTTTATTACTTTAGATGCGTAAGTACACTAAGGATGGATGTAAACTACACAAGCAGAAGCTTTGGCAGAACCTTTGGGCTTGACGGTTTCTGTGTAAGGTATTTTGGTTCCACGGCTTCCATTCGAGGCTGTTTGACGTCTTCCGTTTCTTTGTGGAGACGTCTGTTTCAGCCTTTGCTCTTGCTCCGGGGGTTTTACCACAAGCGGTGGGTGTGGAATCCCATTAGGGACCTGGCCCGCTGTGCCCGGATCCAGGACGCCCAGGAGACAAGAAGGACAGGCAGGGAGCTCGCTGCTCTGTGCTTCCCACCTCTCAGAGCCTCGCCAGCCTTGAAGTCCCCAGCAGCGGGGAAAGGAGACACGTGACTGTGTCCACCTGTCCACAACCGGACGTTAGTGACGGCTTTTGACCCAGTAAAGGGATGTGTGGACCAAAGAGTTAGGAACTGCTGCTCCCTGACCAGCTGATGCTGCCGGGAAAATGGACGCGTCAAGTCCAGTCCTTTGCCTCCGCACAGCAGAGAGGCCCCTGGCTCCGCCGAGTCCAGCAAGGTGGCACCAGGCGCGTCTTCACAGCAGACGCGGGCAGTCCCTCAGCAGCGAGCCGAGCCGCCCCACTTTGTTGCTTTCTGCACCAGGGGTGTCCCGACCCCATGCACACCCCAAAACTTGTGGGAGGAGTGACACGAAATTAAGCAACAGGTACAGTGAGTTTGGGTTTAAAACAGTGACAGAAACCAAACTTACATTGTTGGCAAATATTCGAAGGTCCAGGGCCACTGCATACATGACAGGCAGAGCCCTATGGGGCAAAAAGAAGTGTGTGTGAGGCTCTGAGGTCAGAGGCTCCCTCACCAGCGCTGGGGACACCCAGGGCCCCCACCCGGACGGGAGGGCCCCACCCCCATGGCCCTGTGGTCCTCCCCTCACCTTCCTTCCAGGAGCTGCAGCCCCTCCTGGTCTGTGCATCTGGCCGGAAGAGCTCTGCACCCGCTGACCCAGCCTCCCCAGAGGCCAGGGCCTCAGCCCTGACTGCCCCCACCCCACGCTGGGCCAGGAATTCTCCTTCCCCTCAGCCCCACCACCACCTAAATGGCTCCATGAAAACAAGACGTGTGGTTCAGAATGATCTCCTAACAGGGCCCAAGGTATGGAGCAGACAGATGTCGTCAAAAGACTTATAAAATCTAGCCGGCAATGTCAGTTTCACATGTAAGACAGATCTTCAGTCAAAACTTTTTTTTTTGGTAAAAGGTATCTGTAAGTCTTCAGTTACTTTAGTATAAACAAAATTTCAGTATTTACCAAGACTTTTAATAAATCACAAGACAGTTTAAGATAACCCAAATATTCTGTATCTGTCATCCCAAATGAACTGTAGTTGATCTACATCTTTTATCCAAGTTTAAAACCAAAAAGTGAAAGTGAAAGTTGCTCAGTCATGTCCGACTCTTTGCAACCCCAAGGACTTCTCCAGGCCAGAATACTGGAGTGGGTAGCCGTTCCCTCCTCCAAAGGATCTTCCCAACCCGGGATTCAAACCCAGGTTTCCTGCATTGCAGGTAGATTCTTTACCAGCTGAGCCACCAGGGAAGCCCAAGTAACATCAAAATTGACAAAGGAAAAAAAGTAGTATTTAATAAATACCTGGGGGCATGGAATGGCTGAAACAATACTTCTTATTTACAGAAAAACACTGGACATAATCTGGCTGACCTGCCATTTAAGTTTACACTGACTATTAAAATTCCAGTATCTGTGTTGATATCATCCTATGTCAACACACAGTATCAAATACCAACACAGAAAACACAATACATATTTATTTAGAGTAAATCTTTTAAAAACTTCTGCTTTTGATAAAGAGAAAAAGCCATTTGCTCATTTCCAGCTCTTTCTGTTTGTACTTACCAGTTTTCTTCTTTGTGGGCCTGAAATGCTCGTAGGAATGATGTACTATGTTAAGGAAGGCCCTACATAAAAAGTTCAGGTGATGCTACAAGTGAAAGGATGACGAACAACACGTTCTGAACTGTAAGGGCTCCAGCTCACCACTCAGAAGGTTATATACCACAGCGGTAGGTTTTCGAAGGAAAGAAACACATAAGCCCACATTACAGACACCTGAGTGTCATTCGGGATAAGTAAATACACTGATTTCACACATCTTTTCCCCAAAGTAAGAAAAACACTATTGTTTGAAGATTTTTTAAATTGGCAATTTCACACATTTTGTTTGGTTTCTCTGAGTCCTGATCATCATAAGTTACATATAATGTGCTTAGAATCTCTAGTATAAAGTCTATTTCATTGATTACAAAAGTCTTTAATTCAAACGAGATTCAGTTGGTCAGTAACCAATTCTCTCTTGTGCATACTAAACAAGATGACTGAAAAGTAAGCAACTGGAGGGAGTTCCCAGGTGGCCCAGTGGTTAGGACTTGGTACCTTCACTGCCGGGACCTGGGTTCCATCCCTGGTCAGGAAACTAAGATCCCACAAACCATGAAGTGAGGTCAAAAAAAAAAAAAAAATCAACTAAAGTCTGGAGATGCACATAAGCCTGAGAACACCCACTGGCCACAGCTGCAGCCAGGAGATATCCCTGCAGTGATGAGAGCTGGAGCCAGCCTGACCAAAGCCTCAGCGGGGTCCACTCCTCCCCCCGGGCCCGTCTGGATCTGGGAGTTCTTCCATTTCCACAAGGGGACTAACCCATCCCTTAACTACATGCAATTGCTTTAAAGGCAACAAAATACTATTCTTCACAATAGGATTAAATAAAACTCTTAATCATAACCAATGCTCTTCCCTACTGCGTGACTGAACACCAGTATGAAAGCTCAAACTAAGTTTAAGTACCCGAGTGGAGCAGCTAAATGAATTTCTCTTCCAAAAGGTTTTAATTCTCCCTAATTAAAGGTATGACTCAAACTGGTCTGATGTTTCGAGATCTCAACCCCCAGGTAACCCGCTGCGTCTGTCACACACTGAACAGGAACGCACACGACAAAAGATATTGGACGATGACGGTCTGGCACTTGTAGGCCTCGATGAAGTCGTGGTTCCCCACCGCATACGTGCACCTGCAAAGCGGGCAGAGGGGACTGAGGACGAGGGGCAGAGTGCTGAGAACCAGGCGCAAGCCACGTGGCTGCATGGCTCACGGCCGTCACAAACACCCTGCTCTCTACTGGCCCAGAGCCAAGCCGGAGCTCCTGCTAGCAGATCACAGAGAAGCTCACAGGAGACCACTGGGTGTAAAAGGAAGTCTTTCCAGTCCCAGGAGAAGCTGAGCTGCAGAGGTTCCACTATTAACATAACAGTGGCCCTTCCAGGGCGTCAGTGGGCGAGGACGCTGCACCCAGATGCCTGCTGGTAGCGTCAGCATCAGTCAGTCCCTCCCCAAGCCCAAGCCTCCATTGCACACGGCACAGATCTAGGAAGATGCTTCAGGAACACAGTGGCACTCCAACTCTTCCAGAGATCTCAGGGGGGCCACGTCTACTCCGTCACTGCAGTCTTCTGCCGGAGACACTGGTGGAGCGTGTCAGCAGGAGGACAGTCCAGACCACACGCTTTACGACCCATAGCTTGGCCTGAATCGAGGCTTCAGAGGTGAAAATAGCAGACAGGACATGTAAATAAAAAGCAAAATTTCATTTGCTCCTCTCTGATCCAGTTTCTTTTCCAGTTCAAGGCAAAGAGGTTAAAAACCGGGTGTTTCCATGAAAAACGCCAGTGGGCTCCACACCCTTCTGAGTAAAGACCACCACACAGCCAGTGGGACGAGCATCAAACGCTTCCTCGAGATTACAGGGGACACAGACACACAATCACCATTTCATTAACTTTTAAAACACACGTGGTCCCTGAGATGGAAAAGTTTATTAAATTTTAAAGTATTTTAAACTTCACACGATTTTCACAGGTTTTACCAAAGTGCAATTACAAACATACTTTTCTACTTTTTCAAAGGAAACTTTTCAACACTTCAAGATGGTGTAAAAACCCCTAATCAAGACAGCAACCTCCAGACTTGCTTGTTTTCCTACCTCAACCATGGCTTACCTTAAGTGAGCTGCAAACATTTCGTCATAAGGGGGCTCCAAGACTTGTTGACACTTCTCTTCTGGAGAAGCCATCTGCATGCCAATAAGAAAAATGGTAAAAAGAAAATTAACTGGGACAGAAAGAATGCAATGCAAAGGAAGAGATTCAGACAAACCTTTGTTTCAAGAGAATTTACACTTTACAGGTGACAGAAGCTCTTCACACTTTAGCAATTCAAAAAAAAAGGTTCATTACCTCCATACATGTCTATCAAGCCCGACCTGCACACAGGAGATGAACGTGGTCTGCTTTGTCTACCACAGGTCAGGAAGCACTCTAGGCGTGCTCACAGATGTCTTTGTGT
Source organism: Dama dama (assembly GCF_033118175.1). Lineage (NCBI taxonomy): Eukaryota > Metazoa > Chordata > Mammalia > Artiodactyla > Cervidae > Dama > Dama dama. Next base: position 89,396,581 of record NC_083710.1, read on the forward strand.
GTTTATTAAGCAGCTACTATGTGCCTAACAAACGTAGGTCGCTCATGTGAGGTCAAAGGAGCTGGAGACGATGCCTGGGGGGAGGGGAGATGGGGGGGGTTCTCACCTCCTGCTGACAGACTGCCCACTCAGGAGTCCTGGGGGATGGCAGACACTCACCTGTCACCTGCCCTCTCCTCTCAGCGGCCAGATTTTAGATAATGTGTAACAGGACGGCTTACACAACAAGAAAGGGACTGGGGAACTCTACTCTGGCACCATAACTATACTTGCATATTCATGTCAATAAAAGTGAGAGGGGAGATGACAACATGGGAAAGGTCACCGCTCCACAGTCTCTGACGAAATGACTGGGTGGACGAAGGCCACCAGTAAAGGGAGCCGCAGATGGAAGGTTAGGCGGAGTTGTGTAACGAAGGGATCAGCCTCAGGTCACATGTGGGGCTACCTGCCAGCAAGCAACCTGAGACCCACCAAGACTCCAGGCACTTTCTTTCAAAAGAAAAGTTTAGCTCCCGGTAGAACACACTCCGATATGTAACGCCAATCGACGAGGAAGTGGGCACTACTTCAACAAGGTTTCAACAGTGCTTTACACAGAAGCTTCTACCTGGATACCATCTATCATCTGAATCAAGGATGCTTACATTTGAGAGCAGGGCCTGGCAGACATTCGCATAAAGAGCCAGCCAGGAAATGCTGCAGGCTCTGCGGGCCCAGGTCTGCCTCTGTGGCCACAGGCACAAAACCTCACTGGCAGCAACACCACACAGCTGTGGGCTTCAGCGACAGACAGGCCTGCCAGAGCCCGAGCCCACCGCCTGTCTGCTGATCACCTTGCCACCCTGCTGCGCTTCTCTGAGCCCGGGGGTCCTGCGGCAATTATAGACAGGAAAACAAGCACAAACCTCAGCACAGGTTCTGACACACGGTGCTCAATTAATGTTCAATAAATGAACTGAAATTAGGTAAACTGTGAAGGAACTTGGTGATTTTCAAACAAGAATGACAACGGTATTCTTCCAGCTCACACCCTAAACTTAGGAAGGTGGTGACCCAGTGACCCTCTCAGACATCTACGTGCGTGGCTCCCCCACCTACCTGAAGCCGCGGGTTGGCAACATGAGGATGCTTGAAAGACACCAGCTCTGCAAGGGATGCCCCATCTCTGGTGTCAATTGCTTCATAGACCTGAAGTGTTTGGAAAGAGAAGAGCTGTTAAGTGGAAAGTGAAACACTTAACCCCAACAGAACCTAGACAACACACTGCACCACTTTCCCATGCTTTGAAAGGAGTGGAGGCATAATCAGTACCCTCCATAGTGAGCAAATAATCACTGCATTTCAAAATGAGATCTGGAGGCAAACAGGTGACTTACCATTAAAAACAATGAAAAAGCGGAATCAGCCAGTGGTTTATTATTTGCTTATTAAAGAGGGTTAGTTAGGCCAGTTTACTCAGTCATACTAATAAACATTTGAAAATCCACTTATTCAGCTAATGAAAAAGAAAAACAAGCTTGAAAATCACATATGTTCAAAGTGGAAAGGCACTGCATGTGTTCTGCCAGCATCCAAGAAACTAACAAGAGACCTTACGAGCTTATGAAGGTGAAATCAAACTCCAGACCCAAAAGCCAATGGAAGTTATCAGAGACCACGGGAAATGCAAGACATACGACTTGTCCACAGGTGGCCCTGGCCAAGGAGGCTGCAAAGGTGTGAATTAAGTCTAAGCTGACAAGGTCACTGAAATTCAAGATACAATAAATTTGGAAGCAAAGGAATAGGCAGGTTCTGACTCAGAAAGGAAATGGGTGAAACCTGGGCTAACAGAGATAGTGAGCCTGGTGTCAGAGCATGGACTCTGGGGCCAGGATTCCTGGTCTGAATGTATCACCTACTTGCCCAGTGACCCTAGAGAGTCACTTAACCTGCTCTGTGAAATAGGGTTTGTAATGATTCAACCTCCTAGGAAAACGGTGATGGTGGCAAGCTACCTCCCCCAACTCTGCAGTTAGGTGTGGGCAAGAAAATTGTGAGTAATATAAAAACATACAGAAAACACAACGTTTATATACAAAAGATAAGATATAAAAAAGCATAAACTTCTAGAGATTCTATATCCACATTGGTTTTCAAATGTCTGTGTTCTTGTTCAACTTTATATAAAAACTGGTATTGAAAAATGTTAACTCTGCAAAGATAAGGCCAAGGTAGACATATCCTTAAAGAAAAAGTCTTAGGCCTCAACCAGAAGAATGCAAATGAATGTATTATATTTGCAAGCTTTAAGTTAAAACAAAGGCATGTATTTGTATTTTCATGATTCTTGTTTTAACCAGTTTTCTCAATGAACCATTAACCATTAAGCGAATAGTTCTAATCTTGTTATTACTATATTCAACTGCCAACTAGGTATCTTTGCCTGGTTGTCAACCGACACCTCCAACACAACAGGTCCAGAATAATTTATTTTTCCTTTAAAACCGGTTCTGCTCATCTGCTGTCAAGCTAGAAACCTGGGAATGATTCTTGATTCCTCCAGGTGCCCCAACCACAGGCCTTTACTCACTGAGTCCTGGCAGTCTTCAGATATTTTTTAAAGTCCACGCCCACGCCCACCCCCACCCCCACCCCCCTTTCCTTAATCCTATTACCAGGGTTCTAGCTCTGCCAATTAGCATAGCTCAGAGGAAAGACTGTGTTAGTCGTTCAGCCGTGTCCTAGTCTTGGCGACCCCATGGACTGTAGCCTGCTAGACCCCTCTGTCCATGGGATTCTCCAAGCAAGAATACTGGAGTGGGCTGTCATTCCCTTCTCCAGGGGATCTTCCCGACCCAGGGATCGAACCTGGCTCTCCTGCATTGCAGGTGGATTCTTTACTGTCTGAGCCACCAGGGAAGCCCTCACAGTGTTTATGCTGGGCTGTGTTTAGTCGCTCAGTCGTGTCTGAGTCTTTGGGACTCAGCAGCCCACCAGGCTCCTCTGTCCATGGGATTCTCCAGGTCAGAATACTGGAGTGGGTTGCCATGCCCTCCTCCAGGGGACCTTCCCCATCCAGGGAGCGAACCTGGGTCTCCTGTATCGCAGGCGGATTCTTTACCCTCTGAGCTATCAGAGAAGCCCTGCTTTCAGCAAAGACTGTAGGCTTTGAATCCGTCGATGCCTGTGTTCGCGCTGTGCTCCTGCGTTTACAGGCTGTGTGGACACAGCCCTGAGAGACACAATTACCGAAGGACGCAAGCCCGCCGGGCGCGGCCCGCTCGCAGGCGGACCCCGGCTCTCTCCTTCCCCGGCTCCCACCGCGGACGTGGCCGGCCCTCAGGACACACACCGGGTCTGCCTGCCGTCCGGCGGCCGACGGCGCGGGCGCAGCCGGCGAAAAGACCCCCCCAGGCTCCCGCTGCAGCGCACGGGAAAAGGCAGCGGGCGGGCAGTTGGCAGGCGGTTCGCAGACCGGGAACCTTACCTGCTGCAAGTACTGGTTGATGGTGATATGCGCCATGGTCGCGCCCGCCGCCGCCGCGCGTCACTTCCGGGCCGCGGTCCGGCCCCGACCCCGCGCCCCCGGCCCCGCCTTCCGCGCGCGTTGGTTCCGGAGGTGGTGTGTGCGCCGGAGCGCGAGCCCCGGGCCGGCATGGCGGCGCGCCCGGGCTGAGGACGGTCGGGGACTGCGCTGCGACTCCCTTCTCCCCTCGCGCGACCGCCAGATTGGCGCCGCGGGTGCCCGGACCCGCCGCTCCCTTAGCCGCTGCGGGTTCCTCACGGGCCGCGGCGGACGCGGACTTCGGTGCCCGCGCGCTTGCGGCCGGGTCGGTTCGGGTCGGGGTCCGGCGCGCTCCGGGGCCTGAGGCGCGGGGTCAGGCCGGGCGAGCCGAGCGGGCCGAGCGGGCGAGCCGGTCGGCGGTTGGGCCGGGCCGGGCCGAGGGAGCGCGGCCGAGGGAGGCCGGGGCCGAGGGAGGCCGGGGCGGAGGCCGGGCCGGGCCGGGGCGGGCGGCGGGCGGGCGGAGGCCGCGGCCATGGCTGACGAGACCCCCCGGAAGGGCAGCTTCTCGGCGCTCGTCGGACACACCAACGGCCTCACCAAGCCCGCGTCCCTCGCCGCGGCCGCCGTCACCGCCAAGCCCGGCGGCGCCGGCGGCTCCAAGAAGCTCGTGATCAAGAATTTCCGAGGTGGGTGCGGGGCCGGCGGGCGGGCCGGGGGCGCCCTCGGCCGCCGCCCCGCGCCCTGCGGCCGCCTGGTTGGGGCGGGTCGGGCCGGGCGCGGCGGGACCGGAGCTCTCGAAGGGGCGGCGTGGTCACCCCCTCTGCTCGCCCCGGCCCTGCGGCGTCGCGGCCCCCAAGCAGGCGCCTCTGGCCCGTCAGGAGCTCACGTCTCAGCGTCCTCCCAACTGGGGGCAGTTTCGGGCAACTTTCAGTGTTGAGCAGAGTGTAACTATTCCTCGTCCTCCCGTTTGGGAAATCCACTCGTTAAGTAAAAGAACACTAAGATTTTTATGTCTTTTACATGCACTTACACTGATCATCAGTATTAGATGTGTTTACTTAGCAAAACGAAGGTGGGATGGTTGCAGAGTCTGTAACCCGAGAGATTTATAAACACGATACGTTGTGCTGGGAAAACAATGTCCTGCGTTCCTTAGCTGTGTGTCTCTGACGTACGTTTTTTGTAGAATGGTTTTTTAAAGACGTGTGATTGTTGGCATGAGTGCCGTTACCTACTGACTCTGTCTGCCCTTACAGACAGACCTAAATTGCCTGATAACTACACTCAGGACACCTGGCAGAAGCTTCATGAAGCAGTGAAAGCCATACAAAGTAGTACCTCCATCCGCTATAACCTGGAAGAGCTCTATCAGGTAAGCATCCACAGGTGGCTAAAAGCAGAGCTTTATAGAACGCTCACTGAGATGGAAAGGTTCCCTTTTCTTAGGGTGCTGGCCTCCTGTTTCCCACTTACCTGACTTTTTTTATAGTTGTCTAAATAGCACGATAATCCAGCTCCCGTGAAACGTGATGCTGCCATGGATTTTGTGGTCCTCAGTGTTTTTCAGAGACAATAAGGAAGGAGGTAATAGAATCCGAGTATTTGCCTCCAACAGGAACAGTAGGAGTTCTGTGGCATCCTGTCCCGAGTCAAGGAACGTTTTCTGTTTTTGGTGGTTGTGGGATTTTTATTTCATTTTCAGACTTAAGCTGTTGAAAGGCATTTAAATTTAACTCATTTATGGGAGAGAAATGTGTTTCTAAGAGCCGTAGGACTTTTAACATTTTCCAAATATGCAGCAAATTATTATCCATTATGTTATATATGAAACTCTTATCTACGTTTTAGGTAATAGAATAGCATTTCTATTAATATATAGCTTCTCTATTAAGAGACTTGCATTTAAACTTTTTTCCTAGGAGGGTTTGGGGGAGAATGGGTACATGTATGTGTGTGGCTGAGTCCCTTTGCTGCTCACCGGAAACTACAACAGCATCATTAATTGGCTGCTCCCCAGTGTGACATAAAGAGTTTAAAGTTTGATAATTGTAAATAAATAAATAAGTAAAACCTTTCATGTTTACATAAGCAATTACATTATAAAAGTTATGGAAACTAGAAAAAGTACATTGAAGAAAATGAAAATCCCCTCAATTCCTACCACCCAAAGAAGACTGCTGATGACAGTTTGAGAAACATGTGTGCCTTCTTTGTCTCAAGTTTAAGTCTGTTGTGTGTTTTTTAACCACTTTTATTAAGGTATGGAATGTGTCCTTGAGTAGGTTTTAACAGATGTGTCCACTTGTAGAACATTCCGTCACCACAGACGGTGCCCGGAGGCCACTGTGCAGCCAGCCATCCCGCCTCACTCCCAGTCCTTGGCAGTCCCTGATTTGTTGTCTGTCAGTGCATTCTGCCATTTCTAGAACCTCATCTAAACGGAACCGTGCCTCTTGCAGCCTCTTGTACCTGGCTCCTTTCGCTTAGGGCAGTGCTTCTGCATTTGGTGTGGGCCTTTTAACAGTAACTGGTTTCTTTGTCACTGAGTACTCTGGGTACCACGGTTGGTTATCCTGAGTTAATGAACGTCTGGGTTTCATAAGACGTTTCATAGCTTTTTCAAAGTGGCATCATGATTTTGTCTGTCAGTGGCGTGTGAGAGTTTAAGGTGCTCCATGTCCATGCCAATGTCTGGTATTGTCAGTCTTTAATTTTTGCTGTTCTAGTTTGGTATGTAGTAGCATTTCACCTTGGTTTTAATTTGCAATTCCCTAATGACATGAAGTATTTTTTCTTGTGCCCATTGCCATTCCTCATACCTGCTTTACTGAAGTGTGTGTTCACATCTGCTTATTTTTCATGGTCTTGTTTATTTTCTTACCATCAAGTGTTTGGGGTTGTTATGTGTTCTAGGTACATATCGTATTCCAGATATTTGCCTTGCACTTATGTTCTCCCAGTTTACAGCTTGCCTTTTGACTCTCTTAACTATGGCTTTCAGAGAGCAGAAGTTTTAGATTTTGATGAAGTCTTGGCATCAGTTTGGTCTTTTATGGATTGTGCTGGTAGTGTCTGAGAAGTCTGAGGTGGTATAGATTCTCTGTTTTATTTCCTTGTGGACATTTCAGGGTTTTCAGTTTCACATTTAGGTGTATTACCTGTTTGCAGGTGAGTGGTTGTGTCTCTTGTGAGGTGTAAATCCAGGCTCATTGTCCTCCCTGTGGATGTCCACTCGGTCCAGGCATCTGAACTTCCCCCAGGAATTTCTGTTCCTTCATCAGAAATTGTTGTCCGTATGAGAGCCCTAAGTCTCAAAGTCTGGAGCATTGACCCTCCAGCTTTATCCTTTTTAGGATAAACTTGTTTTGGCTGTTCTAGGTCCGTTGTATTTCCGTATGGGTTTTAGAATTTGTTTGCCAGTTTCTCAGAAAAGTGCTCCAGGATTTTAGGTGGGACTCTGTGGAGCGCTAGGGGAGCGTGGGGAGAGCTGTGCCTCGACAGCGCCGGCCCAGCCGGCCACCAGGGGCCACTCGCTTTGCTCCGTCTCAGCAGTGTCTGTAGTTCCACTGCACGGGCCTTGTGAGGTTCATCCCTACAGCGGTTCATGTTTTTATAGTGTCAGGAAACATGGTAGAAATTTTAATTTCTTGATAGTACATATAAATACAAATGATTTTATACATTGATCTTCTGTACTATGTCTTGCTGATTGCACTTTTTTCTGGTAGCTTTTTTTGTAGATGCCATTGAATTTTCTATACAGTCACATTGCCTGTGAATAGAAGTAACTTCACTTCTCCCTTTCTAATCTGCATTCCTTTTATTTCCTTTTCTTGCCTGATTACACTGTTTAGAGCCTCTGATGGTTAATAGAAATGTAAAGAGCAGGTACACTTGTTTTGTTCCCAGTCTTAGGAAAGAAAGCTTTTAGTCTTTCATCATTTAACATCAAGCGATGCTAGCTGTGGGCTTTTCCAGAATACGCATTATCAATTTAAGGAAGTTCCTCTCTGTTCCTATTTTGCTGAGCATTTTTATCAGAAATACATGTTGGAATTTGATAAATTCTTCTGTGACTGTCGAGGTGGTCGTCTGATTTTTCTTTTTTTGTTGTTTGCTAATTACATTGATTTTTCAAATCTTAGACTGGTCTTTCATTTTGGGATAAATCTTGCTTGGTCATGAGTATTTTTTTTTTTTTTTTTTAATGTGTTAGATTCAGTCTGCCAATCATTTGTTAATTTTTGTACCTGTGATCACAGAGGATGTTGATGTATTATTTTCATGTAATGTCCGTGTCTGGTTTTGGTGACACAGTAATGGTGGCCTCAAAAAGTGAATTGGAAATATTCTCTTCTTTTCATTTTCTGGAAGACTTTGTATAGAGTTGGTATTATTTCTCTCTAAAGGTGTGAGAGAATTCCCCAGGGAAGCCATCTTGGCTTTCTTGGTGGAAGGATTTTCAACTACAGGTATCCTTAGTGGATATGAAGCTAGTCAGTTTGTCCACTTCTTTAAGTTCATTCTTCTTCTGCGGTGTCTAATCTGCCGTTAATGTCATCTGGTGTAATCTTCAACCCTGCATTGTTTTCCTCTCTAGGTGTTCAGTTTGAATCTTTTTTGTATCTTCTCTGTCTCTAGTTAGCTTTTTTGACGTGTGGACATAGTCATAGCTCTTCTGCGTCCTGATCTGCCACGTCTCCATTCTGGGCTGCGTGGCGTGGTTGATTTTTTTCTCCACTGGCGTTGTTTTCCTCCCATTTTGCCTGTGTGGTAGCTCTGACTGGATGCCAGACATCATGGGTTTTGACTTGTGTGCTAGATGCTTTTATGTTTCTGTGACTATTCTTGAGTTTTGTTCCTAACTTGGTTAAATTATTTGGAGTCAGTTTGACCTTTTAGACTGTTGCCTTTAAGGTGTGCCAGGCAGTACTAGAGCAGGGCTTTGTCCAGGACTAACTGCCCCGCTGCCAACGCAGGACCTTCCTGAGTCCTCAGCTCAGGGCGCCCGCTCTGCAGCCTGGACGCTGGACGCCCAAGGGGTCAGTGCTTATCTGTCTTCTGTCTGCCGAGGTCACTGCCTCTTAGAACCCAGTGTGTGGTGCTTTGGAAACTGCGGTTTTGTATATTATTTCAGTAGCAGAGTGAGGCTTGTTCCTTTGCTGTGTCTGGGCCAGAAGCAAGTATCCCACCACATGCCCAAACTCAGGGGCTTTTAATTTAGTAAAATATTACATCTTTCAGCTAGGGCTCGTGATTGCTCTTTTCCTGGAGATTTGACTGGTATCAATTGCTCAGCGTTTTCTTAGCTGTACTTTTACCCAGGATGTGTTTCATCGTGGTTACCTTGGATATTATCACAAATGGTGTTTCCAGGTGTCCTGGTGTTGTGTCTTGGGACCTTGAGGCTCAGGGTGCTTCCCCCCACAGTGGCCCCACTCCTCCCGGGGGGCATCTCTGGAGGGCCTATCGGGGCCAGTGGCTGGCCTTTGGAGGCAGGTGCATGGGCAGGCGCCTGGCCGCTCAGAACTTCGGAGTGGTGTGTGTCTGCAGAGTGAGCCGCTCAGGTCCCGTGGTGCAGGTTGGGGGGGAGAGTAGGTGACCTGACGGGGAGGTTATCCTGGCCTCCAGTGGCAGGAACAGTGCTTGCCCTGGGGCCTCAGCATAGAGCCCCAGCTTCTCCTGTGGGGGGTGGGACGCACTTTGCCAGAGTCTTCTGTTCGAGTAACAGTCCTCACCAGAGCTTGCAAGGTTGGTTCTGTTTGAGGAGGTTTTTGGGATGTTGGAGGGAGGACCTCTTGTTTTGATGTTGGCCAGTTTCCCCAAAATGGGTCTAGCATCTCCCTTGCAGGCAGCCAGGCCTGTGGAGGCCGAGGGCAACTTCAGCCCATCTGCCGTTTCTCGCTTCATTTTTGTTTGCTAGAAAGGGATATTCTGATCATGATGATGAACCAGTAGATCCACATACCACTCAGTCATTTTCCTCCCATAATGCGAGGAGGAGGAGATTTTTGAATGCATAGATCTTTTCTGAATTAAGGTGTGAAATCCCAGCTCACTGAAGAAAGTGTATCTGGGTGTCTATGTCTTAGTCCTACCCGTCAGCTCAGTGAAACCATAGGAACCTGAACATTTTCAAGAAATGTTTCAGGGGAAGGCTGTGTGTTGATTTCAGACTAGATTTTTGTTTTGCTTTTGACTTTTTTAAAAACTGAAGTTTTGTTGACTTACAGTTCTATGCCAATCTCTGCAGTACAGTGCAGTGAGTCAGTTTTACCTACGTTCTTATATTTTACGTATATATTATTATATATACTCATTTGACATATATATTCTTTTTTTTTTTTTTTTTTTTACTGTTTTTTCACTTGTGGTCTATCCCAGGAGCTCGGCTGGGGCTCCCTGTGCTCCACGGCAGCCCTTGTTGCTCACCCATCCTAAGTATTAGAGTTTGCATCTGCCGCCCGCCGGCTCCCGGGGCGTCGGTCTTCGTCCCCCTCCCCCTGCAGCCTCAAGTCTGATCCGTGTGGGTCTCAGACTGGTTCTGATGCTCAGACTCAGACCTGTTGCAGGGACCTCGCGCTTGAGAAGGCCTTGCTGCTGGTGCTGAGTCCTGGGGTGAATGTCTCCATGACCCCTGTACCTGGTGAGCTTGGGGAAGGAGCATGGGGTGGAGTCGGGTGCTGATGCATCCACCAGGTGGATTCGGAAGAGCAAGGGAGCCCAGGAAATGGGAGACAGGTGGACGCTTTATTTGATGGCCTGTTGGAGAGTGTAAATTAGAGTGAATTCAGTGCATAAGTTATTCAGAAACATAATGTTCAAGTTCAGCTGTCTTAGGCTTAACAGGAAGGATTCTGTAATTCAGCAGCTTGGTCCCTCCTGGAAGTCAGCCCTCTGTATGAGGGAATCATGTCCAGACTTGGGACTGGGGCTGGGAGGGTGGGCGTCCTGTCCCCTTGGACTTCGCCACATGCTCAGGCCCAAGTCCTTGTTTCATTTTTGCACTGCTCTTCACTGGTTTCTCGTGGGCGGGAACCTGGGGGGACAGCATCCAGGTGGGGGCTCCTCCCGTGCGGTGGGCTTGTGGCGTTTAGACACGCCTGGCACCCAGTTGGGTGCCCGGGGCTGGGGCTGCTGGAGGAGGCAGCCCGGCCCCACAGCCGAGGCCGAGGGCAGGGCACTGGCCGGTCTGTCTGTGGAATGGTCAGGGGTGTGGTTTCCCCCGGGCTCGGAGGGCGGTGTTTGTTTTTCACTTTTCCCCCTCGAGGCTGTTTTGCTCCTAGACGTGGGAGGCGCTCTCTCAGGGTCAGTGTTTTGCTGGGACACTGTCTGTCCTGACACAGATAAGCCTGTGCAAAGCGGGTGTGGGACTGTGGAGAGGGAGGCGGGGCTGGGAGGCTGCTGGCCGCGAGGCTGGCTGAGGAAACACCAAACCATGGGTCTGCTGCCCATGGGACCCGGGTCCTGCTCACCCCCTCCAGGCGCTGCATCCCCTAAGACCCCTGTGCTGCCCACATGGCCCCACGGGGGCTTCATGCACCCTGAGAGGGACTTCTGAATCTCTAAGTGTGACTAAACCTCCCGATCTAGTTCTGGGGAGAAGGGCCTGTGGCGTCCCTGCCCCGCCGCCCCCCCCACAGGGGGAGAGCAGGTGACAGGGCGGCTGTAACACGAAGACGCCAGCAGTGACTCAGCAAAGGCCTGCCTGGTGCCCCGGGGCTTGGCTCGTGGCTTTAAGCGCGCTCCAGATTCCGAGTTAAAAACAGTCTCAGTGGACTTGATGTCAATAGTGAGCACGTGCAGTGCGGGGCACACGAGGGGGAGCTGGTTCCAGAACTCACCAGGAAGCTCACAGCCAGGAAAAGGTTGTCCTGGGGACAGTGACACCTGCTCCAGGAACTGGAGCATTCAGAAAATGCCTCTGATTAAGATGTTCTTCTTTCATGGCTGATTCATGTCAGTGTATGACAAAAACCACTACAATATTGTAAAGTAATTAGCCTCCAACTAATACGAATAAATGAAAAAGAAAGACGTTCTTCTTTGAAGGACATGCGCCACTGAGCTTATCTTGATTTTTACCAAAGAAAATATGTTTTCTTCATGTATTATAGTAAAAACTTACTTTGTAATAATTATATTTGTAATGACTACCTGCTGGAACAAAAGTCTTTATTAGGACAGTATCCCCCTTTTTATTTTAAGTGGGAAAAGGACAGTTGGTCTTGGGCTGAATTATAAAACCATTAAGTTTTGAGAAAGGAGGTAAAGGATATGGAAAGAAAATGTGGATGGGAACGCCTTGTTCTCATTAACACAGAATGTAAGGGAAAGGTATTATTGTTTTCTTAATTATTACCATTATTTCATGTTCTCTTTTGAACTTTATAAGTATGCGTGTGTTTTATATGTTATGTATTTCTTTACATAATTATTTTCTTTATAGCTATAAAAACGTAAGTTGCCCTTACATTTGAGTAAAGATTCTAAAATGTGTCCGTTCTGTATATCCCGCATACTTTTTTAAATAGCTCAGAAATAGGCAGTAGAAACACTGCCTTTCTCCTCATAGTATTTCATATTTGGATTGGGTCAGGTGCTGATCTTGTACATGAGATTTGAAAGAAAATTTTATTAGAACTGGTAAGAATATACAAGTATTCTTTGATGTGGATTGATAATATTTTTTGAAAATTGTTTCCACCCCAAACACTTGTTTCTTCATTAATTTAAGACAAGTTTAAGTGTCACCCCGCCCTCGGGACCTTGGTCCTTGAGCTTTTGGACCGTCACCTACTCGGGAGCCTGAAGGGGCCTGGATCTCCTGTCCCCTCCCCTGTCATGGGGTGGTCTCAGGGTCTGGAGCAGGTGTTTCCGGGCCTGGTTTCACATTGTGATCCTCAGGGTCAGCTCACTCCTCCCTGCAGTCCTACCGCAGACGGGCCCGTGGGCTCAGGCCCAGTTTGGTCTTCGCGTGAGTGGAGTGCGGCCAGGGTCAGAGGCTGCCGAGCAGGGAGCCTGGGGGAGTCTGGAGAGGCCCGGCCTGGGACGCACCCCCTCGGGGCCCCCGTCCTCAGGCGGGCATCAGGGCGCAGTCGTGTCCGTGTTCTGGGTCCCTGCTGTTGTGGACCACTCTTTGCTGGTCTCTGGTGTTCCAACAGTGATGGCCCTGAATCACTGTGATGGTGTATTGTAGACTGTGTAAGTGTTGAAGGAGCGCCTTTCTGTTACGATTATAGCGGTTTATGCAAATACACTTTTTTAAAGAACAAGTTTCTCATTCATAGTGAATGACTCATTATTCCTTTTGTCTTCAGGCTGTTGAAAACCTTTGTTCCCACAAAGTGTCCCCGACGCTCTACCAGCAACTGCGCCAGGCCTGCGAGGGCCATGTCCAAGCACAGATCCTCCAGTTCAGAGAATATCCTTGTTTGATTTGGGCGATTCCTATTCATTACCTAAATATTTTGAAACTGAACATTAATAGAATAAAGAATGAATGAATATCCTTAATATCAAAACAAAAGCTTTTAAAATTTTCTTTTATTTATGGAAACAAAACCTTGCGTTTTTATCATACAACCCTACAAAACAGATTTTTTTGAAGTGGAATTTTTTTACCATTTAAACTTCTTTGCTGATCTGATTAAAGTGAGAGTGTCCATTTATTAAGTCTGGTTTGAAGTATTTAGGAAACATTCTGAAAAATATCTTAGAGTTCTGCTATTTTTTATTCTTGTTCTTAAAACTCTTGTTAGTTTTCTGTGATTTATAACCAGTTTCCACAAACTTGGCAACATGAACCAACCCTTGCCTGTCCACTCACAGTCTGCAGGTTGGGGGTGGCTCCGTGGTTTTCAGCTTAGGGCCTCGCTGGCTGAAACCATCCTGGACCTTTGCTGTTGTCAGCAGACCCACTTCCTCCCTCTGGGACAGTGTCTGCAGAGCCTGGGGCAGGACCCTGGCAGGGGAGCGAAGGGAACAAGGTGGGCTCGAAGGGATGGGGTAGGTGAGTGCAGGCAGGTGCATCCCAGGCAAGGGCGTGGGGACTGAGAAACCACGTTTATGGCTTCTGAGCTTCCCGTCTTTCAGTACTCTGAGTACTAAATAGCATGCAGTAGTCTGTGGTGAAGAGAGCTGCAATTAAGGGGTAAAAATTGCAATAAATCTGCCGATGTTTCTGAAGCTTCCTTAGCAGGTCTGCACAGACTCACTAGACAGTGTGTTGTTTCTCAAGAAGATTAACACGTGCTGGCAGGATCACTGCAGACAGATGGTAAGCTTGCCGACGGCCTCTGCGATGCGAGTGTCGCGGGTGCCTCCTCCCTCTGCCGGCTCGGTGCACTGGTCCCCTCGGGCCTCCTCTCCAGCCTCTGGCTCTGCCGGGCCGAAGGGGGTTTGGGCAGCTGAGGGTGACGCCCGCTGCTCATCCAGCTGGGTGACTTTCTCACAGTGTGTGGCCTCGCCCCTCTTCTCACCCTTGGGGAAGGCAGGCGGGCCGTGGGTGGGGCTGGGGGGCCTGTCCTGTTCGGGGCCTTCAGACCATACGCAGGTGGCCCCAGGCCTGTGACTCCTGGTGAGCCTCTGAAGTTTCCCTTGGCCTCAGTTTGTGCCTGAGAATCAAGCCTGAATCCCAGGGCTTCCCGGCACCTAGAGACAGCCAGGCTTAGACTTAGTGGATATAGATTCCGATGTGACTTTACGTATGCGAGTTTTGAGGGTGACCTGGCTGACAGGCGAGGGAGAGCAGAGGCAGTATCGGCGGCTCTCCCAGGTGGGCTGAGCGCTTCTGTTTCCTCACGGGGGTGAGTAGGCGGCAACAAGCGAGTCTTCCGGGCCAAGCTCCGCTTGAGTCGTAAAAACAGGCGAACATCTGTCAGGAAGGTTCTGTTTACTTCTGTGAGCAAAGCTTCTCGACAGAGTCTGGGGAGCTCCCTGAGAGGAGAGTCCTGGGCCCTCCACACCCCTTGAACCTGCAGAGCCGCATGCCCACGTGCCAGGAAGGAATGCTTGAGCCCACGCTCAGGAGACTGAGCACGTCAGTGAGGAAGGGACTGAGGTCACACGTGTCTCAGAGGCCGAGTGCTGTGAAATCCGTCCAGTCATATTTTCTGGATTAAAGAGGAAAAGCCAGCACCAAGGGGAACAATTAAATTCAGGGACGTCAGCCCTGAGGGTCTTGGTGAGGCAGCCGTGTTAGATCTGCGACAGCGGCATGACTGCTCAGAGGCCCGGGGTGGACTGACCCAGCCCTCTGCCCCCAGATCATGATCCGGAGCATCTTCCTGTTCCTGGACCGCACGTACGTGCTCCAGAACTCCACGCTGCCCTCCATCTGGTGAGTGTCTGCGCTGCGGCTACCACATGTGCCTGACCGTCTATCCTCCGCGCCCGCCGGGCCCCCTGGTGAACCTCAGCCCAGGGCGTCGGTCCCTGGGGGGTGGCCGCCGAGGTGGCGGCTGGCAGTCCCGCGTGTTCTCCTGCAGGTGATGGAATCTCGGGACGGGCCAGCAGGCACAGAGTCTCCACCATTCACTCTGCTCTGGGGGGGCCAGGCACGCGGTCCGTGCCACGCCGCCCCCCGGTGCTCTGCTGATCAGCTGAGCGCGGGGGCCCGGCTTCCACCCGCTCCTCACGTGGGCCTTTGAGGGGCCCCGTGAGCCGGGACCCTGTGCCCCCATCGCCCAGGTCCCCGCTCAGTGCCTCCTGGCCTCGGGCCTGAGCAGCTCAGCCTATGTAGGAGCCTGTCCTGGCTCGCCCGCGGCCCTCCTGGCCTCCTCCTGGCCTGACCACACGGGTGGTCAGTCCTGATTTGCGTGCTGTGCCCGGAACACGCGGCCTGTGGGCGTTGGAGGGCGGAGGGGGTGAGGGCACACCCTGCTGGCTGAGTGCGAGCTGCTGGAGCCTGAGCCAAGAGCTCAGCTTCCAGAAGAGGACGCCTGCGGCCGTGGCCAGACTTCCTCACGAGTCCTCGGGCAGCGAGCTGAGGACGGGCACCCTCGCTCTGTGGTCCCGTGGCACAGACAGAGCAGCTGGGGCACGGGCTCGGGGGACACTGAGGACAGGAGACCCCAGGGCCCCGGGCAGGGCGGGGGCACCACTGGCTCACGCAGGAAACAGGCCGCCTGGGTGACAAAAGAAGAGCAAGGCGTGCCAGACTGTCAAAAAGGAAAATTTTTTTTAGAAAGTTGACACATGCACTAGTGAGTTAGCAAGTAAGTGTGTCTGGAGCTTCACCCAAAATTTGTAAAGAGTGAACCTAACACATCTAGTTTTTTCTGTTTGTGCAGGGACATGGGGTTAGAGCTGTTTAGAAACCACATCATCAGTGATAAAATGGTCCAGACGAAAACCATCGACGGCATCCTGCTGCTGGTGGAGCGGGAGCGGAGCGGCGAGGCGGTGGACCGGAGCCTGCTGCGGAGCCTTCTGGGCATGCTGTCCGACCTCCAGGTGGGCCCGGCTGCCGACCTCCCCCCCAACCCCCACAAACCGGGTCAGACCTCGGTGGACACCCACGTCGTTAAAGCGTTGGCTGAAAATACGGGAGTGTGTTCCCTCTAGGAGGGTAACCACTCGGGCTAGCCCTGCATCCAGGCCGGGGAGGGAGCCACCCTCGAGCAGGGACATGGCAGTGCAGCCAGCCGCCCTCGCCAAGGGGTCAGCCTTCAGGATGAGAGGTTTCTTCGCTGTAATTGGCCAGTAACTCTGCTCGTTTTTTAGGTGTATAAAGACTCATTTGAACTGAAATTTTTGGAAGAAACGAATTGTTTATATGCTGCAGAAGGCCAAAGGTTAATGCAAGAAAGAGAGGTGAGTCGCCGAGACATTTCTAAAGTGCCTTACTTTGTTTTCATAGATGTGTATCCAAGTGTGATTTCTAAGCATCTGTCTTTTTACACATGCAAACATTCTACTGAAAATCTTCTGAAAGCTACAATCTAGTTTCAATTCCCAGTAATGAGATTCTTTCTTAGTATTTTGAGGGTTTTTTCCCCCTATTTTAGAAACTTTTCCATTGCCATCCCCCCATTAAGAAAGCCAGAAAAGCAGCTTCTGATTTACATAAAGGAGCTCAAGCTGAAACAAGATGATAAAAGATAATTTTGTGTGTGTGTGTGTTGCGGGGAGGGGTGCCTGTGCTGGGCAGTTTGAGGGATCTTAGTTTCCAGACCAGGGATTGAACTGTGCCCCTTGCAGTGGAAGCGTGGCGTCATAACCACTGGACCGCCAGGGGAGTCTCTAAAGATAATGCTTAGCTATGAAAGATAAACCCGATACATTAAAAATTTTCATCGGTGTGAGACACTGAATAAAATGACCCTAAAAGCTGTGGGGGATGCCAGGTGGTGGTAATAGAACGCCGATGCCTCGCTAGCTGGTTTCTCGGGCGTTAGAGCCCAGCCCAGAGGCAGGCCCCGGGGCCAGCTCAGGCGGGGGCAGTTGACGTCACAGGGCGGCCTGGCCACCGCCTCGGGCCAGGGCCTCAGGGACCCTATCACCGGGCCCCTGCCGTGCAGGCAGGTGGCACCATGGACACCCTTCGCCCCCAGAAACTCAGGGTGTGGTTTGAGAGCCCCTGCGGCCACTCTGGGCCTCTGGAGAAAGCGTGTGGTTGGTGTTCGCTGGCTGCACCGTACGTGGACCCAGGTGCCATGACCTGTCCCAGGCCTTGCCTCCCTTCCCCGCTCCCGTTAGTCGGTGTTCCTGTTTGGCTTGCGTGCAATTCTGCTTTTTCTTTTACTAAAGCAATGTTTGAACTTCTTGGGTCACGTGAAGAATGTGTTTTGTTGCTGATGTATTTAAATGTTCTTTCTGGAAGGTTCCAGAGTATCTTGACCATGTGAGTAAGCGCTTGGAGGAGGAGGCAGACCGCGTGATCACATACCTAGATCACAGCACACAGTGAGTACAGCTCTGGGCTCCGTCTAGGGGCCTCCTGGGCACAATGTCCCCTCCACTCCTCGACACACGGGACGTCTCACAGACTCACTCGCTGCTCTCTGACCCTGGACGTGTTTTTGCTCCTCGAGCAGTTTGCTTATTACTTGTGATTATTCAATAGTCGTAAGTCACACTGACTAAGTGGCCTGTCTTGAGTTCCTGTCCAAAGGAGTGATTCGGGCAGAGATACTTGGTGTCTTTTTACCATTTTTAATTTATGTTATGAATCTGTAATTTATAGAAGTGTTAATGGTGTATCACTGAATGCAGGCAGTTTTGGTTGTAAACTTTGGTTGGACATCTGATATACTGATAGAGCTGTGATTATTTTGCTACTCAGTCCATTATTTTTTTTTTCATCTAATTTTTTTCTCTAAATCGATGAGTATCTAAGGAGAAGTTCAAGGGGAACTTTTTTGAGTGTCTGTGTCAGGCACGTAATGTTTATTCAAGCGAGGGAGGTCAGAGCAGAGATGTGGGAGATGAAAAAGAGATGTTTTTAAGAGGGAAAGTGCTAAACTGTGTGGGTTGTGGTGGCTCGTGGTGGGGCGGGGGCGATGAAAGGAAGGGGCAGTGTGTCATCTCGAGAGAACAGGGGGCCGGAGCAGAAGCGGGCTGTCCCCAGACGCGGAGCTGGAGGTGCCGTGGGGACCGCGGGGGTTGGGGGTGCAGGGAGACAGAAGGCTGCGTCTGGTGGGACGCCCCAGCCTGCAGCCCCTGGTGCTGGGCCCCGCGGCTGCGCCTTCACGCCCTCCTGCGGGCTCACATGCCCATGTGCAGGTGCCGCAGAGAGCCCCCCCGCCCCGTCTCAGTGAGGAGTGACCGCGGGCTAAGCAGAGGACTCGGAGAGAAGGGCGGTTCCCTGGGGTGGGGTTTTGAGGAGCACTGAGGTGTCTTCTGCAGTATCAGATGACTCAAAGGTCACAGAGTAAAAGGTGATTTTCAGAGACAGCAGAGGCAGAAGGCCGTTAAATGAGCCCCGGGCCGCATGCCCCCTCCCCAGGGCACGGGCACAGCTCAGATGCTGAGCCCTTGGTGCCTGGAGCCCACATGGCTGCCGGCCTCTGTCCGTCTGGGGCTGCCATGAGGGTCACATGAGGTGCAGGGAGAAGTCCCTCGAGTGGGCCCAAAGTTAGTAAGTCCTGAGAGTGCAGCAGGGCTCTGATCTCTGAGAGCAGCGCTCAGCGAGCAGAGGCCTGGACCCCGAAGGGCGCCGTGTCCCTTTGTGCAGGGGACAGCCCCACGTGGCCGTCTCCAGGTTGTCAGGTTCTCTGTTGCCTGTGACATTCCCAGCCTCTGTAAGGAGTCGGGTTTTGATATGTGATCCTGGGAGGACGCAGGCTGAACTGAGGGCAGAGGGGCAGCTGGAGGTGGCGGGGGGTCTGTGGGACCCAGCGGAACGGGACTGAGGGCAGCGGTCCAGGAGTCCCAGGGACTGGAGTGCAGCTGGCCGGAGCGTGAGGGCTGCCAGCAGCCCCTCTGTGCTCGGGCGCCCCGTCTGCCGCGCCCTCCTCCCTGGACGTGGGGGCCCGAGGCAGTCGGCACTGGTGTAGTCCTGTCACTCCTGGTTGACAGGCTCCTTGTGCTCCCCGCTTCCCCCCACCCAGGAAACCGCTGATCGCCTGTGTGGAGAAGCAGCTCTTAGGAGAACATTTAACAGCAATTCTGCAGAAAGGTAGGTCTCCCACCTCGCGTGTGTGCTCTGACCGCTTGTCCCGCATTCAGGGAGAGAGTTGGTGCAGCGCTGTGACAGCGTGGGGCCGTTTGCTGTAACACAGTCAGTATGAGTCAGCGAAGGTGGTGGCCCTCAGCCCGTGGGGGCCTTGGTTACCAACTGTGTTGAGGGAGTGGGCAGGGAGCACAGACGGTTCAGGCTGAAGTCCCAGGAGTCCTATCGGGGCTGAAAGACCCCAGCCTCTGGCGGGCAGACAGCCTTGCTGTGCTCAGGCCTGGGCTGACCGTGAGCGTGGACACGCGGCGGACAGCTGTGGGGCCCGTGTCCACCTGCTGCCAGAGCTGACGCTGCCGTGTGGTCTCAGGGCTGGACCACCTGCTGGACGAGAACCGGGTACCGGACCTCACGCAGATGTACCAGCTGTTCAGCCGCGTGCGGGGCGGCCAGCAGGCGCTGCTGCAGCACTGGAGCGACTACATCAAGGTGTGTGCGGCCCCCCGGGCCCCAGAGCTGCCTCCATTCCTTCATGGTCGGGGGCGGGGGAGTGGCCCCCTGGCCCCGGGCCAGAGCTGCCTCTGCTCCTTCACGGTCAGGGGGCCTGGCTGGACCTGCCCATTGCCTCCTGGGCCCCCCGTGCACATGGTCTTGGGGATAAATAGCATCCAGGTGTAAACGTTCTTAAAGTTGCTGTTTGGCCATTTGTTGTCAGCATAAGTACTAGCGGAGTTCTATAGTTGTGATTTTCAAAAGGTTGTTTTTGTGAATCTGCTGTTGAAACATGATTTCATGCTTGGCTCAGCAGGAACTGTTACACATTTTGGTATGTGTGGGTAGGGTCATGCTGCTTTGTTTCCTAGAAATCCAGGATTTATGCATGTTTTGGTTATAAAGAGGCAACAGGAGTGATCTGTGTGGTGCTGGCCTATTCATCTTGGTGCTGGGCTCAGGTGGTGCACAGTTGGTGAGTTGTGCACAGTAGGTGGACTTGTGACCCATCTGGACGAGACGACGGGTGAACTGTCAGGGCCAGGGTCCTGGTTGTGCTGCTGCTCGGTTGGGTCCCGTGTGTCAGCATCGGGGAACCAGGCTGGGTGCACGAGGCACACGCTCGCTCTTCTTGCTGCCTGCGGCTCTGTACCCATCAAGAAGGAGATTCAACTCAGTAAGAAAGATGGAGGAAACAGTCAGGACTGTGGAAAGTTTGTACACGCACACATACCCCCAAGAGCTTGTGCCACTGTATTGAGCTGAGAGGCATTAGCAACTCAGGCCTGGTCAGCACTGGACTTTCTGCTAGGAAAGGCCTAGGAGGTTGACGGTTCTGCTGCCCAGGGGTCCCCAAAGAACGGGCACAGGTCCTGACACAGGCGGGCACCTTTGCAGCGTCCAGCCTGGGCAGGAGACATTGAATCGTGAACACTTGCCCCGATATCCGCTGAGGATGAGCGTGACACGGTGCCCCCCACCCCTGCAGGTTGTGCCAGGCCCCCCTACAGGAGCCTCTGTGCGGCTTCACCTCAGCCTTTCCACCATAGTCTGCCCCCATGCGTACCTGTGACGTGGAGCTCCTTGCGTGTCCTGTGAAAGCCAGTAGTTTGTGTCGTCAAGTAGCCAGCTGTTACTGTCATACAGACTTCTAGTGATGTTTACGTAGCATTTCTTAAATAAAAATGCAGGCTAAAAACCAGAGTCTAAAGCACAGTTAGGAGTGAAAGAGAAGGAACTGTAGTCAGGAAGCCCAGACAGGTGTGACAGATTAAGAGGATTAATTTATGTCTGAGGGATTTGTAAGAAAAAGTTCTTTCAGAAGCGGAATTGTAACCTTAAAGCTTAGTTGCATACCTACTTAATTTTTAGAATGTGGACTAAATTTATGAAACTTCTGAAATGATTTAGCATTTAATATTGGAAGTGATCGATTTGTTAAACCATCACGAGTGTTTGATGGCAGGAGAAAAGCTGCTGTGCCAGGGCCCTGCCGCTGACTTGGTGTCTCTGCAGACTTTCGGGACGACGATTGTCATCAACCCTGAAAAAGACAAAGACATGGTGCAGGACCTGCTGGACTTCAAGGACCGCGTGGACCACGTGATCGACGTGTGCTTCCAGCGGAACGAGAGGTTCATCAACCTGATGAAGGAGTCCTTTGAGACGTTCATCAACAAGAGGCCCAATAAGCCTGCAGAGCTGATCGGTAGGGAACACGTGAACGATAAAGCACAGCTTAAGCAGAGGTTTTCCCAGAAGTTCAGGCGCCTCATGGGGAGGACGGGAATGGGGCTTAAAAGGACTGCCTTTCCAACAACCAGACACCAACATGTGCTCATGTGTGTGTTAAATCTGTATGTGAGCACGTGGTGTTTCCACTAGAGAGCATGTGGTCGTGGTTTTGTGATGAGATGGAGCCTGACATCACAAGAGAAGGAAGAGACGAGCAGATGTGTCCTAGTTTGCACGGCCCCCAGCTCCAGAGCTCTTCCTGCTCAGAAACTGGCCTGGATTTGTCGTGTAGGAAGGAACGTTAGGAGGGTAACTGTTGACCTCTTGACAGCGCGGGACAGGAGATGTCTGTTCAGTCCCAACCTTGTATCCTCCAGTCAGTATTAAGTGTGGTGGGATTGATTGGCATCTCTTTTAAATGATCCCTTTGTATACTTATTTCATGATAACATCAAAATATACTCAGAATTCATGGAGTCTCATCAGTGAGGCAGTTTTTTTTGGAATTGTTCAGAGGCAGCGGGCAGGACTGAATTCTGGTGTGGGCTGTTGAAGGTGCCTAGTGGGAAAGTGGAGGTCACAATACAAGTGTGTACGTTTGCGATGTTCAGAAAAAAGAACGATAAGGGGAAGAGCTAAGAAGAGCAACAGGAGGAGACATTCAAATGCACCTGTTTGATTTAGCCTTTGTGCCACCTTACAGACTGTGGTTTCTCTAAAGACACATTCAGGCCCTCGGGAGCGTGGATTCTCCCTTCGGGCAGGTCGAGGCAGCCTGTGCGTCAAAGGCAGGAGGGCAGAGCCACTCTGTCCATACGGGGTCAGCCCCGAGAGGAGTGCTTCCATGTAAGGAAGCCTTGGCCGCGTGTCTCAGCACATCCTGCTGGTGGGCTGCTCCAGTTTTTGGAGCAGCCCTGTGCCAGGAAGCCCCAGTGTGGGACCACAGAGTGTGTTCTAGGGTGCCTTGAAAGTAAAGATCTTAGAACAGCAGGTGTTTGCCTGTTTATTACGTAATAATGTCATTTTGGGAAAGTTCCAAGTGTTATGTTCAGTTTTTTCTTACAGAAATTAAAGATCTTCCTTTTTGTATTTAGAATATGTATTGTATAGTGAATGCTTATTTTTCAAATAATTTCATCTCCTACAGCAAAGCACGTAGACTCAAAACTGAGAGCAGGGAATAAGGAGGCGACGGACGAGGAGCTGGAGAGGATGCTGGACAAGGTCATGATCCTGTTCCGGTTCATCCACGGTGAGCTGGTCTCCTGGCACACATCTGCAGCTCCTGGCCAGCCCGTCTCCTGGCCAGCCCGTCTCCTCCCCGCCCCGTCGACAGAGGACGGGGTGGCGGCTGCTGTGGATGGAGCGAGGGTGTTTGTGGGGATTCAGCGGGAAGAGCTGGCTCACACGCACGTGTGGCCGCCTCTTGGGCTGAGTCAGCTGCTGAGCTGAACATTTTCACGGTAACTGTCAAATGTCTTACCTGGTTCTTGCTTATAAATAGGTAAAGACGTGTTTGAAGCATTTTACAAAAAAGATTTAGCGAAAAGACTCCTGGTTGGGAAAAGTGCCTCTGTCGACGCTGAGAAATCTATGCTGTCGAAGCTGAAACACGGTAAGCGTCCAGGGGTGGGGTGAGCACCCCTGCGCGGGGCCTCCCAATGCTCACCCGCCTCCCGCTTTGTCCAGAGTGTGGGGCCGCCTTCACCAGCAAGCTGGAGGGCATGTTCAAGGACATGGAGCTCTCCAAGGACATCATGGTTCATTTCAAGCAGGCAAGTTGTGTTCTTTTCAAATGAAACAGCTTTTTAAAAAATACACTATTTTAAATTTCACAAATTTTAAATTGTGAAATGATCATGTACATAAGTATGTGAACTATGTAAAATCCTCGTCTTTAAAAATTACACTGTTAACGTTTCACATGTTCAAAACATTTCAAAATGAAAAAGAAACGTAACCCCTGGGGATTCCCTGTCAGTGCAGTGGTTAGGACCCCAGGCTTCCACTGCCGAGGGCCCAGGTTCAACCCCCAGGCTGGGAACTAGGGTCCTGCCAGCTGTGTGACACAGTTGGAAAAAAAAGGAAAAGAATTCCTAAAAGTGCACTTGAAACTCTGGCTTAAATGTGTTTAATGACCCATATTTGGGACAAAACTAAAGAAGAACATTCCCAGTGACTTTAGAACAGGGTGTGTGGCTTCAGTGGACCATGTTCCAGGGTCTCAAACAAACGAAAACACAAGGTAAACTGTAGTTTGGAAACAGGATCACTCGTTTTTTAATAGAGTGATTCTTTTGGGTGGTAGTCTAAGGTGACCATCTGTCTCGGTTTCTTGTGTTTGCAGTACATGCAGAATCAGAGTGACCCGGGCTCCATAGACCTGACCGTGAACATACTGACCATGGGCTACTGGCCAACATACACACCCATGGAGGTGCATCTGACCCCAGAGGTGAGCGCTCGAGAACCTGCCGCCCAGCGCTCACACACGAGTGCTCCAGGGCCCCACACACCTCGGGGAGTGTTGAAATCACACGCACGCCGAAAACCCTGGCCATCTGTGTCATCCCTGGGAGCAGCGTTCACAGTGGACACTCCTTGTCTCTGGCCGCCGGCTGCCTGCCAATGAAGGCCCTGGCTTTAAAAGCTCCCGCGTGGGAGCCTTGGGCTTCCTCGTCAGGCTGATGCTCCCACCCGTCACACCAGAGCCAGGGCCTGAGAGGGCAGGGATGGTGTGTGTGTGGCTGACACGGGCCCTCTGAGGGGGATGGGGTGTGTCTGCCGGTGTGGGCCCAGGGCCTCCGGGGGGGACAGCTGGACCCAGGGCCCGGATCCGCCCTTCCTGTTCCTGGAGCAGAGTCTCCTGGAATCCCCTGTTTCTGGCCCCCTAGTCAGTCTCTGTCGCGTCTTCCCCTCCTTTTCCTCTGCCCTGTGCCCTGAATGCACGTGTTCCCCGGAAGCCCCAGCTCCCTCCCTCTCAGCCTCCGGCCTGTGTCTCCAGTCCCCCACGCCGGGACCATCACAGCTGTCCCAGACTTGGCGCCCCCTCCCATGTCTCCCCACGCGATGGGATGGTTCTGCGCCCCTCCCCACACTCGACCCAGCACTCTCACGCTCCCGGGGCTGCTGTGACCCTGCAAGTAGACGCTCTTCCCCAGAAAACCTCCACGCCCCGTCTGTCCCTGCTGGTTGACACTCCCCCCACCTCCCTCCACCCAGGGTGTGCCTGCGCGTGCGTGCGCTGCAGGACTAGTCAGGCCTGGAGGGGTGGCAGGAACAGGCCAGAGTCCCAGGGCCTCCCCTGGGGCAAGAGGAGCTGCAGCGAGGGTCGTCCCACCGGACGCAGCTGGACAAGACCACGGACGCTCCTGGGCGCAGAGGCTGCGGGAGGGGCCGAGGAAGCCTACGGGGCTTCGGGAGGGAGGTGGAGGCCCCACCAGCCCTGGAAGGAGTTGTTGAAATGATGGCAGCACGGGGCCGCGTGCCGGTGGGCAGCTGTCAGCACGCGGAGCAGGCCTCATTCAGCCCAGCGGTGTCCTGGGAACTTGGGCACTGAGCCGTCGGTAGTGGCAGAGTAAGCGTGTTCAGCATAATCACACTCGCTTTCCTCTGCTGACAGATGATCAAGCTACAGGAAGTGTTCAAGACATTTTATCTGGGGAAACACAGTGGGCGGAAGCTTCAGTGGCAGACGACGCTGGGCCACGCAGTGCTGAAAGCCGAGTTCAAGGAGGCAAGTCCTGTGTCTGTCACTTTTTATGTTTTTGAAGCAAGTTTATGAAAAGATGTTTTTAAATTGCCAGTAGACTTTGGTAGCAAAGAAAGAAAGGGAGGGATTATTCAATATAACTCAACACTGGCTTTTTGAAGTCAGTAAAATGAAGTGATCAAAGGGCTAATATTTTAATCAATAAAATTAGTGATGTCTTCTCACCTGGTGATTAGTTAGTACTGTCTCAACACGCCCACACACAGGCTCGTCAGGACGTCTCCTCACTTGGTGACGAGTCAGTTCTGTCTCAGCACGCCGCACACAGGCTCGTGAGGGTGTCTCCTCACCTGGTGACTAGTGGGTACTGTCTCAGGCGTTCGCGGGCTGGCAGACACACTTGCGCGGCTCCTGCTCTTTCAGGGAAAGAAGGAGTTCCAGGTGTCCCTGTTCCAGACGCTGGTGCTGCTCATGTTCAACGAAGGGGACGGCTTCAGCTTCGAGGACATCAAGATGGCCACTGGCATAGAGGACAGCGAATTGCGGAGGACGCTGCAGTCCCTGGCCTGTGGCAAAGCCCGCGTCCTCCTCAAGAGTCCCAAAGGGAAGGAGGTGGAAGATGGAGACAAGTTCCTCTTCAACGCAGAGTTCAAGCACAAGCTCTTTCGGATAAAGATCAATCAGATTCAGATGAAGGAGACGGTACGTATCCGCTTCATCCACTTTCCCCGCTCACGGGATTGTAGGTCTATAGGAACTTTCAACCCTCATTACACACTCATGTCTGTGAGATGCTTTAGCGTAACTGTTACTACTTTTATACTCAGGATAGGAGTGAAACTCAGAAGGACATGTGTCTAACGGTTAACTTGCTGTCCACACAAACATGTCCTAGATGAGGTCTTTGTAGCCCACCTATGTCCGCGTAGGGAGTGCCTCGTTCCACACCTGGTGACCTGTCCTAGCAGCTGTGCCCACCCCCGGCCGTTCTCTCGGCCCCGCCGCTGGGTTCTGTGTCCAGGCCGAGCGTCTGTACCTTTGATCAGGCTCCCCAGGGCCATGGGCCCAGGCAGGCTCCAGGCCGCTGCCCTCAGGCACCCTACTGCAGGAGCTCTCGCACCCCAGGGCTGTGATCCAGCAGGCAGGCACCGTGGCCTTGTCAGAAGGCGCTCCGTCCAAAGGGAGCTCCAGCTCTGACTGCGCGGGCCTCCTCCCAGGTCAGGACTTGGTTTTTACATGTGCAGAGTCACACATCGTGTGACTTGAATCCGAGAGCATGGAGCCCCTCTGCAGAGCCTGGTGGTGCCTCGGACCTGGTCCATCCTTCAGCTGAGGGGCCCTGCCCAGCCGCACTCATGCTCTCGGCCCCTGGCTTGGCTCTCTCGAGTCTCAGCTCCTCACCCTGGACTCACTGGGTCAGAGGACAGGAGCTTTGCTGACATGAGCGCGCGCCAGTCTCCAGCTCCTAGGGGCCCTGACCTCCCCCCTTGCCTGCGCCCTCCCCCCTGGGGAGCACACAGATGGTTCATGGCCAAGTTAGTGCCACTTGCTTTGAGTCCCCTGAGCATCTTTATGCCATTTAGAAGCTCATACAAATTAGGTGGCTGTCCCAATGCTCAGTTCCTCATCTTCTAATGTGGGCGTAACAGCACCACGGGGCTGAGACTGGAGAGGAGGTGCCGGCATCCGGCTCTCGGCCACGCACCTGCAGTGCTTCCCTGGTCCTGCTCTTTCGTGGGTCACCGCTGGTGCTTTTTTGTTTTTTTAATTAATTGCTTGAACTCGAGTCCCTGGTACATTTATTGTAATATCCCACCTCTGACTTGCAGGGATGTTCTGTTTATGCTGAGGGGACTGGTGGTGGGTGGTTCTGTCGTTCTGAGAGGGTCCTTCCCACGTGAGTACAGTGGGAGGTTCAGTCTGTTCCTCTGCAGTTTCTGCCTTGAGGGTCAGCTTAACGAAGACCTTCCTCTGACCCACATTTTAAAGAACATTTACTTGTATTGTTCCAGTCGTCTGTTTTAATTTTCCTCTGAAATATTTCTCTGTGTTAGAAGTTACCTTAGCATCAAGAAAGCATTCCAGCCACCCTTCCTATTTTAAAACCTGAATGGGTTCTCTGACACCCTACTAGAACTGTCACTTTTGTTAGAAATCAGGGTCACGTATTACCGGGCAGTTTCTCGTTTCTGTTTTTCAAGTTCTGTTTCAAAGCCAGCACCTGAAGTCTTTTAATTGATGTCACTATTCCTATAAATTCACTGATTTTGGTGCTGAAGTTCAGTGGTTTCACTAGAACAAAGCTGCAGAACAGAACAGGGGTCCCCCCGCAGTCTGGCCTGCCTTCTGCCTGGATCTTGGCAGCCCCCACAGAGGCGGTGCCGGCGCTGAGTCAGGCAGCAGGCCCTCTCCCACAGGTGGAAGAGCAGGTGAGCACCACGGAGCGCGTGTTCCAGGACCGGCAGTACCAGATCGACGCTGCTATTGTCAGGATCATGAAGATGAGGAAGACGCTGGGCCACAACCTGCTCGTTTCCGAGCTGTACAATCAGCTCAAGTTCCCAGTCAAGGTAAGCAGCGTCGGCTTGTCAAGTCACCGCATTTGCACACCCTTGGCACCGCACGTCCGGGTCTCAGGGCCTCTAGAGTCGGCCGTCTGTCCCCTGCTGTCGCTGGTCACTTGCCACAGAGACCTTCCTCTGAGTGCCGAGAGTGAGCAGCTTCCCCCGGTTCCTTGGTGACTGCAGCTGCCCTCCCCTCCTCCCACCGTGGTCCCAGCCCCAGGCTCTCTGCCTCGGGAGTGTTTCCCTAGTGCCAGCGTCTGAGGGCTCCCGGTGGGCAGCAGGGAGATTCTGTGACTGTGGTGTCGAGCTCAGGAGGACCAGGCAGTGGATGGACGCTGGACGGGCCAGTGGGGCTGTGTGTTCCCCCAGGTTCCACAGGCCCAGGGTGGGTGGGAGGGGGTCAGGGCCCCCTGCACCAGAGACCTGGACGTTCAGCAGAGGCACAGGGCAAGGCCTGCAGCTGTCGGGGTAGAGAGCTGCGCCCTGAGGGCCAGGCCTCCCCTTCTCGCAGGGGGACAGCGTCCACTGGGGTGAGTGTAGTGTCTCCCAGTGATGAGAGCACAGTGTGGGGCACAGTCTCCTCACAGGACGCTCTGCAGGCTCAGGGGCCCCTGACAGCTGCCCTGCTTGGAAGACATCTGCTCGTGCTACGATGTTGACATTGTCTTTGAAGCAGGGAGCTTTTGTCCGAGTTGTCCTGTCATGAGCTTCTGGTCCTGCACAGATGTGTATAGATGTGTGCCCTGATCACGTGACCCACATGCCTCAGACATGTGCCCTGATCACGTGACCCATGTGCCTCAGACATGTGCCCTGATCACGTGACCCATGTGCCTCAGACGTGAGCCCTACCCA
Source organism: Dama dama (assembly GCF_033118175.1). Taxonomy (NCBI): domain Eukaryota; kingdom Metazoa; phylum Chordata; class Mammalia; order Artiodactyla; family Cervidae; genus Dama; species Dama dama. Next base: position 89,425,044 of record NC_083710.1, read on the forward strand.
CATGACCCACATGCCTCAGATGTGTGCCCTGATCACGTGACTCACGTGCTTCAGACATGCGCCCTGATCACGTGACCACATGTGCCTCAGACGTGTGCCCCGATCACGTGACCCATGTGCTTCAGACGTGCGCCCTGATCACGTGACCACATGTGCCTCAGACGTGCGCCCTGATCACGTGACCCACGTGCTTCAGATGTGCGCCCTGATCACGTGACCACACGTGCTTCAGACATGTGCCCTGATCACATGACCCATGTACTTCAGACGTGCGCAGTGACCCACATGCCTCAGGCGTGTGCCCTGATCACGTGACCCACGTGCTTCAGACGGGCGTCCTGACCCACATGACCCACGTGTTTCAGACGTGCGCCCTGATTACATGACCACACGTGCTTCAGACGCGCGCCGTGACCTACATGCCTCAGGTGTGCGCCCTGATCACGTGACCCACATGCCTCAGACGTGCGCCCTGACCCACTCCCTCAAGGTGAGCCAGACGCCCTCTGACAGGCCCCTGCTGTTCTTTTCCAGCCTGGAGATCTGAAGAAGCGGATTGAGTCTCTCATAGACAGGGACTACATGGAGAGGGACAAGGACAGCCCAAACCAGTACCACTACGTGGCCTGAGGCCCGCCCGCCCGGGAGACACAGCGCCCCTTCAGGGAGAAGCCCGCTCCGCGGCGCCCGGGTCGCCGCTGCGGGCTGCATGGGCAGGCGTCCTTGGACCACTTTCCGGGCTCCGGGACTCGCAGGTGGCGTGTGTCTTCCCTCCAGTTCTTCCTCCTGTTCCTTTAGGCGTTTGATGATTTCCAGGGCTCCGCAGAGTGGCTGAGGCTGGGTAGGCAGGCAGTCTCCTTTGTAAGCAGTGTTCTTGTGCAGAAGCTGATGTTCTGTGTGTGTGTGTGTGTGCGTGCGCGCGTGTGCAGGTGTGAGACCCTGCGTGCTGCCTTCCGCCGCTGCAGGACCACCGTGCGCTCCGGACACAAGCTCTTGGGCCCAGAACAGGGGCCCCTGACTGGTGAGCGCGAGGGAGAACCTGTAGCGCCACAGCTGATGAATCACACAGCCTGCATAGTAGCTTCTGTTCGCTCCTTTGCACCAAGTTTTAACCTTGAGGCCTGGTTTCTGGACGAGGCTCCTCGCGAGGCCTCGCTCAGTGGAGAGGAGGTCGCCCTGGCGCATGTGACGCTGCGAGCCCGTCCCTGTCTCCGTTTTGCTTCCGCCGCGTTGCTTGTGAACTTTCTCTGTGGGGGGTTGGCGGGAGCCGTGCGTGTGTGTGTGTGCCGTCCCAAGGCTGCGCCTGGCAGCCCCTGTTCTCGGCCCGGGGGCGGCTGCTGTGTGCCCTGTTCTAACTGCGCGTTTGTACAATGGCGACAGTCAAGTCTGGTTCTCTTTTCGCGGCCCTGGGCGGCAGCTGTCCTCCACGCGACCACTCAGCACCTCGAGGAGACCAGCGCGGCACAGAGGTGGCCTCATGGGCACCTGCCGTCATGCGCGTGCATAAGGGAGCCACGCAGCGGATGCTGGTTTCTGTGGGAACCACAACAAAGATACTTTTGTGAGAACATTTAAAAGTACTTTATATTTTACATAATAGCATGTTTCGTTTTGATTAAAAGCTACCAAAGGAATTTTGATCATGGTGTAAGTGTTGAAAGCAATATTTTCTGGAATATACCAAGTTTATATCATTTGATTTTTGTGCTAAATTATTAAAAGATTCTCCCTTTTTGAAACATGCGTCTTTAAAATATGACATCTCATGGGTTTCCAGATGAAAACCCTCCCTCTTTGCGTGTCCTCTTTTCTCTTTGTAAATTTTCAGTTGTGAGTTTATCACACATGGTCAATCAGAGACCAGTAGCTTCTGCTTCTTAGACTTTAAGTTCGATGTCTCTCAATTGTTGATACTGTAATTTAATGTAGACTTACTCTGAATAAAAGTAGTTTCAATTGGCCTTAAAATCACATTAATAAAACTGGTATGCACCCGACATACTGCTCCCCGCCCTTCAGCCCCTAAAGTCCCCTCCAGGACAGTGAGGCGGCACCTGGCGCTTCCGCCTGGACCTCAGTCTCGCCCACGTGATGCCCCATGTCTGGTCCTGTCTTATTGTACTTAAGGGTCAGTGACGTGAGACACACAGGAGGAAACGATTGAGAAGGGAAAGACAGGCAGAAAACCTCCTAAACTCGAGGAAGGTGTCCCCTTTAAAACAGACACGGTGGGATGTCCCGGGGTGGGGCCAGAGGCTGAGACTCCCGACACAGGGGCCCTGGTTCAGTCCTTGCTAAGATCTAGATTCTGCATGCCGCAACAGAGAGTTCACATTGCTGAAACAAAGACTCCAGGCAGCAAATAATCTTTTTATAAAAAGATACGGTGATTCCCAAGTTACAGCAGTAAAGAAACTGGATATGGAAGAAAATCTGAAGTGCGTCTTATTTGGAGTGGAAAAAAATCTAATGACTTATAAGATCTCTCTTTTAAAAAACAAAGGTAAATGGCATTCTTAAAAATCTACATGGGGAAAAGCTTTTAAGTAAAAACTGGCAACTTTGGGAGTAAAACTAAGGCAGTGCTGAATAGTTTGGCGTGCACAGGACTACAAGCCAGCCAGGTGTGATGGTGAACCAGGAGGGGCTGGGAAGCAGGCGCTGCTGGGCCGCAGGGTGCACAGGGGCTGGTCCTGGGGGCGGGGCGGGGCCACAGGGTGCGCAGGGGCTGGTCCTGGGGGCGGGGCGGGGCCGCAGGGTACGCAGGGGCTGGTCTGGGGGGCGGGAGGGGGCCGCAGGGTGCGCAGGGGCTGGTCCTGGGGAGTGGGGCGGGGCCGCAGGGTGCTCAGGGGCTGGTCTGGGGGTGCTCCTGGGGCTCAGGGCGCGCAGGGGCTGGTCTGGGGGGTGGGAGGGGGCCGAAACGGGGTCAGAGCTGGAGGTCAGACCGGATGGGTCAGGAGGAGGACCGCTGAGTGACCGTGCTGCCCCTGGGCTCCGGTGCTTGGCCCGCAGCCGCCAGGGTGATGGTCCCTCAGGGAAACTGACCAGCACAGTGTTCCAAGATGCCCGTGTCTCTGACCCACCAAAATCCACATCCCCACGACACCCTGACACTTGCGGGGAGGGAGTTCTGATGCCGGAACAGCATTTTCAGAAAAAAGTCCTGAATGTCCTTTGACAGGATGCAGAGGAGTGTGGTGCTGTGTCCCCTGGACGGGGTCCAGACGTGATGGAGCGGATGTCACAGCCACTGTGCTGGGAGGGCCATGGAGGGGGCAGAGCGTCCCTGCACACGCGCGTGTGTGTGTGTGTGCATGTGTAGTCACGTGTGTGTAACAGCAGCTGTACCCCATGGTGGACTTGCAGAGCCAAGGGAACCTGTTGACTGCACACCCTTTCATACCTCCTGAATTTTTTTGTCAAAACAGCATCTGTAATTAAAATTAATCATGAATTGTTGACAAAAAACAGAATGAGGCCACCAGCCACACCCCGCCCTGGGAGGTGTGGGTTGGCCCATCCCAGGGAGCCCAGGGCCCCCAGCCGAGCCAGCTGTGTCCTCCCTGCTTGCTTCACAGGGATCTTTCTTTATCATGAGTCATACAAACCTCCATCTTCTTGGCTCATGGACTTACTGTTTCTCAAGAACGTCTGCTCTGAAAATGAAGAAATGAAGGCTCACGCTCTTCCCCATGATTCCTCCCTTCCAGTTTCCGACAGCTCTTGTCAGACTGTGTGTATGTATAATAGACTTTGCATGTCTGGTCTGAAAGCTGCACACACAGGCAGCATCTGTGACCTGTTAACCCCCCTGGAGCCCAGGAGTGAAGTGCTGTTCTGACTCGGGACAGCCGAGGGAGGCTCTGGGCACGGAGACGAATGGGCTCTCTTCTCCCAAACACCGGCACACAAGCAAAGCTCTTGTCACGTGTTAACTTGCTTTATATTCGGACCATCGTCCAGCTTTTTGTCTTCCCTGGACACTTTAAAATAAAAATACAGCAATTTTTAAATGTATTGTTAACAACAACAAAAAAAAAAAACAACCCACAAAATTTTGTCTGATCACTGTGATCAGCAGTTTTCTCATTAAACGATCTGCACAAACCCAGCTCATCCTCAAAGACCTTTTTCTCAGAACTCCCTCCATCCGACCCTCCCTCCTTGGCTGGGGACCCCTCCCCAAACCCCAGCCTTCCTCCCCATTGTGTTCCTGGTTTGTTTCCCTGAGGTGACCTTTACAGGGCTTTATCCGCAGGAAGCCATGAGAGGACGGCATCCTGAGTCGCTGCTCATCTGGTCTGCCAGCCTTCTGCCCTTGTGCCTGCGAGCGGGCTGCGTGTGAAGCTCCCACTGAAGCCCTGGCCCTCAGCACTCAGAGGGCCTGGCTCCCCGGCCTACTGGTCTGCAGCTCTGAGGCTGGCTGTGTTGTGAAACCTGGGCTTTTTCCCACAGAACTTTTGAAATCCTGTCCCAGGCGTCTCTGTTTCACAAGACTGCAGTGGGGCTTGTTTCCCTCTGTGCCAACAGGACTCGGTGGAGACTCCTGACTCACGTCCCGCCAGGCACCTTCCCCTCCACAGTCCTGCTCTCACTTTCTGTGAGAGGAATTTGTGCAGCGCACAGGTCAGGACATCCTGAATGGAAAACCACAGGCCTGCCCCCCCGCCACCTCCGCTCCGCCGCGAACTCTCCACTTCTCTTTCTGGTCGGTCTTCCCCACAGTGGCCTCGAGATCAGCGTGTCAGTTCCTGTTTTCTGGCTGCTGCTGTTCAGTCGCTAAGTCCTGTCTCTTTGCACACCCACTGACTGCCACACACCAGGCTCCTCTGTCCTCCCGTCTCCCAGAGTTCGCTCGACCTCGTGTCCATCGAGTCGGTGATGCCATCCAACCATCTCATCCTCTGCCACCCCCTTCTCTTCCCACCCTCAATCTTTCCCAGCATCAGGGTCTTTTCCAGTGAGTCAGCTCTGTCCTGGTGCTCGCAGTTTTAATGGAAGACTGTTTGTTTGTTTTTTTTAAGGCTATGATACTTCAAGTTCTGAGGGCACTAATTCAAATGTCTGGAGTCCGTTTCTCTTTCATCGAGTCCAAGGCAGGTTGTAACTTTTTCTGTGAAGAGAGAGACGGTAAACAGCTCCTGCTTCTTAGCTCCTGCTTCGTGGTCTGCCTAGAGTCAGTTACTTGCTCTCTGCTGTTTCTAAACAACTTTACATAAAAGCCGCCCTTCATTCTCCCACAGCCACCGCATGCTGAGGCTTTACCAGCCCGCTCTGGAGTTGGGTGGGCGGGCCTGTGCGCCCCCCTCGCTCCCAGCACAGGATGCCCCCACACCTCGGCTGCTGCAGTGCCTGTGACTGGTGCGTATTTGTGTGTCTGCATGTACGCGACTGTGTGTGTCTGAGTGTGTGTGTGTGTGCTCGTGGGCATGCATGCGTGTTTGCATGAGTGTTATCTGTGTGCCTGTATGTGTTCTTGCAAAGACAGGAGGACAGTGTATAAACGTAGCTGCAGATACATGTGAAGCCGCAAGATAAAAAGCTGAGGCGGTTTTTAAGGGTCCCTATTGAGGAATCAATGCTCTGCACAGGCTGCCAGCCTCCCACACGGAGGCCCCAGGTTGGCAGAGAGCAGGAGTCATGGGCTGGGGCTGCCGGCTTAGGTGGCCCAGGGGTCAAGCCTGGCTCCGCCCCATCTGCTGCCCTTAAGAAAATCACTCGTATGCTCTAAACCTTGGCTTTCTTATCTTCTAAGAGATGATAACGCTGCTTGCCGGGTTGTTACAGTCAATACAGCGGTGCTTACAACAGAGCCACCGGCCAACGCACGTGACAAACACAGGCCGTGCCTGGGTAAGAAGAACAAATTTGGTATAAATCTTAAATCTGCCCAAAGTGGTCCAGGAAAGTGGGAGGACAGGAATAATGAACAAATAAAATGATCTAAACACATCACTTAAAAGACAAAGGCATTCAGACTGGATAGAAAATTAAGACCCAGACAGGTATACATCACCTACAAGAAAGTCATTTAACATGTAAAGACAGATGGGCTCAAAGTAAAAGGTGAGAAAAGCTTCACCATGAGAGCCAATCACATGAAATCACACACAGAAAGCAGGAGCGTACACGTGCAGAGACACTCATGCAAACACACACACTAATCCCACAAGTACAGACACCCCCCAAGCTGTGTGGCTAACGTGGGGCGTCCCTGGTGGCTCAGAGGGTGAAGCGCCTGCCTGCAATGCGGGAGACCCAGGTTCGATCACTGGGTTGGGAAGATCTCCTGGAGAAGGAAATAGCAACCCACTCCAGTACACTTGCCTGGAAAATCCCATGAACGGAGGAGCCTGGTGGGCTACAGTCCATGGGGTCACAAAGAGTTGGACACGACTGAGCGACTTCACTTTCACTTTCAGGCTTCAGTGAGGGGGAAATTGTTAGGCAGTCGGTGCAGAAGTTAGAGCCTCGGTTCTTCACCTAGTTTCAATTTTGATTCCGGTTCTCACACGTAAACGTTTTTGGCTCCACCAGCCTAAAGCTGCACTTGTCTCCATTTCTACACATTAAGAGGAATGGCTCCCTGGTCTGGGAGGCTCATAAAACCTTCAGACCCAGGACAGGACAATCATTAACTGCTGTCCAGTTTATCAAGGAGAAAAACTCCTGGTGGATCATCAGCTCTTAAACATACATCTGCCTCCTAAATAATGGTCTGCGGTCCTGAGAAAGGGTCAAAGGTCAAGGGGCAGCGTCACTATGTCTGGAGAAACTGAGGAACTGAGACCCAAAAGAGAGCCATAAACACAACAAACTGGACATCACAACATTTACATGCACTGGTCAGAAATTACAGGCATCTGGCCCTGGGCCAACCAAAGACAACAGATCGATTCTAACAAAGACAGACCTTTGGGGGCTCTTCACCCCATCTCAGTGTCTATGCTGAGGGCTTTGTATCTCTGTCCTTTAAAATACACTCTGCCTGCATGACTGTGTGCGAGTTTGCCAAGTCCATCCTTCAGCTCCGTGAACAGAGCTTGGTTCCCCATCTCATCAGGACACGGAGTGTCTGCAGACACAAAGAAGGCACTTCACACAGACAGGCGCCCGTAAGAGCATCCCTAAGCGCATAGACCTCCAGGGACGGCTTCCCAACACAGGCAAGAGTGAGGGCAGCAGCAGACAGCCCAACGGTCAAGGTTTCAACACTCTCCCTTCAGTGGCTGATAAGGAGACAGAAGAACGGGAAGGACGCGAAACATCATCAGCCGACCCGACCTCGGTGACCGCAGGACGAGACGCTGAGCAACGCGCTGCAGACGGTGCGGGGATGCTCGCCCAGGGAAGCACACGGTGTGTCACAGAACAAGCTCACTGCAGTAGGAGGGCTGAAATTAGACAGACCATGTCCTAGGTCACAATGACGTTAGAGGAGAAATCCAACAGGAAGATAGGTGACAAGTAACTAATGTTTGGAACTTAAGCAATACCCTTCTAAATAAATAATCCAATAATTCTAACATAAATAGATAATATAAACAACACACTACATAACCTATGAGTCAAAGAAAAATCACAAGGAAAATTAGAACATATTTTGAATTGAATGAATAAGAAAACAACAGACCAAAAATGTGTAAGATACAGCTTAAGAAGTGCCTAGGGGATATTCATAGATTCAGGTGCTTACATTTTAAAAGATGAAAGTTTTAAAAACAATGACCTAAGCCTTAAAAAGCTAGAAAAAGGAGGGCAATTTATATCCAAAGTAAATAGAAGAAATAAAAAAGGTAAAAGTAGAAATCAAAAACATAGAAAAAGAACAAATAGAGAAATCAATGAAACCAAAACCAGGCTCTTTGAGAAGACCAACAAAACTGATAAACCTTTAGCTAGACTAATTACAAAGAGAAAAAAAATGATCAATACCAGGGATGAAGGACAAGACAGCAGATCCGACAGGGAACATTATGAGTCAGTTTATGCCAATAATTGTACAACTCAGATCACAGTCAAATTCCACGAAATCTGCAAGTTATCAAAATGGACACAAGAAGAAATAGAAAATAAAAATAGATCCATATCCATTAAAGACGTTGAATTTGTCATTTTAAACCTTTCCACCAAGAAAACTCCAGAGACTATACTGGTGAATTCCATTTAACTGTCAAGAAAAATAATCTTACACAGTCTTCAAGACACAGAAGAGGGACTAGCTCACAACTAATGAGCCCAGCATTGCCCTGATTGAAAAATCAGACAAAAATATCACAAGAAAGTACAGACCAATGTCCTTTAACCAAATATTAGCAATTTGAATACAGCAACATATAAAATCAATAATATACCAAAGCCATGTGAAGTTTTCCTCAAGAATGCAAGATTGGTTTAACATTTGAAAATCTAAAAAAGAAAGAAGCAAAATAAAATCATCTCAATAGATTAAGAAGATTTTTATGAAATTCGACACTTGTTGATTTTAAAAATGACTCTCAGAAAAGTGGGAATAGAAGGGAACTTCCTTAACTTGAGAAAGGACATTTACGAAAGGTCAGGAAGATCCCCTGGAGGAGGGCATGGCAACCCACTCCAGTGTTCTTGCCTGGAGAACCCCATGGACAGAGAAGCCCGGCAGGCTACAGTCCATGGGATCACAGAGTCGGACATGACTGAATGACTAAGCACAACATCAGTTCAGTTCAGTTCAGTCGCTCAGTCATGTCCGACTCTTTGCGACCCCATGAACCGCAGCACGCCATGCCTCCCTGTCCATCACCAACTCCCGGAGTTTTCTCAAACTCATGCCCATCGAGTCAGTGATGCCATCCAGCCACCTCATCCTCTGTCGTCCCCTTCTCCTCCTGCCCCCAATCCCTCCCAGCATGAGGGTCTTTTCAAATGAGTCAACTCTTCGCATCGGGTGGCCAAAGTATTGGAGTTTCAGCTTCAGCATCAGTCCTTCCAATGAACACCCAGGACTGATCTCCTTCAGGATGGACTGGTTGGATCTCACTGCAGTGCAAGGGACTCTCAAGAGTCTTCTCCAACACCACAGTTCAAAAGCATCAATTCTTCAGTGCTCAGCTTTCTTTATAGTCCAACTCTCTGGAGAAAGGAATGGCAAACCACTTCAGTATTCCTGCCTTGAGAACCCCATGAACAGTATGAAAAGCACAGCATCAGTTCAGTTCAGTCACTCAGTCGTGTCCGACTCTTTGCGACCCCATGAATCGCAGCACACCAGGTCTCCCTGTCCATCACCAACTCCCAGAGTTCACTCAAACTCATGTCTGTTGAGTCGGTGATGCCACCCAGCCATCTCATCCTGTGTCATCCCCTTCTCCTCTTGCCCCTGATCCCTCCCAGCATCAAGGATTGGAGTTCCAGCTTCAGCATCAGTCCTTCCAATGAATATTCAGGACTGATTTCCTTTAGGATGGACGGGTTGGGTCCCCTTGTAGTCCAAGGGACTCTCAAGAGTCTTCTCCAACACCACAATTCAAAAGCATCAAGTGCTCAGCTTTCTTTATAGTCCAACTCATCCATACATGACTACTGGAAAAGCCATAGCTTTGACTAGATGGGCCTTTGTTGGCAAAGTAATGTCTTTTGTTGGCAAAGTAATGTCTCTGCTTTTTAATGTTTATGGAATAAGCATAATTATGGAATTATGCTATACTTATGGAATTATGGAAAATACTTATGGAAATTCAAAAAGCAAAAGCAATTTTTTACAAGAACAGTTGGAGAACTTACTCTACCTAATTTCAAGACTTTAATTATAAGGTTACAGTAGTGAAGATGTCATGATGTTGGTGACATTAAGACATGTACATCATCTGAATGAAACAAGGGGCATCACAATACGTCCACTTGTTTTCAACAGAGATGCCAAGGTGACTTAGTAGGTTAAGAAAAGTCTTTTCATTCGTCACATGGGGAGAATGAACAGTAGCTCTTATTTCACACTACCTTCAAAATTTAATTTGATCATATGCCTAATTGTAGAGGCTAACTAACCATGAACCTTCTAGAAAAAAATGACAGAAAAATATTTATGATGTTGGGATACACAAACATTTCTTAGGATACAAAAAGCATGAAGCATAAAAAATACAGATAAACTGAGTTCTCATTAAATGTAAAGCTTGCTTTTTAAAAGGTACTATTTCTGTTAAAAATAAAAAGGCAAGCCACATATAACAGGGAAAATATTTATAATACATCAAAGTATCTGTATCCAGAATATATAAAAACACTTGTAATTCAATAACAAGAAAACTAGTAATCTATTTTTAAAAACAGGACAAAGTTTGAATATTTACCCAAAGAAGGTATGTGAATTAATAGGCACATGAAAAGACCTATGACCTCAATAGTCATCAAGAAAGTGCAAATTACAATCATGATGAGATAGCATCAGACAACTATCATAATTATTAAAATTTTGTTGTTGTTTAGTCACGAAGTCATGTCCAACTCTTTTGCAACCCCATGGACTGTAGCCCTCCAAGCTCCTCTGTCCATGGGATTTTCTAGGCAAGGATACTGGAGGGGGTTGCCATTTCCTTCTCCAATTCTTTAAAATTTAAAAGACTAATAATACCAAGTATTGGCAAGGATGTGGAGCTACTGTTGGTGGGAACTTACGAACACAATGTACAACCACTTTGGAACAGCATTGGATAGTTTGTTTTTGAAGCTAAACGTACACCAAGCATATGACCCAGCCACTCCTTTCGTAGGTATAATGCCACCAAACTACTGGGAATAACCAAGGGTCCTTTGACAGGTGAATGGGTAGAAAGACTGGCAGACCCTTCTGGAATAAGCAGCTGTCAGCAATGAGAGGAATGAGCTAGTGGTTCACACAGTGCAGATGGATCCAGATACGGAAAAGCAGACACCACGTGATTCCATCTGCATGAAACTCTGCAACACGAATACCTGATGAACCGCGACAGAAGCCGGGGTCGGGACGGGGACAGGCCCGCGGAACGGGAGGGCCTCTGGGTGAAGAAAACGCTTTCTGTCTTGACTGGGGTGCTGGTTTCATGGGTGTCTGCTGTTGACCAAGAAACTGCAGGAGGCTGACCGGGGCAGAAGGCCACAAGGCTGTTCAAGCTGTCTGGCAAGAGTTGCGCCTGACCCCGACAGGAGAAAGGAAGGGTGCGTCTGAGCGATCGGCTGCCACGGGTCACTCAGGCAGGCGTTCGTCCTGAGCTTCTGGAGGCTTGTGTCAAGACCAGGGGAGGTCAGAGTCCAGATCCCATCGGGGCTGAGACGCACACAAGCGCCCCTTCCTCCTTGGCCTCCAGTCCATTGGAGGCTCTCTTGGCAAGACTGGAGCCATTTTGACTTCCTTTCACAGGGCATTTGTCAAAACTCATCAAACTGCACACCTAAGGTGGTTCGTGTATTTAACATAAAATTTTCAAAAAGCTGATTTGCAAAAGCAGAAGTTACAAGAAAAAAAGAACATGAATGAGGTGCCTTCACCCGGCTCCACCTGGAGAAACAAAAGGCAACAGGACGCTGGTCTTAGGCTTCTTTTTAGTTGGAATCGTGGTCATTGTGAGCTTTCTTTTCTTAAATAAATTCTTGCCAGTTTTATTTTCAAATCTTGGTGATATGTAGAAATACCCAACTAGTAATAACTACATTCACAAACTATCCATTGTGTTAAGTACATTTTGTCATGGAGGAGACAGGGATTTGTCTTCACTATGTTTTGTCTTTTTTGATTTGTGGGTTGTTTTAGCTGCACTGTGAGGCATGTGGGAACCTACTTCCTCAACCAGGGATTGAACCCATGCTTCCTGCAGTGGACGTGCGGAGTCTCAACCACTGCACCTCCAGGGAACTCCCTGGTCATCGTGATCTTAAGGTTTCTATCTTGGTCCTAACCTTGCCTTTTGTCATTAAGAGCAGATAGTGCTGGATCAGCGAGTTGATACCACCGCCTTCAGAAGGATCTTTCCAAGTGACTCAGATGGTAAAGAATCTGCCTGTAATCAGGAAACCCTGGTTTGATCCCTGGGTGGGGAAGTGTCATGCCCTGGAGGAGGGCATGACAACCCACTCCAGTATTCTTGACTGGAGAATCCCATGGACAGAGGAGCCTGGTGGGCTACAGTCCATGGGGTCACAAAGAGTCGGACACGACTGAGTGAGCTTTCAGAAGGACAGCGGGCATCTGTCTGGAACGCAAACTCTCCCCAAGGCTCTGGGGCCACACCCTCTCCCAGTCAGCCCTCCCGGCCTTCGTGCTGCAGACTGGCGTGTTGTACTTGCCTCACAGAACCACTGTGAGTTAAAAGCGCAGAAGCGGCTTCACGTGGACTTCAGCTCCCGTCCTGTGGCGTCCATGACCAGGGAGAGGCCCCGGGTGACCGCGTCTCATTTCTCAAACAAGCTGAGGCTCGAGGCCCGCCCGCTGAGACCAGGGGCATGGAACTGGAAACCCGCCATGAGTGGAGTCACACACGTTCTCTGCCACAGACGACCTGGAACCGCTGGGTTGGATCTGCTTTCTAAGAAAGGACGTTTCGGTTCTTTTTCAGGAGAGTTCCTCTTTTGTAACCGTCTAAAAGGAAGCCTACCGTGGCTGAAAAATTTCAAGGGATCCATCAAAAGGAAGTTCTCCGAGAGGCGCCCGGAACGTGTATAAAAGATGTTCTCATTGCGTTAAGCAGTAGGAAGGTGTGAGCACCGAGAGTATCCCCGAGGAGAGGTGGATTTTTTAAAGTATCTCAGGATGGGAGGCTTACCTCTTTCCCCACTTGTTAACATAGTTTTGAGTTGAAAGCACAGTGTGCTCTTTTTCTGACATGTTATTTGTTAACACTAATCTCACACTTAGCCGCCACGACTCTCTTGCCTTTTATCAATGAACCAAAATTAAACATTCTTGAGGTAAGCGGGCAGGAGAACTGGAGAAGAGAAGTGAGAGATCTCAGTCCTGGGGTGTGGAGCAGGCCAGGTCTCCCTTGGGCCGACTGAGCGCCAGGGGCCCTGGACTCTGCATTCACGGCTCCAGGCCGGGCAGCTCTGTGGCACCAGGTCCAAGGCTGGGAATCCTAATGCCTGTGAGCAGTGGTCCCTTCCGAGGGGACCTCCCAGGGAGTTCTTGGGCCAAGCACGAAGGGCAGGTAACTTGAGTGAAATAGAAACAGGAGCACAAGATTCACCCTCTGATGACCCAGAGGGAAGAATGACTGGTCCAGCCTGTTCACGGTTGCTGGATGTGCACACAAGCAGGTACACGCTGAACGTCACTGCTTCTTACCTGGTCAGTTCAATCTGCAAGAAAAATTAATCTCAGAGAAAATCATAAACAGATAACTTATCTTCAAGATATTTATCATAGTATTTGTGAGATAACAGAAAATATACATTATTAGTCTCAGGCCCTGGTTCCTGGTACAAGGCTCCAGAAACCCTTGGGATGTGCTGATAAGACCACTGGGAGCATCCTTGGTTTATACGTTTATTTGGCTGCATTAGGTCTTAGTTGCGACATCTGTGTTGCATCATGTGGGATCTTTTTTGTTGTGGCGAGCAGGCTCTCTGGTGGCTCCATGGCATGTGGGGTCTTAGTTCCCCAACCAGGGATCAAACTGGGGACCCCTTAACTGCTGGACCACCAGGGAAACCCCAGCATCTTTTCACACTAGGTCTTTGACCCTATTCCTGACGCACACTTCCTAAACCCCTTGCAAGTTCCTGATGATAAGAGCTGCTTCTGTCCTCACAGGGTGACTCGGGGGGAGTTGCTGATGGCTCCTGGTCACCGTGGATTAGAAGCCATGATTTGAAGCTTGGACTTTCAGCCCCACCCCAGCCTCGGGAAGGAAAGAGGAGCTGGTAATCAAGTTAACCATCACGTATGCCTCTGTGACGAAACCTCCAGAAGGCCCCAACAGCATGGGGTTCAGAGGGCATCCAGGGTGGCGACCATACGTGGCAGCCCAGCTCCAGGGGACAGAAGCCGGGGACTCCAGACCCTGGGGACCCGCCCCCGGGCTTCTCACCCTGTTCACCTGTGTCCTTCACTGCGCCCTGCCCCACAGAAGGAACTAGGGAACGCGAGGAGCGCTTCTGTGAGCTTCGCAGGCCCTGCTAGCAACTTAACGGAGGCTGAGTCGGGGGTGGGGACACGCGTTTCTAACAAGCCAGACAGAAGACGCGGGCCACTTGGGGATGCTCTTCTGGTGACTGGCTTCTGACGGGTGGGGCTGAGCCTGACCTGCGGGATGCCAGGCCCACATCCCAGCAGTGGCTGGCGTGGTGTCGGAGATGCTGTGAGTGGGGCTGGGATGAAAGCAGAGACATGGGAGCTGTGAGGTTTTCCTACAGCGTTCTTTATATTTAGCAGGGAAGCTATCATTAAGGGAGCTATCATTAAGTAAAACATTACACCAAATGATGTTACATTAATTATTACTAAATGTGTTTTTATAGATTTTGTAGTAGCATGGGAAAGTAATGGTTACAAATGAAAAAAAGAATACAGAATATGACAATAACTTAAAAAAAATTTATTTGGCTGCACCGGGTCTTAAAGAGTTTGCAAGATCTTCAATCTTTGATGCAATGTGTGAATTCTTAGTTGCAGAATGTAGGCTCTAGTTCCCTGACCAGGGATTGAACCCCAGCCCCCTTTACTGGGAGGACAGAGTCTTAACCACTGGACCACCAGGGAGGTCCAAAAAACTGTGTTTTTTAGAGCATTTTTAGGTTCACAGCAAAATTGAAATACAGACTTTCATTACCCCTCTGCCAGGCTGGACACACACCGCCTCCCCCACAATGGCCCACCAGCGGTGGAGGGGGCGTCGGTCCCCACTGAGGAGCTTGCAGGGAGGTGTCACCACCACCCAGAGCGCTTGGTTCACATTTGGAAGCTGCTCCGGGTCTGAGTTATTGCTCTGAAACCAGACAAAAGAATCACCAATCAGGCGCAGATCCAACCGTCCTGCATAGACAGTATTTTGGAATAAGTGACTCAAAGGGTAAAGCGTCTGCCTGCAATGCGGGAAACTCGGGTTTGAATCCTGGGTCAGGAAGATCCCCTGGAGAAGGAAATAGCAACCCACTCCAGTACCCCTGCCGGGAAAATCCCATGGACAGAGAAGCCTGGTAGGCTACAGTCCATGGGGTCGCAAAGAATCGGACATGACTGAGTGACCTCACTTCACTTCACTAATGGGTCCATGAAGGAAAATCTTACAGGCCTGCTCCAGCCGGAAAACACAACAGGGAAGACAGAATGAGAAATGGCCGGGGAATTCCTCATTAGTCCAGTAGTTAAGACTCCACACTTCCGCTGGAGGGGCCCGGGTTAGACCCCTGGTCGGGAACTAAGATCCTAAAGAAAGAAAACAAACCACCAACCCACCAAGCCCACTGGAATCACAGACCTACTGACCCACCAGGAAGCCGTGAGGGCAGAGGTCTGAGGCTGGTGGGAACCCTGCAGCGGATGAGGCCAGCTAGCCACAGCCCAGCATGGCCGCAGCCCCGGAGGAGGAGGAGGGCTTAGGGCCAAGGTGGGGCCTGAGACTCTGCATCTCCAACAGGCCAGGTGACGCCAACAACACAGACCCCACTCCAAGGTGCCTGAACAGAGGGAGAGACAGCCATTCACCAGCTCCCCAGGTCAACCCATAGTGTGGGGTGTCCTCCAGGACACCAACTAATCAATGGTGTGCAAAGGGACAGGGCCCTGAGACACCTTCAAAGATAATAATCAGATCTCATTGGAGCCACAGTGAGCAAACTGGCTGAAAAAAAAAAAAAAGCTTTTTGAACAACTGGAGAACCATGAACATCAACTGGAAATTAATTACTAAGAAACTGTTATGTTTTGGTTGTACATTAGCTGTAATAACGGCATTCTGCTTATGTAAAAGCTTTACGTGAAAAATAAAACGTCCAGGGTTTGTTTCATAAAACTCAAACTGAAAAACCAAGCAAAACACGAGGCAGGTGAGGAGGGACGATAAATCATGAAAGTAACAGGCACCACTGGGCTCACCAGGTTATCTTGTTTTTATTCAAATCTTTTTAAAATTTTCATAAAACAAGTCTGAAAAGCACTATGCAACATTACTATTTTTGCTTAGCATATCTCAAGAAAAAGTGTGTGTGCGTGCTTAGTTGTATCCAACTCTTTGCGACCACATGAATTGTAGCCCACCAGGCTCCTCTGTCCATGGAATTTCCCAGGCAAGAATACTGGAGTGGGTTGCCATTTCCTCCTCCAGGGGATCTTCCCACCTCAGGGATCAAAGCGGAGTCTCCTGCATTGGCAGGGAGATTCTTTACCCACTAGTACCACCTGGGAAGCTCAAGAAATAGTATAACTTTGAGCAAAAGAGAAAAAAGCTACAGACTGCCTGCTGGGCTGTTCCACTCGATTTCACATTCTTTCAACCACTGCTCCTCTCCTTCAGACATGGAGCCCATACCTCCAGGGAAACCGGCCCACACAGCGCTAGAGGTGGGTTATTTCACAGGTAAAGAGGCCTTGCCTTTCACTGGAGCTTACACGGCTCATTGTTACCAAAGCCAATCCTTAAAGACGTCATCCTGAGACTTCTCTCCGGTCCAGTGGTTAGGACCCTGTGCTTCCAATGCAGGGGGCCTGGATTTGATCCCTGGTCAGGGAACTAGATCCTGCATGCTGCAACCAGGACTTGGTAGAGCCAAATAAATATTTTTTAAAAAAATAACAAAAATAAAAAGGCTGTCTCCAAAAGAATTCAGAAGGTGTGGAGTCCCTTGTGGTTTTCCACATCCTTCCTTCAACCAGAATAGAGCAGATTCCCTGGCGGTCCAGTGGTTAGGGCTGTGCTTCCACTGCAGGAGGCATGGGTTTGATCCCTGGTCGAGGAACTAAGGTCCCAAGAGCCTCCGGGCTCAGCCATAAAGGAAAAAAAAAAAAAAAAAATCAGACCCAAGCCTAATTAAGGATTAAAACAAAAAACAATACCAAATAAGGAAATTCCACCATGTTATTTCCCATACTGTATGAAAACACAGCATCATAGAATTTCTGATAAATCTTTCATTTTCCGCTGCTTTAAAAGCCCGGTCCTTTTGCTGAAACAAACTGTTTGGGTCTTTAAAAAGAGAAGACTTTAAACGCATGTATTAGGTATTTGGACACAAAAAAATGGGCTCTGAAGGGCCTAAGAAAATAAAACTGCCTGCCAAAAGGACTCTGGGTAGCTCACAGAGTTTCCAAAAGGAACGCAGATGCGAGGAGAGTGCAGGCACGAGGGGGCAACAGGAGCCACAGCCGAGGGTGCGAACCCGACCCTCTGAGGGCGGCACTGGCCCTTCACCACCGACCTGACTCGTGAGGGCAGGGCAGGCCCTTCAACACCCAATATGGGTTCCTGGGCAGCCAGCTTCTCTGCCACCCACATTCAGAGGGTAAAATGTCTCTCAACACAGGAAGGGGCTTCCAAGCCAGGAAACCAACAATTGATAGGTCTTTTTGTTTTCATACTAAGATTATTTGGTAGTTTCTCACCATCAGGAAGTTCAAGACAAAAGAGCAATGTTCTGGAATTATCCAATTACTCCTGAGCTTAGCACTCTACTTCGTAAGGAAAATGTGGGCTCTAATGATGACCTAGTGGAGGAACATCATGTTACAAACTGTTGCTGCTGAAGGACATCACGGTAAAGGCACAGAGACCGAAGTTCCGCACCTCTTCTTTTCCACAGCGCACCTGGACAGACAGCAGTCCTCTCAAGTGATGCCGCTGAGACTCTGCCCCACCCAGAACAGCAACAAACAAGAACCTGGAAAGATCCCAAACACCTAACAAGACCTCATCGAGCAAATTGACTCTTCAGTAGCAGTAGATTCTTGCCCCGGAGAGCAGAACAAACCGTGGACTAAGAATGCAGCCTGCCAAATCAGCAACGGAGGATGTCTCGGCCATTACCCTTCAGTGACTGCAGCCACCCCTGACGGTGCAGCCTGGGGAAACGTCCGCCACCCAGCAAACCTGCACGGCAACCAGCCCCACAAGTCCTGAGGGAACGCAGCATGGGAAAGCACAGGTCACTGGCCCCAGAGAGCTGGGGTGGAGATCAGGGCAAGACTTCAGCGAGCCCAGACTCCTGCATCTTCTCACACACAGAAAGCACCAAGTTCCTTAACTTGGGTTATCTGGTTTTGCATAACAATAATCTGACCTTTGAACTACCTGCCCTTTGTTGCAAAAACTCCTATATACCCTGGCTTTTTCTCTGGGCTATTTGAGATGCTGTCCCCCAAGCTTGAAGTCCTAAAAATGTCAGAGGCATAAAGCACAGCTCTCAACTTCTAGCTTGTGCATCTTTAGTCAACAAAAAGCCAACAAGCCTGGGGTTCCCTCAGCCTCTTAACGTCCTCTCTCTTGAGTGAGGCCCCGCTGAGAGTCTTCCCTGTCCAGGACAGCAGCAAAGATCCAGAAAGGTCCCTAAGCACCTCACCAAGACATCAGCGAGTCCACACTGCAGTCTTCAAGCCCTTCAGCGTCAGACTTTCTCAGCTGTGTGTTAGAATCTGGAGGGGAGGGTGGGTAAACCGGAAAGGAATGACAAGGAAAAGACAAAACCTACACAAAGCAAACACGTGGAAGGTCAACACCACCACAACCCCACGGGAATCACAGTCTATTGGGCGGGGTGACGGTAGGCGGCTCCCGAGCGGGTGGTCGGAGGCGCCGAGGCCGCAGCAGGCGGGGTGGACAGGGCTGGACGGCCGCCTCTCCGCAGAGACCCGGCGCGGCCGGACCGCAGTCCAGAGAAGAGGACCTGGCAGTCCCGAGGCGAGCGGGGGACCAGGGCGTGGGCGAGAGGCACTTAAGGAAGGTTGTGAAAGCGGCGGGCTAGGGCTTCCCCGAACCTTCCGAGCAGACGCTGCCCCGCCCGGCCCCTCTGGGACGCTCTAGGAGGGGTCGCAGCTGGCAGTCAGCGAGCCCTCCACCGCCCCTCCACCTCGGGCTGTGTCAGCCTTCCTTACGCCCGAGCTCTGCGTGCTTCCGCTGTGTCCACTTCCCCGCCCCCGGCCCCTATCCGGCCTTCGTGGAGACCCTCAGGAAGTGTCCACTTTCCCGCCCTTGTGGAAACCCTCAGGAAGTGTCCACTTCCCCGCCCCCGGCCCCCACCCCCACCTCGTGGAGACCCTCAGGAAGAGTGTCCACTTCCCGGCCCTCCTCCAGGAGCCCCCCGACGCCGAGGCCACGTCCCTGCATGACACGGCCGCCGAGGTGCGCCCACCCTCGGCCCGCGGCGGAGAGCCGCAGTCTGGTCCTCCCGCAGCCGCGGGCCGGGCCCGGCGGCTCCGTGGGCAGGTGATCGGCCGTGTCCCCGCCCGCCCTTCGCTTTCGGCGACCCGGGACCTGACCAGGGTAGCGGGCGAGGCCCGCGTCACGTGGCGCAGCGGTCACGTGCCGAGGGCAGGTCACGTGCAAGGCGGACGCGGGGCGGAGCCTGAGCTCGCGCGCTCTCGCGAGATCCGCGGAGATCACGTGACGGCGCGGGAGCGGTGCGGCCTCACGTGACGGGCGCCGCCGGCCGCGGGGTCTCTTTCGCGCAGCGGGCGCAGCGCCGGGACCTGCTGCCCTCTCGCCGGCCCGGTCAGTCCCCGGCCCGCCTGCCCGGCTTGGCCCGGCCCAACCGACCCCGCCCCGCCCGGCTCCCGCTCGCGCCTATGGCGGCTCTCGGCGGCGCCCGGCGACGGCCGCTGGTCCTGCTGCTGTTCGGTGAGACGCCGGGCGGGGGCCGAGGGCTCGGGGTCCGCCGGCTGAGGGGCGGCTGTGAGGGGCCGCGCGGACCCCGGGGACGGAGGCTCCGGGAGCGCCGGACGGGCCGGCTGCCGGGGGCGAGGTCGGCGCGGGTGCCCGGAGGGGACGGAGGGGCCCGGGGCGGCTCTCGGGCTCCGGAGCCCGCTTCTGGGGTCCGTTGGCGGAGACTTGGCGGCTTCTCAGCGCTGCGGTTCGCCTCCTCACCTTGGGGGCTCCGGTGGTCGCGGAGGGCTGCGAGCGGCTGCACCCGAGACGAGGACGGCGCGGGCCTCGGTCCCCGCGGGGGACAGGGCGGGCGGCGACCCCGGCCTCAGGAGCCCGTCCTGCGGGCTTTACCCTTGGCCCTGCGGGCCGGCACGAAGCGCTGACCTGTGTTCTGACGTTGCTTGCTCGCTGTGCGTTCTCATTAGGTTATAACGATCTCGTTACCCTGGGGAGTTTCAGGGAGCCCGCAGTGGACAAAGGGCCTGGCGTCACAGTGGCCGTGCTCATGTCTAGCGAGGCGTCGTCGGAAGAGCGGCGTGTGTGTGACTCCAGAGTCGTGCGTGGTTGTGGGTGTTTTCTCCGTTGAGGGATTTTGCTCTCATTTATTTGTCCTAACGAGAGAGAAACCGTGTTAACTGAACAGGAATCACTGCCTAGTTTGATTTGACTTTAGGACTTTTGACAACTCTCTCTTTGGCACTTTCTCTCCTGGTTCCCATGACACGGGAAGATGAAAGTGCTGGGATCTGAAAAGTGCTACCAGAGCGCCCTAGAGTTCAGCAGACACAGAGGCACTTTCCACCCCTACCTTCTGGGAATTCTAGATGTCTGCTGTGAAATCCTGTTGCTGGTGACGGAATGGATTTTGGTTTCAGGTTCTTGTTTTGCCTGTTGTGTAAAATGCATTCTTTGAGCTGCAAGACCAGCCGCAAGGGGTGACCTTATTCCAGCAGCAAACCTGGAGCCTTGCTCTCCCTGGCAGGTGTCCTGAGTTAGGTGAGGAGTTCCTGGGATGAGTCTTGTCGTGTCAGGGTGGCTGGCTGTTTATTAGAAAAGCTTGCCTGCGTTACAAGTTTATTACTGTGTTTTATGTTTTAAAAACTCACCTGATGAAAAGAAAAATCCATAACTTCTCTACATTGATAGCTTGGAGTATCGTGTGTATAATTACTTTTTTGATGTCCATTTTGTCAAGTCTTTTTAAGTTTTATATTTGATTAAAAATCCATTTTAAAAAGTTTTGTTAAGAGCTTGGATTTGGATCTGTTTAATGTTTATTTTAATACACAATTTCACCAAAAAGCATTTTTCTAAAGATGTTTCAGAGTTCTAAATTACAAAGTCATCCTGCATTAATAACTAGAAAGTTAAGTTTTGTTTGAAAAGTTTGTAGAAAGCTAGGCAAGTGTGAACTGAAACTTTTTGATACATAGATCAAGTATTACATAATGGGACTCTTGACCGTTGATGTCACCCGGTTGACCTTCCCCTTTCAAAATGAATAACTGTTGCTTACAAAATAGGGAGAAAAAAAATTTTTTTTTTTTTTTTTTTTTACTGATAATGTTACTCTCGCTTGTGGGAGTTTGTCAGTTACGCAGGTTGGCGATCCAATTCTTCATTAGGTTTGAAGTTTAAATGTTTTAGGTCCATAATTTTGAATTTATATTGTTAGATCCATGCCAGGCTGTGGTAGTCCTTTCTTCGCGTGTCCAAAAGACTTGACCCCATGCGTGTATGACCTACACATCTTCTGGAGCATCTGTTCAGCTGTGTTGTGATTATGTTTATGCCTGTATCTTCCGTATCCTACAGCCTATCTCAGCCTCACACATTAAGTGCTCAGGACCTCCGTGAAGAGACGTCCAGTTTGGCAACAGTGCCCCCTAGCAGAACATGCATGTCAGCTGTTCAGAAATGTACACAGTAGTCTTAGAGGTTGTGATTCTGTGGTTGTGATTCTTTTTTTCCTTTAAGTCTTCATACATGATTATGTATCACTGATTATAAAAATACTGGATTCAAAAGAATTGATCTTGGATTAGAAAGTGATTTCTTTTAAAAAGTTAATGAATTTATTGACTTGTTTCTCTAGATGGCAATCTCTTTCATATCTCAAGTGAGTATGTTGTAATTTGAAACATAATCATTGCTCACTGAGTGTTGGAGAGAAAGTGTTCAGGTGTGGTGAGCTCGACAGGCACGTGGTCTGAGTCAGCAGGCCCACTTCCAGATTGGCTCTGCACCATCGTGGCAGTGTGACCTCGAGCATGGTGGTAAACTCTCTGCTTTGGACTCCCCATCTGTGAAAGGGAGTCCTCATAGTGTCTACCTATTAAAATTGTCACAGTAATTCAGTTACCTGCAAAGCACAGTACAGGTGCTCGTTAAATAAAACACTTACCTGACGGTTTGTGTCAGGTGCCACGATTCAGTGATGAGCTTGATAGGTGAAGCCTTGTGGCGCTGAACGCATCAGTGGTAACAGCTCACTCTGAAGGCAGGCCCTGGCCATGTTCTCAGCGCTCCTCTTGCTTCAGCTAACTTGATGCTCTGACAGCTCTCATGTCGGCTCACTTATTTTCACTGTACAGGTGCCTAAACTGAGGGTTTGGTGGTTCCTCTGAGCCCAGCTCACGGGGCCAGGAGTGAACGGAGGAGTCTGTTTAAGATTGAGCTTTCACCTTAGGCAGGCATGCTCCCACAGCTTGTTTTGGAGACTGAAATGTCTCCAGATGGAAGTTTTCTGAAGGAATAAGGTGCTCACTCCTCACGGGACCCTGGAGAGAGGATGATGGCGAGTCCTGAGTGAGGGGTTGCCCGTGGTGCAGGTTCTGACCTTCAGGAGGGACACTCCTCAAGTTATGAAACATTCTGACTTGAGATAGTGGTGTTTCTATAAAAGAGTTAAAATGAAACTTCTGACCATTCGCATACATGCGTTCTCTTAAAATTTTATGTTATAATGCTGTTGTAGACATTTTTCTCTTGACCAAAATTGACTTGTGGTTTCTTGTTTTAATTGCAAAATTTCTGGGCCTCTCCAGAATACATGTGGGCCTCTAGTGCTGCTGAAATCTGTTTGAAGTTTGTTTTAGTAATATTTCTTTGTTCTCTGAAAGCTCAGGTCCTTAGCATGTTTATTACTAAATGAGAGAATTATGTGGTTGAAAAGTTATTTAATGTGAAGTGTTTTCTAGTGGAGGTCTTTGAGTCAGTAGGAAGTGTTTGGTGATTTAAGGAACTCTTACAGGAGAGCAGCTTGGTAGGAGCTGATGTGGGAGGCAGTGGCCTGCCCCACTGAGCCCGTGGTGCTGCACATTGGTGGCACGTGGATCCCACAGTCAGGGCAGGGCAGGGCTGCCCAGGCCTGGGGCGTCCGTGTGCACCGGGCGCTGGCCGGCGTCCAGTGTCCGCCTGTCTTCTGTGCCCGGGGTCTGCCTCTGCTGCTGGGCCTGCATTTGCCTGGCTGGCGTCTCAGCGGCTCTCGTGCATTTACCCTGTCGCGCTCAGAGGCGTCTTTAAAACCTTCAGTGTCAGAACTGAATCATGGGATTTTCTCTCCTTTTAAAACAGTATTCGTTTGTTGGAAATGATTTCAGTGTCATCTTACTTGAGTATTCTGAGGAGTAGCTTAAAAATTTGTGAATCAAAACAGACAAGAATGTCTGTGACGCCCTCGGTGGCTTCGTCCTTGTGTAGCAGCTTTTCTCTGTTGCTCCAACTTGATGTTTCTTCTACCTGAGGCTTACGGGTGGACTGTGGGGGATTCTGTCTGTCCTCTCCGCTTTAGGCCTAAATAATAGTTGCTCTGAGGATTTTATTTGGTGCCAGTTGCAAGGGTGGAGGGAACTGGGTTCACTGGAGTCACTTACACATGAGCAACAGGGACCACACGTGGGAAGCTAGCTGCTGCTCTCAGAGTGCACCACCTGGGTCGCCTTCACCCTTAGAGCCGTCAGAGGCGGGTGTGTCCCGTCCTGGTGAAGGGCATGCAGGGACCTGTGCTGCAGAAACACAGAGGTGTGTCTCTTGGCACGTGGCCACACCTGTGCTGGCTGAAAGCTGCTTGGGTTTAGAAGGGTCAGAACATGTATTCCTGCCCATCTGTGCAAGAACCAGGTGCTGAAGTGCATGGCTGTAAGCTCAGCTCTGTGCCCCTAATCAGGGTGCACCTGTTGCTAAGTTGTCGGCTCGGGCTGTGGCCCTGGCCCTGGCTCAGAGCCGCAGTCACGCCCAGGCTGGACAGCTCCCTTCCGCCCTTCCCTCGGGCACTTGGCCTCGGTGCAGAGGTGGCGTGGGGTCCTAAGGTCGCACAGCCAAGCCCAGAGCCAATGGAGTTACTGTGTTTTGAGGCCCTTCTGGAAGAGGGTAAAGAACTCTGATCTTCGAGTCTGTGGTTTTTCCTGCCCTGTCAGCAGGTAAATCGGGCAACTCTTGAGCTGCAGCATGGGTCCACCGTTTGTGTAGAAGGTCAGGGTTTGGTTCCAAGGTTCAGTCCTTTCTTCAGGACCCTGCCCCGCCTCCCTGAGGTCCTCTGAGGAACCAGCGTGAGGCCGTCTAGGCCTGGGGTGACCCCAGATTGGCACACTGACGGGGCGGCTTTCGAGAGGACAGTGTCACAGGGGTGTGGGGGGACAGAAGCCCTGTGGACCCAGTCCTCGGTACCTGCCTGTCCCGGTCTTTTTGGCAGTTAAGCAGCTTTCCCAGTAACAGGCACACTGCTGCAACTGTGAGCCCCAGACATTTTCAAAAAAGTCACATGGTGGTTTCTTTCTGGGAGTCAGCAGGCCTCCTGCACGGCACATCGGCAGTTTTTGTGGTGAAGAATGGCAACGGGACCGCCTGCGTCATGGCCAACTTCTCTGCTGCCTTCCTGACCATCTACGACACCAGGAGTGGGCCTCAGGTAGGAGAGCCCGGGCCTGCGCACCTCGCTGTGTGCGCGTGTGCTGGGCCTGCTTGACCGTGCGGCACACTGCGGTGTCCCGGGGTGGCCTGTGCTCACTGAGGCTGCAGTCACGCAGACCGTCGTGGGCCCTGCTCTCAGCTCCCCTCTGGGCCTTTTCCAGTCTTCCTCACGATTGCATTTTATCTTCACAGTGCAGTGCTTCATTATGCTGACGACATGGGTCTGCTCGCCCGTCACTTGTAGCCGAGTTCTCGTGTTCTTTTTCTCCCTGGTGTGCAGCTCCGGGAATAGAGCTTTCTTTGATCTGTTGGTTTTGCTTTAGATAAACTGTTGCACTGCAGGAATTAACGTGAACACGTGTTGGAGGTGCAGGGTGACCACACCAGTCTGCCAGGACGTCCCTTGTGGTCTTGTTATGGCAGCACGGCACTTCTGCAGAGGGAGCACTGCTCGCTGCTGGCCGAGGTCCCTGACGGATGAGCAGCGTTTCTCTGTCTTTTGTGCCGTGCTTATTGCGTCCGACTCTGCTTCCCCGTGGACTGTAGCCCGCCAGGCTCCTCTGTCCATGGTGTTCTCCAGACAACGCCGGCACAGGGAGCCATTCCCTTCTCCCTCTCTGTTGATTCTTCCTCCGTTAATTACCTGTTTGTGAACTTTGCACTCACTTCTTCTATTTACATTTGCTCCTGTAAATATGTCCTCACATCAGATTTTGCTGCCAGTGCTTTGTTGAAGCACCGTTTTTCTTACCCATCCCCATGTCCACCGCACGCCGTCTGCTGGCACCTGGAGAGCAGGGGGAGCCCAGGACTCCCAGGAAGAGGAGGACCAGCAGGTCCTGCGGAGCCCCCTGGACTCACCAGCCGTCAGACAGAAGGGAGCTTTGCAGGCTTTGTCCACGGAGATGCCTCTCATTGTAAAGATTCGTCCGGGCACCTTTTAATTTCCACTTCGCTTTTTTGGGGTTGGAATTTTTAAGTATTGTTTCATTATATGTTAATCGTATTACACAAGTGGGATCATTTGTTTGCAGTAATGTGACTTCCCACTTCACGAAATCTCTGTTACAGGTGTGGTCTGTCTACAGAACAGGGCTAAGACAGCTTCTCGCTGGCCACTTGCTGAGTTCAGGTCATGAAGATGGGCTTCGGTGGTTCTGTAGTTGTTTGTTTTGCATATAATAGTTCACGCAAACAGTTCTGCAGTGAACTTCATCTTCTCTTTGTTTAGAGAGACATGTTCTTTAAATGAGCTCTGTAGCAGTCACGAAGGTCTGAGAGTATCAGCTCATCCCGGAGCCCAGCATGAATTATTTCAGTTTATGTGATAGATTTATTTTCGTTCTTATGTGAAGTAAAATTACATCAGTGAAGACAATGTTAGTAATTAGGTCATCCTTATCTTACACTTGAATTACTTTTTGGTCTGTTACTTGAGACATAAAATACTTTCATGTCTTTTGTTTTTATGACAAATGTATGCATTGATAGTGATGTCTGAGGTGGAGAGGGTCTGGGTTCCGAGCTGTGGTTGTTTCTGAACCCTGTAGTAACCCGTCGTTGTGTTGGTTCCAGAACGTGTCCTTCAATCTGCCACCTGGTGCGGAAGTGTCAAACAGCAGCTCCTGTGGCAAAGAGAATGCTTCTGACCCCAGTCTCATGATCACTTTTGGAAGAGGCCACATGCTGACCCTCACTTTCACCAGAAATGCAACACGTTACAAGGTCCAGCTGATGCGTTTTGCTTATAACTTGTCAGACACAGACATTTTCCCCAATTCGAGCTCCACAGGTAAGAACCGGTGTGGACCAGTGATGAGGTGAAGAGAACTGGGTTGGGGAGTATCTAAACTGCTTATAAGCAAGCACTTCAAGGGGTTAAACACCGATTTTTTAAAATACAGGAGTCAAGACTGTGGAGTCGGTGACCGACATCAAGGCCGACATCAATAAAACGTACCGGTGTGTGAGTGACACCCGGGTCCACATGGGCAGCGTGACGGTCACGCTCCAAGACACCATCATCCAGGCCTACCTGTCCGGCAGCAACTTCAGCAGGGAGGGTGAGGACCCCGCCGGGGCCCCGGCCCCCTCTGTGGGGAAGGTGCCCTGCTCCCTGAGGTTGGGTTCAGATGGGGTGCGGGGCAAAGCAGGCAGACCCTCTGCCCTCGTCATGGAGTGGATGGGGTCGGGGGGGCGGTCTCTACACAGAGCCCTCGCCCACCACAGTCCCGCTCAGGCAGGTGGGCCTAGGGTGCCAGTCGGGAAGACCGCATCCCCCTCCTGTGAGATGAGGGTACTGACCTCTCAGGGGGTGTGGGGGCCCAGGAGTCTGCAGAGAGTGCCCTGGGCACTGCACAGCCTGCTGTCTTCTGCGTCCGACTCCCCATATCCTGTTGGTCAGCTCACAGGTCACCTTGGGGGGAGGTGGCATCCCCCCACCCAGCTCCTTGTGCCAGCCTTGCCTGGTGGCTCAGAGTGGCCGGGTGCTGGGCTGCGTGGCAACCCCATGGCCCTCCCTGTGGCTGGCAGTAGGTTTGGGCCCTCCTGCTCCCAGTGGGGCTTCGAGGCTTCTGGGCTCTGCACGGCCAACGGACGAAGGTTGGTGTTTGTGATCAGAGATTTAATGTTAAAAAAAAAATCCAAAGACTGTTTCACAACAGGTGAGGTAAGGCTTTCGTGCCTGTGACCGACCTTTTGTGGGGAGCAGCCACGGGCCCTCGCCCTCCCACTCTCATGCTGCTCCTGCGCTCGCGTGGTGGAGCCAGGCACCCACGGCCACCGTCCGCAGCAGCCACCGCCTGGCCCTCCTCAGAGGAGGCTTGCCAATCCCTGACCCCACAGGCACGTCAGTGGCGGGGTGGGGGCTGAAGGAAGCCCCATGTGACCGGGAGACGCGTGGCCCGCGGCCCCGTCACAGGGCTGAGGGGCAGGTTCTGAGGCCACCATGTGGCCCTGGTCAGGCCAGCCCTGGAGGGTCCCAGCTGCTCCTGGGGCAGAGTGCACGTGAGGCTGTGGGTGCGAGCTGGGGTCTCGGTGCTCGGGGGCGCCCGAGGCAGCAGGTCATGTGCTCTCAGGAGCCCGGGTTTGCAGTTAGCAGCTGAGCATGGGTCTCAGCAGAGGGAAGCAGTGTGGACCCAGGAGGTCAGGCCAGGCGGGTAGCATCTGGTCTCCTGACCTGCCCAGGCCTGGGCACGCCTTACCTGACGGCTGCCTTCTGCTTCTGAGGCCTCTGAATGCAGGCATAGAGACTCATGTTGTTGTTAAGGTGTCGCTCTGTTTTTAGAGTACTGGTTTCAGAGCAGTTTTAGGTTCACAGCAGAACCGCAGAGGGTACAGACTCCGCACGTAGCCCGGTCCCCACGCAGGGGCTGCCCTCTCTTGTCAGTGGCCACATGGTGGTCTCTCTCCAAGGAGGGACAGCACAGGCGTGAGGCCTCCTGCATGGGGTTCTCTCCCCGCTGGGGTCACCGCCCACCCGTGGCCCCCTCGTCTGCTAGGTGTGGCCTCCTGCCCGCCCTGGACGGGCTTGCAGCAGTTGTGGCCTGGGCATGGGTCTCGGCTCCGAGTCTGGCCCGCGGGGCTGCCCCTGCTGCCCTCCGGGGGACATGGGGCTGCTGCCGGCCTGCGGCACGTGTCCGGTGTCTGTACCCGCTTGGCCTGGGCGCTCCTGCCCCTCTGCTGCTGCCTCGGGACCGTGTCCAGCCCGGCACGCAGGCGCTCAGACAGTGTGTGAACTGTCAGTTTCAAATAGTCTCGGAGACACCGTCCCAACGGCACAGGACACGGTTGAGGTTTTGTTCCTGACTTCACGGGAGGTTTGTTCTGTGAGAGGGTGTCGTTGTGGGCGAGGGGCCACCTGAGGCCCTAGGGTTCCAGGAGCAGGAGGGGCTGGGAGTGCAGGCAGGCGTCGGGGGCCGGGGGCAGCCCACTCCCGCTCAGCACTTCTGGAGTCCTGGCTCCCTGGAGGCGGAGCACACTCACCCCACTGTCCCGGCAGAGACGCGCTGTGAACAGGACCTGCCCAGCCCGGCCACCCCGACCGCACCCCCCCGGCCCTCGCCCACCCCAGCTCCCGCGAGCCCCACGGTGTTCAGGTACAGCGTGAATGGCACCAACGGGACCTGCTTGCTGGTCAGCATGGGGCTGCAGCTTAACGTCACCTACAGGACAGTCGACAACAAGGTGGGTCGGCCGGAGCCCTGCTCCCTGCACTGGGTCCTGGGGCGGGTCGTGGGTGGTGTGTCCTGGGGTGCTCAGCTGGACCCCCATCCACCCGGGCCGCTGTCCTGAGGCCACGGAGCCTGAAGCTGCCGTCCCCTCAGGGCAGGTGTGTCAGCCCTGAGAGGGCGGGCTCTCCTGAGTGTCCACCAGGTGCTCAGGGCCCTCTGCTTGTCCTCGGAGATAACAGTCTCCCCGAGGCCAAGGGCCTGGGGTGGCTTTGAGAGACGGAGGCCTGCCCCTCCTGCAGCGATGAGAGCCGGGGAAGGCTGCCAGAAGTACCAGAAACCGTCTGCATCCAGCAGTCTTCTCTGAGTGGACTTGCGTCTCTCCTTCTGGTTTTGATCCTGTGGATGGGCCGTGAAGCCACTGCCTGCTCACGCCCGGGGCTGGCGGGCGGGGAGCTGAGCCCTTGCTCTCCTCACAGACGGTGACCAGAGAGTTCAATGTCAACCCCGACAACACCACCTTCGGGGGCAGCTGCTCCGCCACGCTGGCAACCCTGGAGCTCTCCAACAGGAACCTCCTGCTCCTGCTGCTTCAGTTCTCAATGGTGAGGCCCCCCAGCCCTGCCTGGTCTGCGGGACCCCTGGCCCCCTAGCCCGCGTCCATCAGCAGAACCCTCACAGCACTGGCGGTGCTGCAGGGGCTGGGGTGACCTGAGGCCTCGGGTGCTGTCTGCGCCCCGTCCTGGAGTGGCGTCCCCACGCCCCAACTCTGCACCCCTGCCTGGGGCGAGTCCAGTCAGCAGGAGACCAGGGACGCACAGACATGGCCCTGGTGGACGTGCGTGCCTCACTCTGCAGCGGACCACTGTGCTTCTCCTGATGAACGCTTTCCCGCAAAGTTCAGTGTTGGCTTTTGGGGAACATGGCTCCTTTAGCCCCTATCCTAGAAGACTCCGGCTCTGGGCAGGGACTGTAAGGAGCCACCTGGAGTTCCGTTACTGAGACGACAGGCTGCCTTCTTGCTCCCGAGCGCCGCGCAGTTTCCTCCTGAGGCTGGGGTTGCCGGCAGTCACCGTCACCAGCGGGTGACCCTCTGGTCTGATGGTGACCATGTGTTTGTCGTCTCCTCTAGAACGAGAGCTCCAGCCGGGTTTTCCTGCAAGGAGTCCAGCTGAACCTTACTCTGCCCGACGCCAAAGGTGAGACCCCCCACCCCCATCCCACCCCACCCCACCCCACCCCGCATGTCCTGCAGGTGCCTGGCACGCTCAGCCCACTGCCTTTGCAGACCGCAGCTTCACGGCCACCAACAGCTCGCTGAGAGCGCTGCAGGCCACTGCGGGGAACTCGTACAAGTGCAACGCTGAGCAGCGCCTGCAGGTCACCAGCACCTTCTCGCTCAACGTGTTCAGAGTGTGGGTGCAGGCGTTCCGTGTGGACGGGGGCAAGTTTGGGCCTGGTGAGTAGGCAGGGTGGTCAGGAGCAGGGCCCCGGCATCCTCTGCCTGCGCCCTGACTCTGCAGGGCCAGCCCGGCCATGGGTGCTCCCACCACCCTCCAAGCAGGGCTGGGGAGGCCTCCCCGCGAGAGCCGTTGGGGCGAGCCTGCTGTCTGTCTGTCCGTCCGCAGTGGAGGAGTGCCAGCTAGATGAGAACAGCATGCTGATCCCCATCGCTGTGGGCGGCGCCCTGGCCGGGCTGGTCCTCATCGTGCTCATCGCGTACCTGATCGGCCGCAAGAGGAGCCACGCCGGCTACCAGACCATCTAGCCGCGGGCACAGCCCCGGCCACTTCCCTGGGCTTAGATCACTGTCGGGGCACTTTCTTGCAAACTGGTTTTCATATCTGCTTTATCCAACGTGAAGTTCATCTGGCAACACTTACTATGCACAAGAGAGTAACTATGGAAATGACGGTGTTAATTTTGCTAACTGGGTTAACTATTTTGCTAACTGGTTAAACGTTAATATTTACCAAAGTAGGACTCTTAAGGGGGTGGGGGGTAAGAGCTTTTCTAAATGGGCACAGGCTCCACTTTGGTTTGGCTTCTTGAGACCATGGTGTTGGGGCTTTTCACTCAGACGTAAGCCTCACAGAAGGAGGGTCTGGTCCACGGCTTTGTTGAAGGTGGTGGCCGGGCAGTGAGTGCGGAGGGCGAGACACAAACCCGGCTCTTCAGTTCAACCTCGGCGCCTGGCCCAGCCTGGCCTGGCCCCCAAGCCTCAGGGCACCTGGCGCTGGGTCCTGGGGCCCACGCACTGCCTCTTGAGAGCTGGCACTTTTTAAAATAGAAAAATGGGTGTTATTTTTATTTTACTTTTTTGTAAAGTGATTTTCCGTTTTCTGCTGGGAGGTTTGGGGTGATCCTCTGTCCGCACTGTGTACAGTAGTCCTTCCGCTCTGCTCATCGCTTGCAGCTCAATGGGCTGTGTGCCAAGGATCCCCTCTGGGACATGTTGCCGTAACGATGCTAATAAAACATCTGTTTGTCTGGGCCTCCCTCATGCTTTTGTTGGCTCCCACGAGAGGTGGCAGTACGTGAGCTGGGTCAGCAGGTCAGCTTGAGGGGGCTGCCCCAAGGCCAGCGACTCGAGAAAGGCGGTCTTTGGTTAGGACCCAGCAGGGGAGCCCGCTTTCTGGGGACAGATCTCTGTGGAAGACAGTTCCTTACCCAGTCCTACAAATTGGTGGCCAAGGAGGGGTGCTCAGGCCCGAGTAGGCAGAGGCTGGCCCCTGGCCGCCCCCCAGCAGCCCAGATGCAGGCCACGTGAGCTCCCAACATGGCCATCTCCCGGGGGCGGGCGGCACCGGGCTGAGCCCAGCAGCTCCTGTCTGCAGGGTCAGTCTCTGCAGGGCAGTGGGGTCTGGAGCCCCTGCCGGGGGATGTGCCCCTCGAGGTGCAGCTGGTCGGCTCCCGAGGCGGCGAACCTGACAGCTGGTCCCCTCCCAGGAAACGCTGTTCCCCCATCCCTGCCTGTGCCCACCGTCCCCACGTCCCGTGCAGGGCACAGCCTTCCTGCGCAAGGGGTTTCCCACGAGCGGTGCCATATGCAGGCGGAGGGAGACAGCAGCGGCAGGGTGGAGGGCCATAGCCTCCAGCCAGGAGAGGAGGGGTCTCGTTGGGGGCATCTTCTCCCCAGGAGGTCTGGGATGACAGCTTCTCAGTCTTAAACCTGGTTTACATGCCGTTTGTGTAACCACTTCCTTAGACTGGTAACGAACACAGACACGCACCTCACGCTATACATGCATCAGCATCTCAGGTAAAAATATATATTTATAAACAACAGACAGCTCCCAGTGAAGAACACGTACAGAAGGACCGCTCAGTCGCCAGTGACCGCTCCAGCCGGAGGTGACGGCTTGAGGTGTCAGCCCTGCGCCAGCAGCCGCGCCCTGCAGCGCTCCCGCAGCCGGGTGATGCTGGCCCTGGACAGGCTGCCGGGCTCCGAGAATATTCTCTGGAACAGAAACGGGTTCATTTAGACCTTCCCAGCTCCTGGTGGTGGCCGGGCTGAGGCCAGCGAGTGGAGGAAGGTCAGTTTCCTTCACACTGAGACAAAGCAGAAAGCGGCCGGTGACAGAGCTCCAGCCTCAGCACAGACGCCTCCAGAGCGGCCGCACCGCCCCAGGGGGCCAGCAGGGGGCGCTGCGGCCGCGGCTGCCGGACCTTCCCTGGGAGGGCCGGGCGTGGGGAGCCCTTCTTGGAGGGCTGGGAATGGAGAGCCCAGGAGGGGCCAGCCACGGGGAGCAGAGGAGGGCTTACTGCAGGGTTGAGCAAGAACAGGCTGCTGGTGCCCCCCCCAAACGCCCGCAGGGATTTCAGCAAAGCGCTCTGAGGACCAGGGGTGGGGCGGGGGGTGGATATGGTCCCAGGGTGTGCGTGCAGCTGGGGCCCAGCTCTGAACGTCAGTCCTCAGGCCGGGCCACATCCTGGCTGCAGCCACTGCGAAGCTCAGGAAAGTGCCTGAGACAGGATGTCTGGCTGCAGGGGAGACGGCACACGGGCTCCTGCCCCCTCACACTCAGGTCAGTTTTAAAATGCTGAATCCAGTCCATGAAGTAAACGTCTGATTCCGAAGGCAGAGGTTCTGAGCCACTGGAATTAAAATTGGGGAACATCCAGTCTCCACTCTTGCTAGTTTTGTGTGTGTGCACCAAAGCCACACCATTTACCCCGAGGCACTCGAGGTGTGTGGCTGAGGAGTGTCAGCTCTGCGCCCGCGGGGTCACCTTCCAGCTCCTCCTCATCTCCCAGCCTATTGGTCCCCAGCCCCCACGTCCATCTCTGTAAACCTGACTCCTCTAGGGGCCTTGCGTTAGTGGAATCAGTTTTTGTCCCTCTGTGACAATCACTGAACATGATATCTCCAGGTTCATCCAGGGTGGAGCAGGCGTCGGATCTCCCTCCCTCTCAAGGCTGAGTGAGAGCCCACCATGTGTCTGGACCACACTGGTTCCCCACCCACTCGTGTGGCCTTGCGGGTCACGTCCACGCTGCGGCTGCTGTGACGCTGAAGTGACCGTGGGTGGGCAGCGTCTCCCGGAGGTCCTGCTTCCATTTCCTTTCGAGAAGTACAGCAGTGCCACGGCTGGATCAGACAGCAGCTCTCTTCAGCTTCTGAGGAGCCTCCATACTGTTTTCCACGGTGGGTGCGCCATTTTACACTCTCACCAACGGTGCACACAAGGCTCCCTGTTCGCACGCTCAGCAACACTTGCTATTTGTGGTCTTTTGGATGGCAGCCATTCTGATGGGTGTGAGGTGACGTGGTTTTGATGTGCGTTTCCCTGATGATGGGTGAACTGGAGCATCCTTTCACGTGCCTGCTGGCGACCTGTGTGTCTTTGGACATCTACCTACTCGGGTCCTCTGCCTGTTTGTGAACAGGACACCTCAGCTCGTGTCCAGCTGAGGTCTCCGTGCGTCTGGATGTGACCTGCACACACACTGTCCTGTTTGGGGGGGGGGGTCACCTTTTCATCCGCCACTGCTTCTCTTTGCTGCACGGAAGCTTTCAAGCCCCACGTGGTCCCAGTCTGCTATTTTTGCTTTTCGTCCCTGTACTGAGTTCTTTGAGTTCTGACCCTGTTGTGACTGCTGACTCTCCTAGCAGCTCTGAAACCTACTTGGGGCCTAGGAGAGACTAGACTTGAGGAGCGGAAGCAGGAAGGGACTCAGACTTGTTTCCAGTAAGAGAGAAACTGCCTCACGACAAGGAGAAGGGAAGGAGCCTGGGGGTCAAGCCCCGGGTGTCTCAGTGGCTGGAGAACAGGTTCTTCTGGGGGTTCAGCTGGCCTCTTCATATTACAGTGCCCCTAGCTTCCACGTGGGATCTAGGAGATTCTAGATGTTCTGGGGCAGGACTTGAGAGAGCTCTGATGCATAAACTGCGTTGCAGAAATGCACAAGTTTATAGAGACCCCCAAGGAAATAAGACCAGAGTCGCTTCCCACCAGCGCGTCAGGTGAGCGGCCACACCTGCCGTGTGCAAAGACATGTTTCTTTACACAGCACTTATTCTGCCGTCTGGGGAGATGCTCCCCCCACCTCACCCTGTGCGATCCGCTCGAGTCCACTCAGCTCACAGGGCCCAGAGCACATCCAGGCCAGAACACCAGCCACCCCACCACAGACATGCAGCCGTCAGGGACAGGCAGGCCGACCACCCGCCCTCGTTGGGCACCTGCTGCACTTGGAAGCCCCCCGCTCCTCCCTGGGAGCCCCCCATGCCTCCTCGGCAGCATCATGCTGAGCCCAAGAGCCAGACGCCAAAGCCACACGGCCTGAGTGTCCACACTGCAGTCCAGCAGTGGCTGGGGTCAGTGGTCCCCCTGGGTCACCCGTCCCCCTGATCCCTGCCCACTCCCGCCTCCCCGAGGGCCTGTGGGATGCAGCACCCAGGTCATCAACTCAGGTGATCTGAGCTGTCTACACAGCCTGCACCAGGCCTGGAACACAGCGGGGGGGGGGTGGGGGGGGACAGACAGGTGTGACCCCACCAGGGCGGGAGAGAAGGCAACAGGGTAGGGCGGAGGAGGGTGGGCCCGGCGTGGACGGGACCGTCAGGGAGGCCCAGGATGGGGTCACCTCCCAGGCTCAGAAGAAGCCAAGGAGCAGCCGGACAGGCTCCAGCAGCGGGGCGGGGGGCGGGGTGTCCCAGGTGGCACCGCCCCCCGCCGACAGCACGGGGGGCGCGGGGTGAGCGCGCTGGTGTCTTGGAGCCCCCCCCGCCCCCCCCCCGGGTACCCGGGGGGCCGCGGCGTGGCTGGTGTCCTGGAGCGCCCCTCCCTGGGTCCCCGGGGGCCGCGGGCGTGGCTGACACCCACCTGCATGAAGCTGTGACACTCGGTCACGAAACGCCCCCGGGTGATCTCCTTGAACTTCTCACAGAGGTCGGGGACGCTGGTGGCCTCTAGGATGGAGGCCTGGTGATGCTTGAGGAGGGTCAGGGCCACTCGGAAGAGGATCTTGGACCCCTCACTGAATAGGCAGTCCCAGACGCGCAGCACCGTCTGCGGAGGGAGCGGCGGGTCAGCGCACGGCCCTGCCGCCGGCCCCGGGCCCAGCCGGGCGCCCTCACCTCCACCGGCAGGACGTCCACGAACAGGCAGATGAACCAGCGGGATGCGACCAGGGTCCACAGCACGCCATGGCCGTCCATCAGCGCCGCCACCGCCGGCAGCTTCAGCCTCACCAGCTCCCCGAGCACCTCCTGGTCCGTCTTCAGGCCCAGCATCGAGGGGCTGTAGTAGTCTGCTGTGGGGCAAGGGGGCAGGGACACGGGTCTCACCGTCGGGCGGCCGCAACCTGCGTGCCCCCAGAGCCAGGTGGTGGTGGGGGCCCCCCGGGGACCCTTCCCAGAGGACGACCCACCCAGAGCGGGAGCCGGGCCAGTGAGCGGACAGTGAGGCCCCTGCTGGCACCCATCACGCCCGCCGCTCGTCTGTCTTTTAAATGGATGTTCTCTTGCCAAGGAACTTTCTAGCTTGTTAATGTGGTATATCATCGTAATGGTGTACTTAACCTAATGCTTAAACTTTACCATAAAAGTTCAGTAAGCAATCAGTGTAATAAAGTTTGGCCATTCACTGCGGCAAAGGAACGGACATTCTTGCTAAGTATTTTCGTTAAAACGGAATCAACAGGAATACTGACATGACGGTCACATCACCACTTTTCAGGGTTAGCACGCGCTCACCCGAGCCCAAGGCTGGAAAAGCTGTTGGGTCATTAACACCTGGGGCCTGGGGCGCCCTTCCCCACCATGCCCCCTGCCCCCACCCCCCACGCCACCACGCTGCGAGTCCGGCCCGCCGCCCCCTCCGCCCCCGCCCCCCACCCTGCCGCCCCCTCTGCCCCTGCCCAGCGGTGCCCAGTCTGGCCCCGGGGGCGGGGGGGGGGGGGGCGGCCCTGAGCAGCTCAGCGGAGCAGACGAGCGGATTTGCAGAACGCAAGCTCAGCACCGTCTCACTTTGGCTACAGAGGCTTATGGCAGCTCCCAGAAGAGTCAAGGTCACCCCCCGAAGCCGCCACGGGCCCGAGCTGGTCGCTGAAGGGTCACTGAAACCCCCCTGCGGGTCGGCTGAGAACGCCTACAAACCCCGACGGCCAGCCCCACCTGCGGGGTCCCGTCTGCGCACAGAGGCTGAGAAACTTCTCAGGGGCCCCTGGTCCAGCCTCCCCTCCGGGGCCCGAGTCAGGCCTCTCCCGGGGCGCCCCCTTTGCACACAGCCCAGAGGTGTCAGCACGGGGGGTGGGGGGGATGAGCAAGGCTGCAGGGCTGGGGGGTGGCCCGAGAGTCACCACCCCAGGACGAGCCCCGCCGTCCGCCCTGGGCCTCGCTGTCCAGCTGCGCCAGGGGAGCCACCCGCTTCCCGTGTCGCAGGGCAAACAGGTGGGACCAGCTCTTCGGGACACAGATGCATTCGTTCATTAAGGGATGGACTCCTCCCTTATGTGACATCCCAGACCCCACCTCAGTCCCTGACATGGTGGGAGGCACAGCGGGGCTTTTCTGCAGGCTCAAGATGCGGCGGGCTGATGGGTCCCTGGAGGAAGAGACTCGGGCATAACTTTTTTGATGTAAAACAAGCCATTTTAGGTCTGGGTCATCCTGTGATCTAGGTCTTTGCAGAATAAAAGGTCTCAGTCGTTAGAGATTTTGTGGCGGTTCAGTCGCGAAGTCCTGTCTGACTCTGTGATCCTGTGGACTGCAGCCGCCAGGCTCCTCCGTCCATGGGATTCTCCAGGCAAGAACACTGGAGTGAGCTGCCATTTCCCTCTCCAGGGGATCCTCTCGATGCAGGGATCAAACCTGTGTCTCCTGGGTCTCTGCACTGGCAGGCGAATTCTTTACCACTGAGCCATCCGGCAAGCCGAGTTATAGATTTTACCCGGCAAGCCCAGTTATAGATTTTAAGGGGAACAAAAGGTGAACACACACAGCTGCGACCAGGCCCGGGTGACAGCTGCCCCACAACAGAAACAATGCGTCAGTGCAGACTCCCAGCTCTGTTCCCAAGGTAAAGATGAGCCGAAAGCACTGTCCCGAGCTGTTCCAGAACTCCGACGCCCTGGAGCGCTTGAGCAGCAGGCCACAGGGATGCTAAGGGACAGCGGCGCTGACCTCTGCGGCCCGCGGGCTTGGGGCCTGGGCCCAGGTCCGTGCTGATCCTCCCGCCTCCAGCCCCAGCAGGACGACGCTCGAACGCTTAGGTTAACACGACTGTTTGCTGCTGGGGACTCACAGCTCCGGGAGAGACCCCCGCACTCCCTGCGAGGACCCGTCCTCCCGCCTCCAGCCTGGCCGTGTGTCTCTTGGCTCATCACCCACCACCAGGTGAGTCTAGTTTCGGGCAACCAGCGTGTCTGCGTGCCGGCGGCTAGTCTTCTGCTGACTTGGGACGAGAGGGGAAACGTGAAGTCCCGCAGGGACTTGTCTGAGCGGCTGACAAGCGACACATCAAACACCAACACGGATGCTGCTCCAGGGCTGGCAGAGCCCGGGGGGCCCAGCAAGGGGACCGGGGACCCTGCGTCGCCACCTCGTTAGAGTCACAGTCTCCCCGCCTCTGCTCCTCCTTGACCCGACTGCTCTGAACTCGGGGTGTCGTGGGCACTGGGGGGAGGCCTCCGGTGGCTGCGCCCACGCCGCTGATGTCCAGCTTGGTTCGGCGCTGAGATCTGGCCTCCCCGCTCCCGGGAGACCACGGTTGCCTCACCCCAACTCGGGGACCACGCAGGTCTCCTATTTTGTAAACTGCCCGTCACGCATATTCTTCACCTTCTTTTCTGTCGACTTGTATCCACCTAGACTTTTAGGAATTCTTTACACGCTAATTGCATGGATCCCTTTTTACTCTGCAGAGGATGTCTTGTGTCAAAATCAGTTTTTAATTTTAACATCATTAAAATGATCAATTGTGTCTTTTATGCTTTCTGAACTTTGTTCAAGGACATCTTTCCTGCTCTGGAATCATGACACTGTTCTCTGTCTCGAGTTTCAAAGCTTTGCTTCTTCACGTTTAGAATCTGCCTGGAATTGAAGCAAGGGTCTAGTTTTGTTTTCTTCTCTATAGGCAATCAACGGTCATGGAATGATGTTTCAAACAGTCTTTTACCTGCTCCTCAATACATCTCATGTACCAAGTACAACAGATGGATAGACCTGTTTATCCCTCGCTGACCTAACAACTGTTACAGCACCTAATACAACCCCAGCACTCTCCTCTCCAGGCTTCCCTGGTGGCCCAGAGGTAAAGAATCTGCCTGCAATGCAGGAGACCCTGGTGTGACCCCTGGGTTGGGAAGATCCTCTGGAGAAGGGCATGGCAACCCACTCCAGTACTCTTGCCTGGAGTACAGAGGAGCCTGGCGGGCTACAGTCCATGGGGTCGCAGAGTCAGACAGGGCTGAGGGACTAAACACCACCAGGACAACACTCTTCTTTCCAGCCTTCCTGGCTCGGGCCTGCCAGTGATCCTTCCATGATTAAGCCATCCTTCCATCCTTGACTAAGCCATTATCCGTCCTTAATATATGGATTAATCCATCCATATATTAAGCCATACATTTAAGAAAACACTACCCTATAACCATCGCTCAACTCCGGGTGCTGACGTGAGTATTATTTTAATGAGATCTGTGTTCCTATCCCTCCTGAGATCAGCCTGTGCGACAGGAAGGCTACACCAGCTTCACAACGCGAGTCGACGAGTTCATCTTTCTCTTCATTCTGCAAGATTTTTTAGAAAATGGGACTCGTTGGTTCGTTCGCGTTTTCCCGAGATGCTGCTGTCTGTGCATCTGGCCCTTCAGATGTCCTCTCTCCGGCTGTCAGCCTGTGTTCTCAGACCGTCCGTTTGTCCCTTCACTGCACCCGAGCTCTCCAGTGGTTCTTAGAGTCCCTGCAGCGGTTCCAACTCCAGCGCCTTTTCCACTTCTAGATTCCTCATCCCCTTCTCTATTGGCCTTGTCAGACGACGGTCTATTACAACAGTTTTCCCAAAGAACCAGCTGCTGTCTCAGTTCACCTATCTATCGTGTCCTTCTCTGTCAGTAACTTCCATGTTCTGTGTGCGCGTGTGCACCTGTGTGCACACAAACGCGATGCTGCAGACGCGGACGCCAGCCTGCCGAGCACGGGCGGCGAGCACGCCCAGCACGAGCAGGACGGGGACGCCGAGGACAGCGGCCACTGCTCAGCCTCCGTCAGCGCTGCAGTCTCGGAACTCCAGAGGTGCGGATTCTCTGTGCAGCTTTGGTGTAATTAAGACAGAAGCAGCTAAACGCAGGACGAGCACGCGCTGAAACGACCTAGCCGGCGCACCCAGAGGCCCGAGGACTCACGGCCCTGCCCACCCCAGCAGGGACGGTGACCCCTCCCCCCAGTCCTGACCGCTCACCTGGAGGTTTCCTTTTGTTTCTGAAGCAAGACCCGTTTTGCTGTATTTTAGTGGGACTGAATCTAAGGACTACTGGAAACGAGCTGTTCTAACTTTAAGTCTCTGTAGTGAACCCCTGCGTGGGGGCACCTGGAGCCCTGCTTTCTGCTCCTCGGGGTCGGCCCCTCCCGCCCCCAGCACCATGTCTTCACCGGCTTCTCTCAGTTGCTATCGCTGCCAGGCTTTTAGGCTTTGTTCCCTGAAGTTCCCCAAATGCCCAAACGACACCTGGAAATGGTCATGGTGGGAACCTCTGTCATGATTCGGTCTCTGAGATAACTGAGCAAGCAGCTCAGCGGCGTCCAGGCTGAGACACAGCGCTGCCCGTGGGATGGGGGTGACGGGGGAGAGGCCGCCGCTCCGCTGGGCCCCCGTTGAAGTGAGCGTCTCGCTTCAGTTCAGTTGCAGAAGGACGGTCAACCTCTCAACTCTCAAACACGCCTTCTGTCTCGTCACACCCTGACTTGTCAGCAGCATCGTTACACCAACACCAGAAGGCGGGACTCCACGTACCTGGGAGTATTCTGCCCACCAGGGCGTCCAACAGCCAGAAGGCTTCTTCCTCACTCTTAGTCACCAGGATCAGATACCCCGCGATGAAGTTCATCCCCTGAAATCAGACAGAGGAGGCCTGCGCTGACACTGGCTCCACCCCCAGACCCTGTAACCGTGTGGCTGCTGCCCGCTAACTCCCCATCTTCCTCGTCCTTCCCTAGAACACGTGTGATTCTGGAATGACCGTCCGGGGTAGCGTCGGCCTTGCAGGCTCTGCCATCGACAGACACATGCAGTCAGGCCTGATTCTTGGACTCTGCAGGGCACGTCCTCGTGAAACCCTCACTAGGAGAAACCACACGGGCCGCTCGGACGCCACCTCCCATGGCTCTGAATGCCCAGCCGTCCTCTCGGGAGGTCTGGCCTCTGGCTTGGGGCCTGGAGCATGGGGACCCCAACCCCCACCCCGCCCTCCTGCCCACGCCCCCCAGGACACCGTGGCCTCCAGAGCACACAGCAGGAGGGCCGGCAGCCCGAGGATCGGCCCCCGGGGCTCACGGTATGGGCTGTGCACACGCGTTCCTGCAATGCTGCAGACAGAACACCTCCAGGGGCAGAGAACTGATCCCCGCCGCCTGC
This sequence comes from Dama dama, assembly GCF_033118175.1. Classification (NCBI taxonomy): domain Eukaryota; kingdom Metazoa; phylum Chordata; class Mammalia; order Artiodactyla; family Cervidae; genus Dama; species Dama dama. Next base: position 89,466,006 of record NC_083710.1, read on the forward strand.
CACGCCGCCCAGCCGCCCGGCTTCCCGAGGAGGCCCTGCATTCCCGGCCAGCCCGCCACACGCACTCACCCACACGCGCATACACACACACGTGCACACACGCACACCATCAGCTCCGAGGCGACAGGCTGCTGGTCACCACGTCCGGTAAACACAGCCTGTGTTCACGTCCGCGGCTGCCCCCTCCCGCTCCCGCCAAGAGCCCCGGCTGGGCGAGGCCCCGGGGTCTGTGGGGGGCCCGGGGCTCACCTGGCAGTAGCCCACGCCGTGGTTGTGGTGCCCGTAGGCCAGCAGTACGTTGTACAGGGGCCCCTGCAGGCAAGGCTCCGCGTCCTTCCGGAAGCGCACGTTGTCGGGGAAGGTCCTGCTCATGTCTGCGAGGACCCGTAGAGCGCTCAGGGCGCGAGCAGAGGCCGTCCCCGGGCCCCCAGCGCCCCGCAGCCCTTAACCTCCAATCAGCACCAGCGTCAGCCCCTCTCCGCCAGGCTGCCAGGTCCCCAGTGTCTCCCCCTGTTCCCATGCCCCTCTCTGAGCTGGGGACGAAGTGTGGGTGAAGCGTGAGCAGTTTACATAAAGCTTTGGAAATTTTCCCCAATTCTTAAGACTGAAAACAGAAGCAGGCAGGACACGCTGAGAGTTCCGTCTGGAGATAAAGAGACAAAACTGAAAACTACCCAGGAGGCACCAGCGGCGAAGAACCACCTGTCAGGACAGGTGACGTGGTTCAGTCCCTGGGTCGGGAAGATCCCCTGGAGGAGAAGGCAGCCCACCCCAGTGTTCTTGCCTGGAGAATCCCATGGACAGAGGGGCCTGGTGGGCTACAGGCCATAGGGTCGCAGAGAGTCGGACACGACTGACTTAGCACAGACAAACTCATCACCGCCAACTTCTGTCTGCAGGAGGGCGCCCGGCGGCCTCTTCCACCTCCGCCACCCCTCCCCACCCCCCACTGCATTTCTGTGAGCCTGCGTCCAGGGCAGAGTGAGGGGGCTGACGGACACCATCTGACCCTGCCTGGAGCAGAGCGGCGGTGTCGGCGAAGGGACACACGTGGACACCGCTGATAACGCCAGGCCTCCAGGCAGCTGCAGGAATTCTGCCCTCAAGCTCAGGCTCCTAGCCATGCACCTGCCCACAAAGACCAGATCTGAGCCAAACAGCAAACTAGCTGCCTCTAAGCATGTAGTTTTCAACCATATGTTTTTTACAAAAAAGATTTCTTTTCCATGGAATTCTGAACATTCCCCAAACTGGCACCTATCGGGGGAAATGAGTTTTTCGCTAATTCAGAGTAGACTGACCGACTGTGCTCACGCCTGTGTGATGATCCTTATGATGAGAAGCTTTAGCAGGTTTTGAAATCTTTCTCCCCGGCCCCTGCACCGGAGGCAGATGTGGTGAACGTCCTGCCTGGGCTGATGCAACACGCGCCTGCTCTCCTGACCCTGCACCACGACCGACGCAGGCTCCCTGACAGCAGACCAGAGCGGCCATGTGGCCCAGCAATTCCACCTCGGGGTCTGTCCCCAGAGCACCGACCGCGGGTCTCGGAGAATTACTTGACACCCTGTTCAGCCAGAATTCACTGTAGCCAGGGGGCGGAAGCCCTGACGCACACACAGCTCGGGTGGACCTCTCGGACACTGTGCTCCGTGAAACCAACCAGATACAGAAGGACAGACACTGCCTGATTCCACCCACGTGAAGTCTAGGAGAGTCAGACTCACAGAGACAGGGAGCAGACGGTGGAGCCAGGGCTGGGGGGCTTCGTGCGTAAAGGGGACAGAGGCTCCCTTGGAAAAATAAAATGGTAAACTGCAAGGTGTGTACATTTCACTGTAATTAAAAATAAAAGTATCCAAACACTCTACACCAAATAGAGCCTTTAAGATTCATTTTTCAGACAAACAACCACCCGTCACTTGCGGTCTCTCCCTGCCCACGTCAGCACTGCTGTCCCTGCAGAGGGAATCCACGTTCCCTGCAGGTCACGACAGCGTCTGTCCCGAGGCCTCTGGCCGGGGTTTTCTGGGAGGTCAGGGTGCGGCCAGCAGGCTCAGCGGCCCAGCGCCTTTCCCACTGCAGCTTTGGGATCTGAGACCCCTGTTCCTTACGCTGGGGCCACGCCACTTTCTCACTGTCCCCAGTCAATCCCACCTCCCAGACATTTAAAATGACCAACTTTTTAAATGAAGTACTTCGTGTTTAACTTTGTCGTTCTCAGAAACTGGTAAAATCAGAAAAACGGATGTGTCTCCTAAAGATCTAGTTATTCAACTTAGGTTAACCATTTTTCTGAGGACTCTGCACTTGTGAGAGCCTGTGGGCAGCGAGGAAGCTGGGGTCACGAGACAGCGGCCAGGGCGTGACGTCTCCGGACACTCGGAGTCGGGCGCAAAGAGTGGGCGCAGCGTGCGGCTTCCTGCAGCTGTGTCTGTGTGTCCTTGGGTCACCCAGCCCACGAATGTTCTGACGGCTTGCTCCGCGGCCGCCTCACGCCCCTGGACAGTGTCCTCACGGAAGAAACCCACTCTTTCTACCATTTTCCTTACCACCTAGCTGCCCGCTCAAGGATTTTCTGAACCAATTCAGATCATAGTCCTCCTGTCAAATAAGCCCCCATTTTGCTTGTCCTTTGAGAAAGTGGGAATCAGGGGTGTGCCTTTGACAGCATAGGTTTCCTCAACCCCATCACGACCAGGAGTCTGGGTGCAGACACACTTCCCTGGGGGAGGTGCCCCCACCCGCAGGGCCGCCCCCACCCGCAGGGCCGCCCCACCCCGGGGGCCGCGTCACCTGTCCGGATGGCCTCCTCCAGGCTGGCGCTCCGCTCCCCCTGCAGGAGGCGCTGGTAGTAGCCGGGGTTCCGGTCCATCTGGGCCTGGGCTCCGCTCACCCCCATCCAGACGCGGGCCCGGTGCTCCAGCGGGACGCCCTTGCGGATGTAGCGCTTCACTGAGACAGGGAGACGGCAGCTTCAGATGGGCCCGGGGGCGGCGGGGGGGGGGGGCCCTGGGCCCCAGAAGCTGCAGGGAGGGGGCCCCCCTCCAAGAGTTTCCATTGATAGCTCTCACAAATCAGTAAGTCAGACACGGAAGAGGCAAGACAGGCATGCCCCGCCCACAGGTACAGGCCCTCCCGACAGACGTCCGCGCTCCGCTCATGCGGAGCGGTCGGGGGCCCGCAGCAGCCTGGCCTCCACCGCAGCGGTGCGGGGACACGGGCTGCCTCCTCCCCACCCGGCCCGCCCCGCCGGCTGGGCCGGACGCCACGGCCCTGAGCACAGATCAGCGCTGGCTCAGGCACCTGCTGTACCAAACAGAAAAAAATCACAGGAACAATGTCCTAGGTTAGAAGCAAAACAAGCGCTGCTGCTGAAATCCTACATCTCAAACTGACAGCCACCAGTCCACGAGCTCCTGAAAGTGCCTCCCGGAGGCCAGGTCGCGTGCACCCGCCTTTCTCGGGAGGGCGGAGGGCGTGCGGGACGGGAGTTTGCAGAGGCTGGGGGATGAGGAGGAAGGCCCAGGGGAAGGAAAGGATGGCCCTGAACACCACCCGCCAGAGGCAGAGAAAGCCAAGAACCCTCTGCAGCTCAGAGGCACCCGTGCAGCTGGAGGATCACGTGTGGCCAGAATGTCTCGGCCAGTGTGACGTGGTCATCCCGCTACCGGACGTGATATTTCAGTCTATCAAACACAGCAATCATTCAGCCGGACCGTCCCTCCAACCTCCTACTATTTACACAGAACCTCAGGGCTCGGCGTGCTCGGGGGTGCCCTGAATTAATCCTCCCTCGAACCGCAAGGGGAGGCTCAGTCCTGGCTTTGGGCAGGGACCGCTCCCACTGAGACGGGGCAGAAGGAAAAGACGCACAGACATTCATGGTAACTTCATGGACGGACCGCAAAGAGCAGAAATAAAAGCACTGCCTGTATCACGGCAGCACCACAAATATTAACACGAGGACGACTCAGGTGTAACTCTGAGAGAACTGCAGAGAAACCAAAGAACTAGAAAAAGGGAGAGAGACGCCAACGCACCTTCAGGATCCCCCTGCAGCCCCACGGCCTCTGCGAGTCCCCGCCCCCCCAGCCGAGGCCTTCACCCACGTCCAGGCCTGCAGGTCAGCCGCCCAGAACCACGCAGGAGGGGACCCTGAAGGCGACCGGCTGTTCTAAACCTTGCGCATGGGGCGATTACCTGAGTGTGCGTCTGAACACACTCACACGGCCACACGCCAAGAAGAGTGAACTTCACTGCGAAGTTTTAAACAATTAACAAAGTATAAAAAGGGAAGTGCAAGTTGCTTAAACCCCCAACTCTGGAGTCGGACGTGGCTAGGCAGACCATACCTCGATCATGCCTCGGTTTCCTTCCATCCCTGCAAAATGGAAGCAAAGTCCAGGGCCTGGAATACAGTCAGGGTTCCGGACTCCCAGTTGGTTTCAAGAACAACAACAACATCCCGAAGTTTCAGAGAATAAGGGCTTCTGCTACTTTCATTGCCTGTTATCTGACTTTACTCAGTTTCTCTGGAAGAGGAAGAAAATGGTTCTCCCATCCTCAGAGCAAGGGCAGGGCTGATCCACTCTTCATTCCAACATTTGGAGGACTGTAAATTATGCAGCAGAAACAGGTGGGAAATTTTTTTTAAGGAGAAGCTCGACCCCAAAGAATTAACTCCCAGCTGTCTGTCCCAGGAGTTAAGCAGGTTCCCAGGGTTTTTTTTTTTTTTTGTATTTGTCTTTAAACATATCTTGCAATTTCATTCTTATTCAGATGGTGCTAACCCCCTCACCCACGGGGCAGGAGAGAAAGAAGGAAACAGGAGGCGCTCCTTCGTCAAGTCCCTCCACGCCAGATGGACAGGGGCACAGGGGCAGCTCGCCCGGCACGGCCGGCCAGGCCGAGCGCGGAGAGTGAGTGAGTGATCGCAGATCCTGGCGGACCTCCCTCACCGACAAAGAAAAGAAACCACGTACCCACAGCCGACACCCTCACGCAGGCTGAGCTTCAGCGCTCATCTGCAGACGTGGACACAAGTCCTCTCAAGAGAGAACACACACAGAAGAGCCCAAGAGCAAGACGCGGCTGAGGAACAGGGGCAAAGGCGGTTCTCCAGGTGTGGTCGCCGGCGTCCAGGTCAGGGCCCCAAATGGAGCTCCCACTGCCCACCTGGGGCCCACGGCCCTCACGGGCTCCCTCCCACGGGAAGTCACACAGCTGTGGACACTCCCGCCAGCCCAGGACGTCTGGCAGGAAGAAGCTGTATTCCCACTTCCTGACTAGCAAACCCACACCAGGTTACGCCTGACCACTCCCTCGGAGTGCCATGGGTGCTGCGGGAGCCCCGGCCGTCACACCGGAAGCTGCACCAGCTCAGCGGCAACACCCCAGACGACAGATCCAGGTGAGCCCACAGGCCCCTGGCCAGGTTTCCTGAAAGGACCCCAGGCCACTATGCCCTCCGGCTCAGCTGACAGACAACCCCACCCCCAGGCCAAGGCTCACCAGGAATCAAGTATATCTGCTCCTAAACCTGCTACGCCATAATTACAAAGTTTAACAATCACTACATAAATTTAAAAAGGTAAAGCAAAAAAGAAATAATAGTGGTGTCAATAAAACCAAATTAAATTTCCAGAAAGAGTCGGTTGGATGGCATCACCGACTCAATCGACGTGAGCTTGCGCAAGCTCCGGGAGTTGGTGATGGACAGGGAGGCCTGGCATGCTGCAGTCCGTGGGGTCACGAAGAGTTGGACGAGACTTGGCGACTGAACAACAACAGTTTCCGCAGGAAAGATACAGAATTAGTGGGCCCTCACTGTACAAAAAAAAGATGACCAGACTCAAAGGATAGAATTGAAGGGGAATGCATGTCCACACGTGTGTTATGTGAAAAGGTTCATGAACGCCTGTATATCTTGAAGTGATTCTCTGCGGCTTTACCTGACCTCTGGGTCCCTGTTGGACAGGAGGCGGCCTCCTGCATGGAGGCAAACGGTGCACCCTGCTCCCGGGGGGACGGGGGACAGTCACAGCCGCCCCTCTACGGGAGGTGGGGGCCTGGGCAGCTGAGAAACTCAGTTCAATTCACACCTTCGAGTGTGACCAAGATGTTCTCCCACGTGCAAAACTTGTCTCCCTTGTATTTTTATATACTTGTACATAACTTTAAAAAACAAATCAAAAGGAAAAAATGAAGCCAAAGAGAGCTGGAAGCACGTTAATGCCCAGCAACAAGGCGGGAGTGGCCCTCGGTACAACTAAAGACATCTGCCTTTCAATGACGGATGGCCCTTCAAAGACAAACCTTGATCTGCCCCCCGCCCCTTAAAAACTTCCTTCCTTCCGCCTGGCCATGCCCCTGTGCCCACCGTCAGCTGGTGCGGGCCCTGCTCCACCTCTGGCCCTCCTCTCCTCACCCCTAATGCTCTGGTCACACCGCTCAGCCCCGGCGGCTGGGACCCCTGTCCTCACCCCTTCACCGTCATTAACGCCCTGTGTCAGGAAGCGCCCCCGGGGACACTGCTGCCCACTCCTCACCTCCTGCCGGCAGGTCTGAAGATACAGATATCCTCAGGGGGAGAGCAGGCAGGCAAACCATTCTTTCATTTATTCAACAAACAGCTAAGGGACCATCAGCCACCCCAGCCGGCACAGAGGGATCTTTGACCCCAGCGCGGAAAACTAAGGATAAAATAAGTAAGAGCCACACGTGGAGGACCAGAGAGAGGCAAGGAGTGGGAAGGAAGTGTGGGGCTGAGGGGTGAGACTGGAAGGCTTCCCGGAGCAGGCGCTCCAATCCAGACCTGAAGGAGGCCGGGGCACAGCCTGGGGCGGGGAAGACCCCCAAGGAGAAGCAGGGGAGGAGCTGAGGGGTCCAGGAAGCGCCCCGCTTTCTCTCTGACTGGGACAGGGAGCGCTCCGCACAGAAGCCGGCGGGAGCACTGCCCTGGCCGCTCGCCCTGAGGAGCAGGAAACCCGGCTTCTTCTGGAAAGAGGGCCACGGCACCATGCGTCTCAAAGGGCGAGCAGGCCCCACGTCCAGGCGAGGAAAGGGGGTCCTCTCGCCTGTGCGCCTGCGCGGGGCACGGCTGGGAAGGGGGCAGCGCCCCCGGCCTCGAAGGAACCCCAAGTCCTGAGCTCCCCCGAGCGCACGGCACCGACCGAATGACTTGTTGCGCGCCCGCTGGGTCAGGCGCCGAACTCACCGGTCATGCTCCTCTGGACACCACCGCCGCCCTTTAGAAGTTTGGACCATTTGATGGCTCTCCTGGTGAGGATCACCAGGTAGGTGGAAAAAAATTCTTCATAAGCTGCATAATCAAAGTCTTCAGGTCTTTCAAACCCATACGGATCGATCCTACCGCACAAAAAGGGCCAGAGTAAAGTTCCGCGCGCACGTGGACGTGGGACCCTCGGCACCCAGCCGCCCAATCCCTCCGTGGGGCGCGCGGGCTCCCTGCCCCCCAACCCGGCCCCGCAGCAGAGGCGGCGGGCCGAGCGCGGGCGCGCACGCAGCGCAGGGGCCGCCCAGGGGCGCGCGGGCGCCCGCACCGCCGCCCCCGCCCGCGCCCGCGCCCGCGCCGAGACACCCGCCCCGCGCCCCCGCGCTGGGCCAGGGGCGCACGGACCCCGCGCGCCTACCTGGGGACACGGTCCCGCGCCGCCTGCGCGCGCCCCGCGGCCGCCATGCCGGGAGAGGCGGGAGGGGGCGCCCGGGCCGCGGGGCTGGGGGTGCCAAGTTCACCTCCCGGGAGTCGGGGCGCCTCGCGTCCTTCCGCCGGGCCGCGGGCGCCGGGAGGCGGGGCTGGGGGCGGGGAAGGAGGGCGGGGGAGGGGAATGGGGGGCGGGGAGGGATGGGAACGTCTGGGGACCCGGAGGGCGGGGCGCGGCCCGGAGGGAGGGCCCGGGAGGGGCTGCACCTGCCCCTGCGCGCGGAGCCGGGAGCCCGGAGCCCGGGAGGGGCGCGGCCGGGCCGGCCTCCGGCCCCCGGGGCGGGGACGGGGAATGGGCCCCCTGCAGGGGAGGGAGGGGGCGCGGGGGGGGCGGGGTGGGGCGCGGGGGGGTGCGGGCGCGGGGACGGCCCCCGGCGGGGAGAGGGCCCTGGGCCCGGCGAGGCTGACGGCCCGGCCGGCGCGTCAGGTCCCGCCGCCCCGCACCGCGCGCCCCGCACCCCGGGGCCTCCCTGCCGAAGCCAAGGTGGGAGGAGGTGAGTCCACTTTAGATTCTTCTGACAGCTGGCCAGGCCTGCGTGCCCCGCGGGTCCGAAGGCCGGCGTCCTGACCTGTGACCGCTGGTTTAATGTTCTTTTTACAGAAAACGACCGTTTTATTTTTAACTTGTTCTCTTTCAGCCTACACTTTCCGACCTGAAAATAAGACACAAATAAGTGGATCTTAATCCGGGTGCCACCGTCCCTTCCCCCACCCCGGCGGAATCAGCCCGTCCCTGCCTCCCACCGCCCCAAACCAGGCTCGGAAGCAGGGGTGCAGGCCCTGCCCGAGCCGCCCCTCGCGCTGAGCCGGCAGCTGGGGCTCCCGCACACACGGGAGGGTGGGCACGCCCTGCCCAGTGGCCGTCTGGGGTGACCAGGGCTGACTGCTCGCGTCCCCTCCGCTCCAGGGCTCTCCCCACAGATGCTTAGGATCTGGGGAGCGTGAGTCATGGCTGGGACAGAACAGGCATGCTGCCCCACCTGCGCCTTTTACTCTGAGGGACCTGCCTGCAGACACCAACACGGTGGTCGCCACGCAGTGTGCCCACTGGGCCCGCAGGGTGGCCCTGGCCCAGAACAGCGTCTTCCTCCCCGTTCAGCACCGCGGTGCCCTGGTGTTTCCATGTGTGGCCTGAAAACTGCTTCTTGTATTGTGCACATTCCTCAAGAATGTGCACAAACTGCATTTTGAGTTTTGCTTTGGAAACGTGGTGAGATAAGAGGATTTTAAGGTCCTTTAAATTTAAGATATAAGGGACTTTCATAGCCCCCCCAGCATCCCAAGAGTTATTTTTAAGAACTGGATTCAGAACAGCAGAAGTCAGGTGCGTTGGAAAGGCACCACCCTACCGATGCCATGGAGCCATGGGCTGCACGGCCCACTCCACCAGGCCCGGCCCATGGGGACAGTGTCTCCCTCGGACTCTGATGTCGTTTCTGGTGGTGGGTGCCTGTAAGCCGTGTCTGGATATGGTAGGAACAGCGCTGCCAGCATCCACTGCAAGGCTTGCTGGGCTGTTGTGAACTCGCCTGGCCCTTAACATTGGTTTTTCCCGAGCATCCTGTCGGAGGTCTAAGCAGGGAGCCTGGGAAGTAATTTGGGGAACACGCCTGCCCCCAACTGGGGACGTCTGTCTGTCCGTTTCCACGGAGCTCTGTAGGAAATTCATGCTCAGTTGAACAGAACCACAAAGGCCCCCCATTCGCTGATTCTGGGGAAGTTCTCCAAGCCCTCAGCTTAGCTTGCTTTGCTTTTGAAAGACACAGAACCCCTCCTCAGCCTTCACCCCAGGTGCCTCCTGCAGACTCTGGTCCACAGGCACGGTGACTGGCCTTTCCACCAGCGCGGGGCCCCTGGCTCACCCGGCGTCGACCCATACTGGTCTTAAAAATAATCGGGCTTGCAGCCCCCTGCCGCCGGTGCCCCCAGCCCCCTGTTTCTGCCTATCCCAGCCGCTGTGCTCCCTGGACAGGGCAGCTCCCAGCCTGGGCAGGTGGCTCCCTGCACCCTCTCCCGTCCTGACCTTTCTGTGGGCCCACACGTTCCTCCTCCCCGTCTCCAAGAGCATGTCCGGCACGTGCCCCCTGCCCCGGGCCCAGGCGCCCCCGCCCCTGTTGGTGCTCCCTTGGCCTGGCGGGCACGCCTCCCTCCCGCGGCCTCTCCTCTTCACTCCTGCCATCTCTGGTGGGTTCCAGCCGCTGTGTCCCGCCACATCCTCACACCCAGCTGGTCCCGGCCCCACAGGAAATGCAGACCACGGACACGTGCTCTTGAACTTGAACATGATAGCAGTACCCCGACCAGGGGCCTCTGGGGCCACATGAGACGTGGGTGAGCGTTAGATAAGAGGAGGCCCATCCAGGAAGCGTGGCGGGAGAGATAGAGGAAGGACCCTTCCGGAGGCAGCCAGCGGTCATGGCCAGAGGGCCCTTTGAGGGCTGCCGGCCCCGCCGCCAGCACCTGCCTGAGCCCCCTCCTCAGGACCAGGAGGCGGCCGGACCCCTATGTCCTCTGTGCTCCTCCACCAATCTGCGAACACCTGCGGCCCTGAGCGTCCAGGCCCCCGCGCTGGCAGACGCCCTCCCTTCAAAGCCGACCGTCGTCCGCAAGGGCAGCTCACGTCTGCAGCCAGGGAGTGCGCACAGTCGTTCGCCCAGGGCGGGGGTGTGCCCACACAGCCCCCCAAGCCGGCACACGCCCACAGGGCCCTGGTGTCCCACGGTCAGGCAGTGGGAGGAGCCAGGCCCCACGTGAGACCCACTGACCAGAGGACTGGCTCCTCGCAGAGGCTCACCGAGAGGGCCCGAGGGCCCCCCACCCGGGGTGCACGCACCACCCCAGGCCCCCGTCTTCCTGCGTGGCTCCCAGTTCTTGTTGCCTGGTTGCAAGAGCCGCTGCCATTTGGATAAGATATGCTGTCCGAGCACTTTGGTTCCGGGGGTGCCCGTCCCTCAGGACTGACGGGGTGTCCAGGCAGTACCACTGATCACTGTGAGCCCCGAGGGTGGTAGCGGGTCCCTGTGGGTCGGGCTGGGCCAGCCACCGGCGCCCCAACCACCCATGGAAAGCGTCACAGCTTGCTGCTCACACTCTTTCCGATAAAGTGCAAAGTCAGGTTTTCTTTATTTTTGACTGAAGCAGAGTAGATACGGGTAAAATGATATGATATCTGAGTTGGCTTTAAATAGTCTCCAGCAAGAGGGAAAAGGAAACAGTGGCTGGGGACACAGGCAGAATCACTGAAGAGGGGTCTTCTCATGTCTGTTTGAATATTTCCATAATTAATTTGGAAATGTAAAGAAAAGATGTCCTGTCCCAGCTGCTGGGGCAGCAGGGGGCTGTTCCGGGGCCAGGCCTGTGGGGACGGCGGCATAGATGTGCTCAGAGGGTCCTCAGAGGCGCTTAAGCGGCTCCGGCCCTCCCGGGAGAGTAGGTGGGTCCCCGGCAGGGTCACAGATACACCATTAGGGGCGGGGGGGGGGGGGGTGGGCATAGGAAAGACTGCTGTGAGGCAGCCTCAAGGCTTACAGTGACCCCGCCAGACACCACGTCTCCACGTAGCACCGGCCCGGGAGCCTGGACTTCAGGGTGTTTCATCTCCATGTCCCCTCCACCCTTTCCTCATCCCTGTGTGTGAGGTCCGGCCGGACTGATCTCGGGCGGCCTCGGCCTGCTGCGGCTTGGAGGGGGCTTGGGTTCCCAGGCAGAGACTGAGGCCAGGTCCCAGCAGTGAAAGCACCAGATCCTAGCCACTAGGCCCGGGGTCAGTGACCTGGCCCTGGTCCTTCAGCTTTGCAAAAAAGAACTCCCACAAAGACGGAAAGGAGTGAAGCAAGTAAAGTGTTTATTTCGAGGAAAAAGAGTCCAGTACGCGTGGGCAGACATGTGGGCGGACTCAGAGAGAGAGGCACTGAGCAGGCCCTGGTCGTGACTTGAATTAGTTTTATGGGACATTTCTAACGGGTTTCCTTTGGCCAGTCATTTTGATTTGCCTGGTTCTCAGTCCATACTTGGTCTATCTCAGGCTCCTCCCACGTGCGCACACAGCTCTTAAGACAGGATGGTTTTACTGCAAAGGCGTCTGGGTAGAACATCCCTTGACATGAGCCCCCTTTGGTCTCCAGAGAGCCTTTCTGCGCACATGTGGTCCGGGAGGTCTCCTGACTTCAGGAATCAGAGACATGTGGTCTGGAAGGGCCTGGCCTCCTCCCTTAGTTGTCCTGCTGTTCCCGTCTAGAGTTTGGTCAACAGGGAAATGAATCTCCAAAAGCTTTCCCCCGGGGGCTGGACCATCAGCCTCCCACCGCAGGACCACAGGGGGCATTGGACTGTCCCAGGCACAGCAGGCCACGCGGTCTCCCTGTGTGGGCCTCTTTTCAGGGCAAAACACCCTCCCCAGGGCTGCAGGGGTGGGATTCAGGTCCTGGAAGCTCGCCCTGTAGGTGGGGACCCTGCACAGGGGGGCGGGGCGGGCTACAGTCCATGGGGTCGCGAAGGAGTCGAACGTGACTGAACTACTGAACCGCAGCCGCCGGCTGGGCCACGCCGGCTCGTGCACGGAAGGACTGGAGAAAACCTGAGCCTGCTGCACAAGGCTGAGGCCGCCGCCCCCCCCCCCCGCCCCCGCCCCCGAGCACGGCAGGAAATCCTATCCCTGTCCTTTGAAGAAGAAAAACAGGTCTAGGGAGCTGGCAGGTCCAAAGTGCTCCTGCCAGTGGGGTAATGACGCAGGCACTGGCGGGGCGGGCTGGGGGGCGGGGTGGTTTGGGGGCAGGGACTGTAAAGCTGAGGCCCTTGCCTCCTCGCTCTCTGAACGCACATTTCCGAGTGTCGGGCACTTTGAGCCTCTGGCCTCTGTCCTGAGCTTGGGATTTGCTTCAGGAGACAAGTTTCTGAGAGTGTTGCCTCTGAATAATACACATCTTTGTAGGATACAATGAGCATCTTGAAGAACCCCTGGACACGCAGGGACCAGTGAGCTTTTGTAGGAGACCTGACGGCTGGGAGAGGGAGCAGGTTTGGGAGGCCTCCTGGAGGCGAGAGGGAGCAGGTTTGGGAGGCCCCCTGGAGGCGAGAGGGAGCGGGTTTGGGAGGCCCCCTGGAGGCGAGAGGGAGCAGGTGCAGGAGGGCCCCCTGGAGGCGAGAGGGAGCGGGTTTGGGAGGCCCCCCTGGAGGCGAGAGGGAGCAGGTTCGGGAGGCCTCCTGGAGGCGAGAGGGAGCGGGTTTGGGAGGCCCCCCTGGAGGCGAGAGGGAGCAGGTTTGGGAGGCCTCCTGGAGGCGAGAGGGAGCGGGTTTGGGAGGCCTCCTGGAGGCGAGAGGGAGCGGGTTTGGGAGGCCCCCCCAGGGAGGCACTGGGGTCTGCAGACGGGTCTTCAGGCCGGGCAGGCGTCCGCTCCCCATCCTCCTCATCTTCCTTCAGTCACAGGAGCCCCTCTGACCAGTGGCTTAAACAAGCGGAGCTCATTTCTCCCCACCCTGGAGGCCGGGCGCACAGCTGCGGTGGAGGCAGACCCTGCGTCTGGTCCGTACCTGGCCGCCTCCCCGTACGCCCACGTGGTGGGCCCCTGGGCACGTCTGTGTCCCGATCCACTCTCACTAGGACACAGGTCAGGTGGTATTGGGGCCACCCTAGTGATCTCATCTGACCTTAATCCCCACTTTAGAGGCCCCGTCTCCAAACAGGTCACTTCCAAAAATATATCTACTCGAAGTGACAAGGCTCTCAACTTTGGGATTTCAGAGCAATAGTATAAAGAGAAAATACCCCAGATTCACGGAATTTGGAGAAACCCAACGTGCATACACCTGGGACAGGGCTGGCTTGTTTGTCACCGAGCGTGGGCCTGCTGACGTTCACGCGTGCTCACGTGTGTCTGCACTCAGGTGTGACCCGCGTCCCGGCTGGCAGCCCTGTCCCGAAAGCCTCTGGAACCGTGACCTGGTTTCCTCTGGCCGAGAGGAAAGGCAATCTTTTTGCCTTGATGGTTTTTCTGAGGGCTGTTCTTCCAAGGAAGGACAGTCTCAAACTCTGTTCCTGACGGTCTGAACGTGGTCTCTGCCATTTGCACCATGGACAGCAGCTCGGACCCAGGTCCCACTTTGCTCTCCAACTGGGTCTCAGGGTGAGGGCCTCGGGACACCACAGGTCAGGAGCTGGTCAGGTGTGGGCGCCCTGAGGCCGTGGGGATGTCCTGGACTCGTGAAGGTGCATGTCAGCACCCCACGCCAGGAGCCTGATCCCTATAGCGTTCGCTTTAAGAGACACACAGGTGCCAGAGCCAGCGTCATGGCAGGATTTCAGGCAAACACAAGAGCAGGTCCTGCAGGGCCTCTGTGAGTGATCGTTAGTCACTGGGTCTCATCCCGGACACCGTGATGGCCGGAAGGGCGAGAGCAAGTCTAGACCGTACGTTTTACTGGAAGCGTTTCCTCTGGGGAGAGGAGAGGACTGGGAGCTGGGGTTAGCAGGTGCAAACTATTATAAACAGAGTGGGTGAACCACAAGGGCCTACCGCACAGCTCAGGGAACTGTATTCAGTATCCTGAGATAAACTGTCATGGGAAAGAGCATGAAAAAGAATGTGTGTGTGTGACTGAATTCCTTTGCTGCACAGCAGAAATTAACACTATGATCGACTACACTCCAGTAAGATAAATTTAATAAATAAAATTTCCCCAGCGTGGACAGGGCATGCCCCTCCCTCTCTGAGATGCTGGGATACTCTCTGAAGCCTCTGGACAGGTTTGCATTCCGATGCCTTCTCGGGGCTGTGCCTATGGCTGAAGTGTGGACGTGGAGGAGGGTCCCCGTGTGGGGAACGTATCCCCAGAGCCGGTCCGCACGATGCCACTTCCTCTCGTGGAGAAGACAGGAGTTTCACTTCTCCTGTGTGTGTCGCGGCCTGTCCTGGGGTCTTCCTCTCAGACTCCCGGCAAGTTCCCAGAGGTGGACGTTCTGCCCACAGATCCCGGGAGAAGGAAACTGCTCTTGACCGCCCACCTCTGTGGGAGGTTTTCGGGGCTGGAGAACGCTTGGTTGTTCGTTTTGTTGTGAGGCTGGGGTGCGGCCTGGGGCTTGGGGGAGCACAGACTCGTACTGGGGAGCGACACCTCTGCTAGAGCTTCTAGTGGCCCCAAGATCACCTCCCTGCCTCCAGCACCGCGGAGCCAAGCCCCCGCCCGCTGTGGGCTCTGCTCCTGCGTCTTCTCCAACCTCTCTTGCTCCCACTTTCCAGGGGCTCTAATGGGCTAGACTTTGGGGCATATTTCCTTCCAGACCTTCTAACCCATGTAGGGAATAGAACAGCAGGTACACACATGTACGATGCACACATACCCTACACATCTTTGCACACACCACACATACGTGTACACATGTGCGCACACACTCGTGCACACACACTCACTCAAATTAACGGGTTCTCATTCTGTACAACATTGGAGGCATTCTTTTTTTTTTTTTTGGGAGGCATTCTTGAGTCCTCAACCCACCCTCACGCATTGCCCAGCCCTGTCCATCCTGGCCCCTCTCAGACCGGGAGTAGGTGTCGGACGACCTGACTCCATGCACCTCAGTGAGATCTGGAGTTAATCACAGGAGGAGGAGCTCATCCTCACGGCCCGTCTGCATGACGATTACGGACAAGACTCTCACCCACAGGGACTGCAGGGGAGCAGTGGCTGTGTCCACACGACCCTCGGAGGCAGGAACCCCCGCTCTGTCACCCCCCACCTGCTCTGTGGGCACACTGGGGTGGCCCCTCCCCGAGTGGGGGCCAGTCCTGGTCCCGAGCAGAATCAGCTGCGGGGAGGGGGCCCCATGCCTGGTGCGATGAGCAGGTGAGCCGCGAACCCCTGTGTCTGTTCGCCCTGGGGGGACAATGGGGCCCAGGCCCCACAGAGCTCCTGGGCCTGCAATGCCCTCTGGTGGTCCTGGTGACGCCGGCCAGCCAGCCCAGAGCTGAGTCTGTGCCCAGCGGGTCTGAGCCTTCCCTCCGGCTGGTGACCTCGGCCCGAGACTCGGGGATGGGCAGACAAGGACGGATGGTGGGCACTGGGGTGGGTCATTGGGGACCGCAGGTCAGCAGGGACCGTGGGTCAGCAGGGACTGCGGGTGTTGGGGCGGGTCACCAGGACTCACGGGTCATTGGGGACTGTGGGTCAGCAGGGACCGCGGGTCAGCGGGGACTGTGCGGGTCAGCGGGGACCGCAGGGGCTGGGGCGGGTCAGCGGGACTTGGGCAGGGCAGCCCCTCCCTGCCTCCCGACTCTGGGAGACAAAGAAGTGAGTCTCAGGTGCGTTTAGATTGACTTAGGAGACAGTGACTCAGATGAGTGCCTGTGATGTTCCACTGTCACCACAGCCGCCGGGGCACAGAAAGTCAGAACTTCTCGTCTCCTCACTTGCTGTCGTCCATCAGCAGAGTGAGCGTGGAGACCAGCATTCATTGGCTGGCTCCTTCAGACTGTTTCTGAAAGACTTAAATTTCTCCTCTGGCCGTGTGTCTCTGGTGCGTCCACACCTCCGCCACGGCCCCGCCTGGCCCTCGACTTGGTGATGAGCAGCACGCGTGTGCCTGGGCTCCATCCAGGTTCCTGGCTTGAGCGCCCACGACCCTCCGACTCTGGCCCGGTCATTCGTGACAGGCCCCTTTGGGCCTCACCCGGGTTTCTGCCAAGGTGGCGACTCTGGAGGTGGGGGAGACCAGTGCCCTGGTCAGAGGCGTCTCAGGGAGTCAACACGCAGCCTGTAACGGGAGCAGAGTGTTACCTGAGCCAACTGAAGGCGTGCGTGGGAGCCGTCCTCCCGGGGCGTGCTGACGGCCCGCCCTGCAGAAGCAGTGTTCAGCAGTGTTGTGGCTTGTCAGAACAAAGAACGTCAAACAAGTCAGGGACACCTTCTTCCATGGTTAAAAAAGAAAAGTGGTGCGTGAGATCTTAGTTCCCTGAGGAGGGATTGAACCTTCGACCCCTATGTTGAAAGTGCAGCATCTTAACCATTGGACCTCCAGCGGACAGAATCCAACACGGATGCGCTTTGCTTCTGGTCAAAGCGTCCCTTTCTTTACCAGTTAAAGCAGACGTACTGTGCGTCTGATGGGCCGCAGGCAGGCTGTTTTAGAGGCATGGAGCCCAGGTTAACTCGTGGCTGAGCCGGAGAGGTCTCCCCAGACCTGGGTATGGAGCGCTGCTCTCCTCAGAGGCTTGGAGCGTTCAGTCCCAGCCCTGACCTCAGGGGGACGGGGGCTGAGCTAATCACCAGAGGCTAGTGAGTTCACCCGTCCTGCCTGGGGACAGACCATCCATGGGAGCCCGAGGTGTGGGGCTGAGAGCGCCGCGCTGCAGACTCGGGGTGCCGGGGGCCGATGCCACACGGGGAGAGGAGGCCGGCCGGCCAGGACTGTCCCGTCTGGGCCCGCCGGCCTTGTTGTCGGCCGTCCACCCGCCACCTTTCTAGAAAGCTGGCCATGAGAGCAAGGTGTTCTCTCGGCTTCGGGAGCCGCCCCAGGGCGGTGGGAACCCCAGTTTACAGAAGTGAGGGTGTTGGGGGTCCAGCACTGCCTGCTGACCCTGGGGCTGAGCCCGAATCTGTGGAGTGGATGGTGGCATCCAGGGAACCGCGGGAGGGGTGGGCCGCGTGGGAGACCGCGCCGGCTCTCAGCATGAGGGGGGGAAGCAGGGTTCCTGCTTCACAGGTTTGGGGCTGTCCCTCCCTGAAGTCCGGGAGCACCTGCGCTGAGCAGGCCTCCAAGAGAGCCCCGCGTGTGCATGCGTGTGGGGTCACGGTGATGCCCCCAACCAGCAAACCTGGTTCCTGTGACCATGACCCTTTGTCTCAAAAGCTTACCCACATGTGCTATGACCTCTAACAGGCGGGAATCCTAGAACTTTCTGAAAGACTGTCCCCGGGGTTACAGTCCTCCGGTGGTTCGAATAGAATCTCCCTCTTTTTTTCTTGGATCAACTATTGATCAGGTTTTCTCTGGATATGAGAAAAGCCAATTTCCTTAGGCTCTCAGTTCTTTCAGGGCAAAGGTCCAATGCTTTCACAGGCCGCAGGTAGATCCACACGCTGGGTGTCCTGGGGGCACCCCCTGAGCCAGGCCAGTCCTCTGGGATGCTCACACCTGCTCCTATGAGAAGTCCTTCCTGGGCAGAAGAAGGGGGACAGGGGACCCCATCTCCTGCATCTCCAGGTGCCAAGGAGCGCGTCAGGAGAGGCTGGATGCAGGCCCGCCCCACAAGTAGCGCTGGGCTCTGGAGCGCCAGGCCCAGGCTCCCACTGGCAGCCTCCCTGTCCACCCTGGTGTGGACCCCAGGCCCTGCTCTGGGCACTGCAGCCTCCCTGGACATCCCGGGGAAGCGGCCACTGCCTCCCCTGGCCCCCGCTTCCCGTGGGCGGCCCTTCCTCTCCTGGGGGCTCTGCCCAGCCCACCAGGCACCTGCATGTCCCGGGACGGCCGCTGGCCTCATCCGAGTCCCCCGGGGGCCCCCATGCATCCCAGGACGGCCGCTGGCCTCATCTGAGCCCCTGGGGTCCCTCTGAGTGTCCTGGGACGGCCATTGGCCTCATCTGAGCCCCTGGAGTCCCTCTGCGAGTCCCGGGACGGCCGCTGGCCTCATCTGAGCCCCTGGGGTCCCTCTGCGAGTCCCAGGATGGCCACTGGCCTCGTCCGAGTCCCCCGGGGACCCCCCCACGAAGCCTCTGCTCCTGCTTCCTGACCTGAGACCTGCCGCCTCCAAAGCCGTCACAGAGGCGAGGACCAGATGTGTGACAAGCCACATGTTTATTTCCTTTCTTAAGATGATTTCCAGCTGAATAAAGTTAGTAGAAATTCAAAGGAAAGACTACCACAAAATGTATTTAGTTAATTCTTGCCTAATGTATAATTTTAGAGTTAACTTGTATACAAAGGAGGATAAAATAAGGAACACTGAATCAACAGCTGAGGGTTAATATGCAATCAAATATTTAAAATGACCAAACGGCAAAGATGCCCTCGACACACAAATACGCGACGCTGAATTTGTAAACTCCTGAGTGATGCTGTTCCCGACGGGGCACCTGAAATAAAAATGCACTCCCGTGATCCTGGCAACAGCGTCTTGTCTGTGAGCAACACGCGCGTACACACGTGGGGCTCATAGACGGGTCTGTAAACAGAGCCTGAAAGTGCTGAATTGAGGTGAAGGTAGACGAGCTACTTAAATATAAGAAAGAGCACGTCAGCTAAAACGCAGATATAAACGTCGGTGACCCACCCGCCCACCCACTGCGGCAACAGTTATTTCAGCCTGGGGTCTCGAGGGTCTTTCTTCGGTAGGAAAGACGTCACACTTGCAGTGCAAACACTTCCCCCGCCTAAGCTCAAAGAACCTGGTGGGCCAGGACCAGGGGACACACGACCCCCAGCAAGTCCTCGGGGGTCTCCAGAGCCAGGAGAACACCCTGACCCTCAGGAAGTCCTTGGAGCCCCTCTCTTCTTCTCTGGGGGTCGCTGGGCCTGGGGCGCTGGCAGGATGGTGTAGCGGCAGTGGGGACCATGGGAGGCAGCCCCTCGGGTCACAGGCTCGGGGTGGGTGGGAGGTTCAGGCCGTGTCTCCACGACTCGAAGTGACACCACTGGCGGCATCTCAGTGGACGTTCTGGTCTGTTTAAAAATAGCGACAGACCCCTCCTACTTCTCTTTTTAAAAAGGGAACACACAGTGTACAGTGTTTTTATCTCCTCCGTCTTTGCCAACCGTTGCTTCAAATCCTTTGTGGATCAAAGAATAAATCAATAAAAAGGATAAATCAGATGGTGCGCCAGGTGCGGTGGGGGCAGGCACCCCCCCAGCCCCAGCCCCAGCCGAAGCGCCGGGCCTGAGCAGGTGGGCCTGCGGGAGGGGGGTCAGGCCGGGGGCTGTGCTGGGCTCCCCACGCCTCTGCCAAGGGGTCTGTGGGGTCTGCAGCTTGGGGGGCCGCCCCCAAGCCCGGCGCACACCTCCTCTGACCCCGGCCCCTGCAGGTGGGCGACCCCGGGGCCAGCGCCCTTGGTCCGTCACTTGCCTGCACCCGCCCAGGCCCCAGCAGGACTCACAGACCCACGGACGCTGCTCTGACGGCCGTGGGACAGATGAGCTGGGTGACAGGTCCCTCTCCTCCGCAGGTCCTGAAGGAAAGCGGCCTTGGGGTCATGCAGCGGGAAGCAGCACTAGGAACGGCCTTTCACGGTCAGTGTCCACCGGAACTGATTCCCCGGGTCTGTTGGCTCTGGCCAGGCTGGGGGGGCTGGAGCGGCCATGCCCAGACCCCAGTGAGGCCTGGGCCCCTGACGCCACTCGGGGTCACTTCGGAGGCCTGTACTTGTCACTGGCCCTGAGGATGCTTGGCCTGAAGGACAGCTCGAAGGACCTCTCGTCACTGAAGCTCTGGGCTCGGTACTTGGCCAGGTGTGGCCCGCGCCTGCTGCTCCCCACCCCGGGAGCGTCTGGGGGCCCCTCCTGGGCAGGGACACGGGGCGCAAGGCTGCTCCCCAGCTTGGGTGTGGGCACTGCAGAGCCTTGTGCTGGCCAGAGGCTGGGGGCCACCGGACTCTGCCCCTTCTGGGTCCTAGAGGGTGCCTGGATCGCCCTCTCCCGGGGGCTGGGAGCTGCTGGACTCTGCTCCTCCCAGCTCTGCCCCTTCCTGAGACTGGGGGCTGCCCGGCTTCGCCCCTCCTGGATGAAGGAGGGTGCCTGGATCTGCCCCTTCTGGATGCTGGACGGTGTCTGGATCTCTCTCTCCCAGGGACTGGGGGCCGCCTGGCTCCGCCCATCCTGGATACTGGAGGGTGCCCGGCTCTGCCCCTTCCTGAGACTGGGGGACACCCAGGTCTGCCCTTTCTGGATGCTGGGGGCCACCTGGCTCTCTTCCTCCCAGGTCCTGGGGGCTGCCTGGCTCTGCCCCTTCTGGATGCTGGAGGCTGCCTGGATCTCTCTCTCCTGGGGGCTGGGGGCCACCTGGCTCTGCCCCTCCTGGATACTGGAAGGTGCCCAGCTCTGCCCCTTCCTGAGACTGGGGGACACCCAGGTCTGCCCCTTCTGGGTGCTGGGGGCCACCTGGCTCTGCCCCTTCTGGATGTTGGAGGGTGCCGGGATCTCCCTCTCCTGGGGGCTGGGGACTGCCTGACTCTGCCCCTTCTGGATGCCGGAGGGTGCCTGGGTCTCTCTCTCCCGGGGGCTGGGGGCTGCCAGGCTCTGCCCCTTCTGGATGCTGGAGGGTGCCTGGGTCTCTCTCTCCCGGGGGCTGGGGGCTGCCGGGCTCTGCCCCTTCTGGATGCTGGACAGTGCCTGAATCTCCCCCTCCTGGGGGCTGGGGGCCATCTGGCTCTGCCCCTCCCTGGGACTGGAGGCTGCTGGACTCCGCCCCTCTCCCAGTAGCGCTTGGGGGCCCCCCTGACCACCCCTGGGGGCTGGAACCTTGGGTGCCTCATTTCTGCCTGCAGCGAGCATCACTCCCACCGAGCCGCTCGTGGGCCGTGCTGAGCTGAGGGGCATCATCTGGCCTGCCTGGGCCTGTGCTGGGAGCGTGGGGCTCCCTGAGGGGAACGGGGCTTGGCTCTCTGCAGCTGGGGCCCTCTGCTCCTTGGGGGGGCCATCGGCGTGCCCCGCCTGCTGCCTCTGCGGGCGCCCTGGGCCCTTCCCGGCACGCCCACCGGGAGCCTCCTCTGGGGCTGCCTCCTCCCGGGGCCAGCTCCCAGCCTCCCTGACCCCTCGCGAGCTGGGCCTCTCGCCCCAAAGGCCTTCTCCCTTCCTTCCAGAACCATCCCGACTCACAGCCCCTGGGGACCCCTCCTCTCGTCCGGGGTGACTTTCTCCCGTGCCCAGGCTGGCCCTCTCTCCTCCCACCACTTGCCCGGAAGCCTGGAGGTCAGGGTGCTCACGGGCCCTGTCCCCCCGTGGCCCGTCTGCTGCTGTGGACGAGAGGGCGGGCTGGCGGGAAGGCCTGGCACCGAGGGGAAGCTGTTCGCTGGACAAGAGGCCCGCCCTGCCCTCTGCCTGCTGCTTCTCAGGAAGCTGCAGCCTCGGAGTCCCTGCCCCGTGGCTGCCCCGTGGCGCCGGCAGGCCCGGGACTGGAGCTGGGGGCTCCGGGCTGTCCCCCCAAGGGCTCTGCCGCGCGGTGCCTGCGACTCTGCCTCCTGCCGCCACCTTCACTCCGCCTGTGGCCACGTCACCTGCAGCCAGTTCACTCGGAGCCTCCGGGCGGGGCTGGACGGCCAGGGTTGGAGTGCCGGGGGCCTCCTGAGGGGGGCCGGGCGGGGACCCCAAGGCCGAGCTGTGGCCGCTGGGCTGGCGAGCAGCCTCCTCGGCCACGACGCCCACGAGACCCGGGCCTGCGGGCCCCCCAGTCCCCCCACCCTCCCGCTGCCCAGCTGCCCCGTTTCTGGGGCTCCGGGCTGGGGGACTCCGGGAGGCCCCACGCGCGGGCTCCCGCCTGGGGGCTCTGACACTGGGCGGCGTCTGTTCATTTGCGGAGGAGGCTCTGTTCTCACCAGAATCACAGCTGGCGCTCCCTGCAGCTGTCAGCACGCGCCCAGCTGACTCCAGGGGTGGCGGGGGCCCCCCGCCTGCTCCTGCTCCTTCCTGCTCCGTCGGTGGGCTCCTGTCCACGGGGCTCAGGCTCCCGGGCCTCGTCCCAGCCCCAGCCGGTGCCGCTGGCCACTTGGGGACACTCGTCCCGCTGCTGCTGCCAGGAGCCGTGGGCGCAGGCACGTGCTGACCACCAGGTGCACGGCCCGCGCGGCCACTCTGACGGTTCTCCCGGCCACTGGTGTCGCCACCCGGCCGCTCCTGCGGTTCTGACAGCCAAGGCAGCTCAGAACTCACGGGGGACGCGTCCTCCCCACGCACGTCCTTGGGCTTCAGGAGCCAGTGTGAGGCGCCAGGCCCAGGTCTGGGGTCCTTTCCTCCCAGGGAGCTGTTCTGTGGCTCTGTCGGGACAGCCACAGGGACGTCTGGACCGCGGGCAGCAGTACCCCGTGGGGCCGTGAGCCTCGGCTCCGCCCCTGAGCCCTCTGGCTGCCGGACGGCCAGGCTCAGTTCCAGCGTCGGCGCACCCCAGCTCCCGCTGTCGGCCATGGGGGGATGTGGGGTGCCTGGGTTTCCAGTCACACCGACCCCACCCAGAGGACCCCAGCCTTGGTCTCCCGACGCCCTTTGCGGGGTGGCGGGAGGGGGCGGCATCGTGTGGACCACCGGGAGTCTGACGGTGACCTGCGGGGGCTCCATGGCCGGCTGTGTGCGCCGCACGGCCTGGGCGGAGGGTGCAGTGACCGCGGCCAGTTGGGGGATGTGTCCCGGCGCCTTCTCTTCTGGGAAACTCTCCTGGATGGCGAAGAGGGGTTCCGGCACCCAGTCCACACTTGTTGTGTCCATCTCATCCTCTGAGCTGCAGACGGTCAGGGTGAGCTCGGGACCCACCCCCGCGCTGCCTCCGGAGAGTCCTGGCTGCGGTCCCAGACTTGCTTCCCTGGCCCCCTGAGCAGCCCAGGGAAGACCTGGGCTGGCTGGGCCCAGCGCAGAGCTCGCAGGCTTGCTGCCAGGACGGGCTTGGCACCCAGGGGAGGCTGCAGCCGGGGCTGTCTGGGGGACACACTCGGGCCCCACACCTGGGAGCTCTGTCTCCAGGCCGTCCCTGGAAGCTGCAAGCCAGGGCGTGGAGGGCTGCGGGGGCCGCCACCCCGGCTCTCTGCTCCCGCCGGGGGTCTCTGCCCCGCCGGGGGAGGTGCCCGTCTCCCCTTGGGGCGCACGGCCCACGCCCGTGTGGGTGACTCGGACGCCGTGGGACAGCCAGCTCCGGGGCCCGCAGACCACGGTGGCGACGCTGAAGGGCAGCGCGGGCTCGGTGGAGCAGGCCAGGAGGCGGGTGGGCGGCGCGCGGAGGCAGCTGCTGGCCAGGGTGGCCATGCGCAGCACGCGCGGCTCGGGCCGGTGCAGCGTCCTCCGCGGCGGGCGCTTCTTCGCGCGCTCCTCCGCGCGCCGCGGTAGGAGGCCTGCCTCCGCGCACAGGCCGCCGCTCTGTGCGAACTTCTCCCGCAGCCTGGCCAGAGCCGCGCTGCGCCCGCCGCCCACCCTCGCCTTCGCGGCCGGGCCCCCGGCGGCTGCGGGCGGCTCCGCGGGAGGCTGCTCCGCGGCCTGCTTCTCCTCCGCGGCCAGGAACACCTTCAGGATGCTCTTCACAGAGCTCCTCCCAGCCGGGAGGGCCCGCGGCTTCTCGCGGCCCGGCAGCTCCCTGCCGGGGGCCGGGCGGCCGGCCGCCTCCCCGGCCTTCTCCAGTAGCTTGTGGATGGTGGCCGCCACCAGGCTCCGGCCAGGGCCCTGCTTGTCCTTGAAGATCAGCCGCCCCACCTCTCGGGTCTTCTTGAGGCGGGGCTCGCGGCCGCTGCCCATGAACCTGGCCTGGAGCAGCTGGAAGCGCGTGGGCCGCCGCTGGGCGTCCTGGGGCTCCGGGGCCCGGCCCGCCCTCCGGGCGGCAGGAGGCCCCGGGGGCGTGTCCTCGCGGTCGGTCAGGTAGAGCAGCAGGCTGCTGAGGATGGCGCGGGCCGCCGGGTTGCACGTCACCCGGCTGACCTTCTTTTTCAGGGCTTGTACGTCGATGGGCGTCTTGTCGCTGCAAATCTTGCTGTTCCTGGGGCTGCAGAAAAAGAATGAATCGTCACAGATTTTATCATCGTTTTTCTAGGGTGAGTCTGTACAACATTTCTCATGGGACGATCCCATTTAAAACACCCCAAGAAGCCCAGGTATGGGGCCTGGGTGCCGAGGGGCTTAGCTTCCCACACCCCTCTGGGCCACTGTGTCCCTTTCTGTTAACTGGTCATTGTTCTGACCCGGGCCCTCTGCAGAGCTTGGAGAGAGCACTTTGGAAAATGGCTTGCACCTGCAGTGTTCACATTTTTTTAATGCGGGCCTTCCTTGTTTGAAGCTACAGGCAAAGGAGAAAAGGAAAGGTATTCCCATTTGAATGCAGAGTTCCAAACAATAGCAAGGAGAGATTAGAAAGCCTTACTCAGTGATCAGTGCAAAGAAATAGGGGAAAACAATAGAATGAGAAAGACCAGAGATCTCTTCAAGAAAGTTAGAGATATTAAGGGAACATTTCATGTAAAGATGGGCACAATAAAGGATAGAAGTGGTATGGACCTAACAGAAGCAGAAGATATTAAGAAGAGGTGGCAAGAATACACAGAACTATACCAAAAAGATCTTCATGACCCAGATAACCACAATGGTGTGATGACTCACTTAGAGCCAGACATCCTGGAATTCAAAGTCAAGTGGGCCTTAGGAAGCATCACTATGAACAAAGCTAGTGGAGTGATGGAATTCCAGTTGAGCTATTTCAAATCCTGAAAGATGATGCTGTGAAAGTGCTGCTCTCAATATGCCAGCAAATTTGGAAAACTCAGCAGTGGCCACAGGACTGGAAAAGGTCAGTTTTCATTCCAATCCCAAAGAAAGGCAATGCCAAAGAACGCTCAAACTACCGCACAATTGCGCTCATCTCACACGCTAGCAAAATAATCCTCAAAATTCTCCAAGCCAGGCTTCAGCAATATGTGAAATGTGAACTTCCACATGTTCAAGCTGGTTTTAGAAAAGGCAGAGGAACCAGAGATCAAATTGCCAACATCTTCTGGATCACTGAAAAAGCACAAGAGTTCCAGAAAAAAACATCTATTTCTGCTTTATTGACTACGCCAAAGCCTTTGACTCTGTGGATCACAACAACTCTGGAAAATTCTGAAAGAGGTGGGAATACCAGACCACCTGACCTGCCTCTTGAGAAATCTGCATGCAGGTCAAGAAGCAAGACTTAGAACTGGACATGGAACAACAGACTGGTTCCAAATTGGGAAAGGAGTATGTTAAGGCTGTATATTGTCACCCTGCATATTTAATTTATATGCAGAGTACATCATGTGAAATGCCAGGCTGGATGAAGCACAAGCTGGAATCAAGATTGCCAGGAGAAATATCAATAACCTCAGATATGCAGATGACACCACCCTTATGGCAGAAAGCAAAGAGGAACTAAAGAGCCTCTTGATGAAAGAGGAGAGTGAAAAACTTGGCGTAAAACTCAACATTCAGAAAACTAAGATCATGGCATCCAGTCCCATCACTTCATGACAAATAGATGGGGAAACAATGGAAACAGTGAGACTTTATTTTGGGGGGCTCCAAAATCACTGCAGATGGTGACTGCACCCATGAAATTAAAAGACACTTGCTCCTTTGAAGAAAAGCTATGACCAACCTAGAAAGCATATTAAAAAGCAGAGACATTACTTTGCCAACAAAGGTCTGTCTAGTCAAGGCTATGGTTTTTCCAGTAGTCATGTATGGATGTGAGAGTTGAACCATAAAGAAAGCTGAGTGCTGAAGAATTGATGCTTTTGAACTGTGATGTTGGAGAAGACTCTTGAGAGTCCCTTGGACTGCAATGAGATCCAGCCAGTCTATCCTAAAGGAAATCAGTCCTGAATATTCATTGGAAGGATGGATGCTAAAGCTGAAACTCCAATACTTTGGCCACCTGATGCAAATAACCGACCCATTGGAGAAGACCCTGATGCTGGGAAAGATTGAAGGAGGGAGAAGGGGATGACAGAGGATGAGACGGTTGGATGGCATCACCGACTCCATGGACATGATGAGTTTGAGTAAACTCCGGGAGTTGGTGATGGACAGGGAGGCCTGGTGTGCTGCAGTCCATGGGGTCACAAAGAGTCAGACATGACTGAGCAACTGAACTGAGCTTTGTCTGCATAAGGTAGGAAAAAGCATAAGGAGTTTCTATTCTGTGGTTCTGTTGGTTCCTCCATCCGCACCTTGCCCTGACTCAGCCCCAGGGGAACATCCCCAGCTCTGAACTCTGCCCGCCGTGGACAGCGGCACTCAGGCCCTGGAAGGTCTGGCAGGGGAGACTCGGTTCCGGGTCTCACTAGGGTGGGAGTGATGGGGGCGGGGACGATGGAGTGGTGGCCCCAGGGCAGGAGTGGGTGCACTTTGCTGTGCGTGGAGGGAGGAGGGCTGAGGCCACTGCTGGGGCCCGCCTTCCTGAGCCCCTCGGAAACACTCCCAGAGAAACCCCGAGACTGAGGGGCCTGAGCCCCCCCGCTGCAGCCCTGTCCCCAAGGTCCTTTCACCCCAGCCCGGCCACCATCCGCCGATGCCACTACAGGATTCCCGGGGCGGGGGTCTCAGCCCCACGTCCAGACCAGACACTCTCCCCTGAGCGTGTCCACTGAGTGCTGTCCAAGCGTCCCGCTGGCTGGGGCCCCAGCCTCTGCAGTTAGTCATTTGGCAGACAGCCCAGCCCTCCCCTGCTGGCTGCCCGTTCCCAGAGAGGATCGGTACAGGGCGAGGATTACTGGGCTGTGTGTGGGCCCAGGACACATGCTAAGTGGCTGACGCTGGGAGTGGCGGGCAGAGCCTCGGAAACCAGCACTTCTGAGTCTGCGGGGAGAAGTCTATGCTGGGAAAGTGCTGGAGGCGCAGCGGGCAGAGACACTGAGGCTGGACGCAAGCCTGCGAACAACTTTCTTTTCATACTTCTACTATTTTTGCAGAAGCGAGAGCTCTATTTTCAGAAGCTGCCCACGAACTTCTCTTAAGGGGCCGTTGGGGGGTTCTCTGGCGGTGTGAGAGCTGTGGGCCCGTTGGCGAGCCGGGCGCACGCCCACTGCCTGGGAGCGGATGTCGGGCTGAGTTGCTCCGGGCCAGGCGGAGGGGGCTGGACGCGTCCGCCGACTTCTCCTGGGAACCCTGAGTTCACCGTGGCGCCGTGAACCCGCACAGAATACGCCTTCGCGCGTTCGCCTCGGCACCCCCCCAGGACCCAGAGCGGCTGGTCTCGGGCGCGAGACTTGCTTTTCCGGCGGGTTTCCGGAACGGAAGCGGCTGCCGGCCCAGGGACCACCGTGAGAGCCTCGTGGAGCGGGGCCTCTCCAGCCTCATACCCCGACGTGGGGGGCGAGGCTCCTCAGACAAGCCAGCCATGAAGGTGCCGAGCCCCGAGGGCGCGGTGACCGCGGCTGAAACAGAGACAGCGGGCGGGGCGGCACCGGACGTCTGACGCCTGGGCCGAGCTGAGCGCTGGGCCCGCCGCAGGGGCCGCGCCCTGGGCTTGCGGGCAGCCGTGCTGCCCCGCGTCCTCTGCGGCAGCTGCCCCGGCCGTCCCTCGGCCCCGGCGCGCTCCCACCCCAGGCCTCTGCAGCAGCTGCCCATCACAGGGTCCGCCCAGCGCTGCCTGGAGGACTGGCCGCCCCCGGCTTCGTGTCCAGCCCCCGGGGTGGGCGTGAGCAAGCCCATCCCAGGAGGAGAGGGTAGCACGTTTCTCCTGGGGCCCTGTGTAAACAGGAGGGCCGCAGTAGAACTTCCCAATGTAGTCTCGTCAGGAACTCAGGCTCCCGAGAGGTCACTTGAAACACAGGATCACCAGTCACCGACGGTGACACCGCGTCCCACCCTGGCTCATGCCGGCCCCCTGCGGCCGTCACAGGGGGTCGGGACCCCGGGGTCCTCCCCCCGCTCCTTGTCCTAAAAGGCAGAGGTGGTCCAGCGCCCGCGGGGGCCACGCTCCCCACCGGGGGCCCTGGTCTGCCTCACGTGGGCTGGGCCTGGCCTGGGCTGGCTCTGCCGCTCATTGGCATGTGTCCAGGGGCAGCGACTGGACAGCCCCCGCCCCCGCGTCCCCGTGAGATAAGGGTCTCCCGGGCACAGGCTGCCTCCAGCGCTGAGGGTCGGATACTATTTCAGGACCTGAGATTTAAATAGCAGAGTGCTGTGGGGACCCACCCGTCATGCCTAGCGACAGCTGCTGCCGTGTGTGCGTGTGTGCGTGTGTGCGCGCGCATGTCTGTGTCCATGTCTCTGTCTCGACATGTCTCTGTGCGTGTCTGTGTCTCTAGGTGTGTCTGTGTGTCTCTAGGTGTGTCTGTGTGTCTCTGTGTGTGTCTGTGGGTCTCTGTCCGTGTTTCCGTGTGTCTGCGTGTTATGAGAAGGAGCGACGATGACCCTGCAGTAACTGGGGCCCAGTGTGAGCACAGAAACAGTGGGCGAAGCTGGGCGAAGGGAACATGGATTCCTTGAGCTGTTTGCGATTTTGTGCTTAAAGTGCTTGAAAACAAATGGGACAGGACAGGGAGGAAGAAAAGCCACTACTCTGACATGGGCCTGCAGGGCCCTGGAAGCAGACCGCCCCTGGGCTGGGGTCTGCGTGAGCCCTGGCGGGGTGGGTGAGGCTCCGGGTCACAGGTGGGCTGCTGCTGCCTGTGACCGCAGGGCTGGCCCGTGGTCAGGCTCCAGCCGGCCAGCGTCCCCTCGCGTCCCCTCGCCCGTGTCTGGGGGCCGGCGTTCCCTCGCCCGTGTCTGGGGGCGGGCAGTTGAGGGGAGAAGCCTACGGAGCTGGCGTGGGCCTGGCCTGGCCATCACCTTGTCTGTGGCTCAGCACCGGAACCTGAGCCCCGTCCAGGGAAGCCGAGGCTGAGCGGGTGGCCGGGCGCTGGAGCCCCAGAAGGCTCGAGGCTGGCATCCGCCCACCACGCTGGGTGCTCACGTCATATCTACTCCTTCACCGGGAACAGGTCAACACAGGGGGGCTCTTAACCCATGTGGTCGGTGCTCCCGCTGTCGCCCCAGGAGTCCCCTCCACCTTTGGGGTGAGTCTCGGGGATGGTTTTCAGACTCCACGTTTGGCTGGAGCACGAAGCTGGATGTTTCCTGCCCCGTGGGTTGGCGTGTAGTTGCTGTTTCCCTCCGTCTGCTCCAGTGCTGGGCTCACAACTGATGGGGGGTCAGAGAGGTGGGGGGTGCTGGGGGTGGGGATCGGCTTGCTGGAGGGCCCCTCCCTGAAGCCGTGGCGCGGGGTGTGACCCTGTGGCTCTCACACCCATGTCCTGACCAGCCGTGGGGCCGTGATGCAGGCGGGCAGCACAAACGCAAGAGGGAGATGGCCACAAACTCGGGGCAACGGAATCTCAGGCCAGAGCTGAGGAGATGGAGAGGGACGCATGTGATGGTCCAGGAAAATGTCCAGGGAAGTATCAAGTGAAAAACGCCCAAAACAAGTCACAGGTATTGTATGATTCCTATCTGTGCAGAGAAGTCGTGTGTGTGTATCACGCAAATGCACGTGTGTGGCACCCTGCTTACCCTCAGTGTGTGTGTGCAGAGCCTCCTGGAAGCACGTGTGGGAGCCGTGACCTCTCACCCTGGTGATGCTAGTCGGGTGAGAGTTTGAGGGATCCCGGCTCCCACACCCCAATTTATGGGCTGGGTTTCTGAAGCTGTGTACGCATATCCCTTTTCTAATAAAAATGACATCAGCGAGTATTACATTTTAGAACATCTGAGTAGGTATGAGATTCTCTTTCCTTTTATGATTTTGTTCTTTTCAAGTTTTGCGTTTCCCTGGAATAGGAAAAGGAAGCAGGGGAACGAATTTCACTCTAATTTTATGAGCCTGAGAATCAGTGTGTTTTAATTTATAGTCAGTGTGTAAGTAGACTCACTGCCTGATTCCCAAGGAGGTGGTTAGTTCTCCTGCATCGTCAGGAGGGTGGAGGCCCCATGGCTCCAGCCCAGCGGCTCCCAGTCCCCTGGGCACGCGGCATGGAGACCGTGAGGAAGCCCAACAGGTCCTGTGCGCCTGGGCCGGGGTCGACTTACCATAGCTGGCTGCCGTTCCTGGAAGACGACTCTGTGAATCTCCGCACCCCAGCCCCACCTGCACCCATGCGGCGGGGCACCTGCCCTCCCCTGACCCCGACTGCCGAGCGTCCTGCACACGGAGGTTAGTTCAGTGGCTCAGAGCCGCGGCGTGGAGCCCCCAGTCACGATGTGTGTGAGGCCAAGGGCTTGTCAGCGGCCAGGGGCCCCGTGGGCCCGCGCAGCACCACCCATGGCCTCGGCTGGAAATGCGAACCCCGGTTGCTGCGGCCTGGGGCTGGGGGTGAGTGCCGTGCTGTCTGGTGGGGATGCGCCTGACCGCTCCGCAGCAAGCCTTCACCCCGCGGGGCCTGCCACCCCAGGACGGGCCCGCCAAGCCGGCGAAATGCGTGTTACGTGTCAGCTGCCACCCGCTGTCTGCTCACACCAGCCGCTGCTTCACAAAGGTTGTGGTCAGGGTTATTTTTAACAAGAGCAAGTGTCCTCAGGGAGAAGCCCGACCGCAGGGATCAGGCCCAGCTCTGTCCTCGTCGGCGAGCCTGGGGCAGGGCGGTGCCGGGCGCCGGGGCTGCACGCGGCTGTTTCCGGGCGTCCTTGGTTAGTCGCTCCCGGAGGGGCTGGTGTTAAGCACTGGTGTGATTAAACACGCGGGCTGGAGGTTAGACGAGCGCGTGGGGCACCCCGAAGCCTCGGGCTGGGGGCCGCTCTTCCTCCTGGTCTGGACACACCGCGGCGAGGGTGCAGATGGAGCGGCTGCCCCCCGGGGCTGGGGACCAGAGGTGTGTGGGGTGGACAGGCCCCGCTAAGAGCTAGAAAGTGGCTGTGCGGGGCGCCCTGCGGCCCAAGGCCGTCCCAGCTGAGCCGCCGCAGTTAGTGCCGTCCAGTCAGTGAGCAGAGAGCGTTAGTTTTGCAATAGAATAAAATACACCGAATGTCCAAGAGGCCTTTTGTGACCTTGTATTGGGAGGTCTGAGGCTGTCGAATGCAGAGTGACATCAGTAAGGCACGAGGCTCTGCCAGGGCAGGGAGAATACGCTCATCGGACAAACAATGTATTTTATGCCGCAGTTAGGCCCCGGGAACGGGGTGGAGGGGGGGGCGCGGGTTAAGATGACACAGGGGCTGCGTGTGGCCCCGGCGGGGAAGGCTTTACTTCTCCTGCGTGGACAGGCGGTGTAGTGCCTCGCCCAGGCGCCTCAGCTCGTCGTGGTGCTCCAGCTCGCGGTACAGGCCCGCGGGGACGGCGTCCAGGCCGTGCAGCAGCCCGAACAGGCAGCCGGCGATGGCCCCGGTGGCCCCGCTCTCACCTGGAAGAGGCGGGACCCTCAGAGCTGCCCCGCGGTCCCCGCCCCCAGCCCCACATCCCCTCGCCAGGGGGCTGAGCCGTCTCAGCCTCTGCCCTGACCTCAGTCATAGCCCAGTGAGGGTGCGGAGGTACCCTCCCACTCCTGGGACGGCTGAACCCCCCCGGCGTGCAGAGGTCCTCCCAGCCTGGGGCCCAGCACTCAGGGGACAGCCTCTAAGGGGTGATGTCCCCACGGCGCCCCCCACCCGCTGACGTCAGCTCCCAGCCTCCTCCTGCCTTCCCGACCGAGGCCCCGGGTTGCTGTCCCCTTCTCCCCTCCTCCTGCCCCGGGAGGCGCCTCTGGGCACCCCTGGGCACTCGGAGAGGCCCCCTGGTCTGGGGAGGGGGTGCTCCTCCCAGCAGGAGGCCCGCGGGCAGCCCCTCACCTCCGTGGAACATGGCGCGGCGGCACAGCTCCGTCCAGCTGCCCTTGGCTCCCAGGAGGGCGTCATAGGCGATCATGGGGGCGTCGTGGCCCCGCCGTCCTCCCCGACCCTCAGAGCTCCATTTCCTGTAGGTCTGGGGAAGGCACCGCAGGTCAGAGGCCTGGCCCAGGCCACGCCGAGGGCCTCAGGGCACAGCTCCCCGTCCAGCCCTGCACTATGTGACGGTCCTGTGTCCAGGCACCGCCCCCGGCTGCGGGTGGACAGTGGGCAGGAAAGGCCTGCTTCCCAGGGCTCTCGCACCCCGGCCGTCCCGCAGACAAAGGCGGTGAATTCTGTGACGCAGACAGCCGGCAAGGGGCCTGGAATGCTGTGGCCAGCGCCACTGCAGCCTGCGTGGGGCATGGGGACAAGCGAGGCCGGGCAGGGTGCTGGGTGTTTTCTGGGCTGCAGACCGGTCAGTGGACACAGTGGGAGCAATGGTGGCTTAAGCAGCTGGGGGCTCAGAGCAGGTCCCTCTGCCTGGGAGAGAAGACTGACAAGGGGTCAGACGCAGCCAGGGAGATGGACACGGGCAGGTCACACTCCTGCACCTTGGCAACAGAGCCAGGTCGGTTTGAGGCAGCAGCATCTCCACAGGAAGAACAGTGTTACTGAGTCTTTCTGCATCAGGGGACTCATGAGAGATCAATGAAAGGGCAGTACGAAGCACTTGAAAAGGGAAGGCTGGATGCTTCTTCTTCCCCTACTCCTTCCTGACACCCGGAATACAGGTGTGCTGGCTGGAGCGGGAGCAGTCACTTTGGACTATGAGGCAAGTTCTCAGAAGAGCAGAGCAGCCAAACAGGAAGACTCTCAGTTTCTCACTGCAGGAGACTTCTGACCAGCTCTGAATACCCTTTCTGTGAGGATAATAAATGTCTGTCTTGGTTAAACTGTAGTTACACAGGCTTCCTCTTGTGCTGCCAATCACGATCCCAGTGATTTCAGCCACCACAGGGGTTTTCTAAGCATGGGGAATGCCACTGGTTTGCACCAATTTATTCATCCTCAGTTCAGTTCAGTTCAGTTGCTCAGTCATGTCCAACTCTTTGTGACCCCATGAATCGCAGCACGCCAGGCCTCCCTGTCCATCACCAACTCCCAGAGTTTACTCAAACTCATGTCCATCGAGTCGGTGATGCCATCCAGCCATCTCATCCTCTGTCATCCCCTTCTCCTCCTGCCCCCAATTATTCATCCTAGACAACCCTATATGCCCAGTCTTCAGAAGAGATGAAGTGAGATGGACTATTTTAGCACAAATTGTGCTTATAATCAAGAAGATGAAAAGATAAAAGCAGTACCCATTTCAAACGGGCTTCCTGCATGAAGTCTGCCACAGGCCCCCAAATGCAGCTGCTCAGCTCACCTCCCTGGTTCGCCACAGGTGGGGGTGGTAGGCAGGACTTGGCCTGGGACCCCGGGCAGTGGCCCCCACTTCTCCCACCCCCTCCATCTCAGGCCCAAGAGCCTACTTTGTCCCTCTCCTCCGCGTCGTAGCGGTCGGGGAAGCTGGCCTCGTTCTCGGTGTCCTCGATGATTTTTCTCTCCTCCAGGTAAAACTGCCACTTAGCTTCAAAGTAAAACCAGTGCTCCTGGTATTCTAAACACAAACAGCAGGTAAGCAGGCTGTACCAGCTGTCCAGCCGGGCGCTGTGGGCAGCGATGGGGAGGGCCAGAGGCAGAGCCCGTGCCCCTGCTCAGCCAGGGGTGGAGGGGGGCCTGGCACCTGGCTTTAGCGATGGCTCCCGAAATTAAAAGATGCTCACGCTGTAGCTGCTTTGAGACACTAGCAGGGAAGATGGAGTCAGGAAAGGATGCTTGATGATGTGCTGAGCTAAGGCAGCCATCACAAGATCAAAGTGCCTTCTCATGGAAATTCTGAACCTGAGTGTGTTTATAACTCAATGCTGTGTCTGCAAAGTCAGGAGACAGGACATTCATCGCCCCTAATTAATGGCTTGACACCCAAGCCCCGGAGGTGCTGGTGACTTTTCTGAATGATTTGTGCAGCTGCCCTGGCTCATGGATAATGCCGGGGGTCAGGGGGAACCTGTGTCTCAAGAACCCAGAGAGGGTCCCCACACCGAGCCTCCCACCCCCCGGCCAGGTGACACCACAGACCTTCTTTGTGGGGTCCACCTGTCACATGGAGCCGCCTCCCCGCCAGGCCTGGCCACGCCGCTCTGTGTGGATGGAGCTGCCGGGGGCAGGGGCGGGGCTCACCTGCCAGGTGCCGGATGGTCTTCTTGCAGTACTCCTCGGCCAGCGGCACTGTCCGCAGCATGTCGCGCCCCCACTGCTCCAGCCGCTTTCCCTGGACGGCATACGACGCAAAGAGGGCAGTGCACAGGGACCCGAGGAAGCCTGGGGCACGGGACAGAGGCCAGGATGGACCCCCCGCCCCACCTACCAGGGCCACGCTCAGGATAGAGGCCAGGATGGACCCCGCCTACCAGGGCCACGCGCGGGACGGAGGCCAGGATGGACCCCCCGCGGCCACGCTCAGGACAGAGGCCAGGATGGACCCCCGCCCCCAGGACCACGCTCGGGACAGAGGCTGGGATGGATCCCCGCCCCCGGGACCATGCTCGGGACAGAGGCCGGGATGGACCCCGCTCCGCCCACTGGGGCCAGGCTTGGGATGGAGGCCAGGATGGACCCCCCGCCCACCAGGGCCAGTGCTCCTGAGCGTGGCTCCTGGTCACCCCGAGCCCCGCCCACCGTGGCCACACTCAGGAAGGAGGCCGGGATGGACCCCCCGCCCACCAGGGCCAGCACTCCCGAGCGTGGCTCCCGGTCACCCCGAGCCCCGCCCACCGTGGCCACACTCAGGAAGGAGGCCGGGATGGACCCCCTGCCCCCGGGACCACGCGCGGGACAGAGGCCGGGATGGACCCCCTGCCCGCCGGGGCCAGCACTCCCGAGCGTGGCTCCCGGTCACCCCGAGCCCCGCCCACCGTGGCCACACTCGGGAAGGAGGCCGGGATGGACCCCCTGCCCCCGGGACCACGCGCGGGACAGAGGCCAGGATGGACCCCCCGCCCGCCAGGGCCAGCACTCCCAAGCGTGGCTCCCGGTCACCCCGAGCCCCGCCCGCCGTGGCCACACTCGGGACGGAGGCCAGGATGGACCCCCTGCCCGCCGGGGCCAGCGCTCCCGAGCATGGCTCCCGGTCATTTCGAGCCCCGCCCGTCGTGGCCACACTCGGGACGGAGGCTGGGATGGACCCCCCGCCCCCGGGACCACGCGCGGGACAGAGGCCGGGATGGACCCCCCACCCGCCGGGGCCAGTGCTCCCGAGCGTGGCTCCCGGTCACCCCGAGCCCCGCCTGTGGCCGCGGCGTCACCTGTGGGGTGGTTGTGGGTCATCCGGCCGCACTCCACGCTGACCTCCACCAGCGTCTCCAGCCGCTCTGGCTGCCAGTACCGCATCCCCACGCACATCGCCTTGGTGGCGCCGCCGAACCCCGAGCCTGCGAGGGGGACCCGTGTTCAGACCTCTGCCTGTAACCCCACCTAAACTGGGCACACAGCAGTCTCTGCCCAGGCTCGTCAGTGTCGGTGAGTCAGAAGCAGGGACACTGACACTGCCCACATTGCTGACAAACACGACAGACAAAAGAAATCGCATCGCTGCTCATGCTGGAGCACACGCAGCCACGAGAGACAGGCTTCCCACTGGGGTGGGGCCGCCCCCAGTGTGCCCCGACTGGGAAACAGGGAGCAAGAACTGTGTCCACGTTGCACATCCACTCACGCACCCCCCCTTCCTAAAAGCTGCTTCCCTGAGCTACAGCTGACAGACAATCTACCGTGTGTGTTTAACACATGCGTGTTGTCTTGACATGCTACCCCCAGGAAACCAGCAGCCAAAGAAAACCTGCACACGTATCTGTCGCCCCAAAGGGTGCTTCTGCCCCCTCCTGCTGTTCTCACCAACCACAGACTAGTTTGCATTCCCAGAAACGTGTATAAACAGAATCATGTGGAAAGGAGTCTCTTTGCCTGGCTTCCTTCACGTGGCGTAACTGTGCTGAGATCCACCCACACGTGTGTCCGTGGCTGGACCCCACCGTGTGGGTGGAGGGACCACAGCTGGTGTGTCCACTTCCCGCTGACGCACGTTTGAGTTGTCTCCAGTCTGAGGTTAATACAAATAAAGGTACTATGAGCATTGAGGACCCAAGTCTCTTGTGGATAGATGCTTTCTCTTCTCTTGGGTAAACATCTCTGAGAGGAACGTTGAGCTCGTACGTCGCATGAATGTCCAGTGTTGTAAGAAACTGCGGGACCAGGTTCTGAAGTGGTCACACCGCTGCACACCCCCCACCCTGGCATCTCTGCCACTTCCAGACACCACTGCCAACATGAGCTCGCCTGGAGGTTGGGGGTGAGCCCGTGAGGTTGGGGGTGAGCCCGTGAGGTTAGGGGTGAGCCTGTGAGGTTAGGGGTGAGCCCGTGAGGTTGGGGATGAGCCCGTGAGGTTGGGGGTGAGCCCGTGAGGTTGGGGGTGAGCCCGTGAGGTTAGGGGTGAGCCCATGAGCCCATGAGGTTGGGGGTGAGCCCGTGAGGTTAGGGGTGAGCCTGTAAGGTTAGGGGTGAGCCCATGAGGTTGGAGGTGAGCCCGTGAGCCCGTGAGGTTGGGGGTGAGCCCGTGAGGTTGGGGGTGAGCCCGTGAGGTTGGGGGTGAGCCCGTGAGGTTAAGGGTGAGCCTGTGAGCCTGTGAGGTTGGGGGTGAGCCCGTGAGGTTGGGGGCCTTTCACCATGGCTTCTGTGTCACTGTGTGATAACGGGTGCTGCTTCCTTGGCATGCACACATCTTCTCTGGTGAAGTGCTTTAAGTAGTTTTCCCATTTTTATATGGGGTTGCTTTTCTTAGAGAAGGCAATGGCAACCCACTCCAGTACTCTTGCCTGGAGAATCCCATGGATGGAGGAGCCCGGTGGGCTGCAGTCCATGGGGTCGCGAAGAGTCGGACATGACTGAGTGGCTTCGCTTTCACTTTTCACTTTCATGCATTGGAGAAGGAAATGGCAACCCACTCCAGTGTTCTTGCCTGGCAAATCCCAGGGACGGGGGAGCCTGGTGGGCTGCCGTCTATGGGGTCACAGAGTCAGACACGACTGAAGCGACTTAGCAGCGGCAGCAGCAGCTTTTCTTATAATCGGTTTTTTAATTAGTTACTTGTTTATGGCTGCAGTGCATCTTCGTCACTGCACGTGAGCTTTCTCTGGTCGCGATGAGTGGGGGCTGCTCTCGAGTTGCGAGGTGTCACAGTGGCTTCTGGGGTCAGAGTTCGGGTTAAGTAGCCGTGTGCGTGCGCTCAGCTGCTCTGCGGCATGTGGGATCCTCCCAGACCAGGGGTCTGATCCACGTCTCCCTCAATGGCCGGCGGATCCGTGACCACGGGGCCCCCAGGGACGTCCCTTATCTTTAGGCTCTGAGAGTTCTCTCGGGCTTCCCTGCGGCTCGCTGGTAAAGAATCCACCTGCCGACACAGCAGACACGGATTTCACCCCTGATCCGGGAGGACCTGACATGCTGTGGAGAAACTAAACCCACGCCCCACCACGACTGAGCCTGTGCTTTAGGGCCCGGGAGCCGTGACGACTGAGCCCATGGCCGCAGCTGCTGAGGCCCCAGCGCCCAGGGCCTGTTCTCACAGCGGGAGAGGCCCCTGCACCCCCGCGAGAGGTAGCGCGTGCTCTCCCCTGCTGGAGGAAGCCCCTGGGCAGACAGAGACCCTGCACTGGCAACAATAAATAAACAAAGTTACTTTTGAAAAGAGTTCTGTCCGTCCTTGGGGTTCACATCCCTTGCAGCCTTGTGCTCGGCAACGCTTTCTCCCAGCTCGTGGCCTGCCTGCCCAGCCTCTCAGCGGCATCTAAGGTGGGAGAAGGCGCCTGGGGGCTCCTGACTCGGCTCCCCGGGCGGGCTCCGGGGCCTCTGCCGCTACTGGCAGCCTCCCTGTGAGGACGCTGGGCCCGCGTTCCCATCATCATTTCCTTCACAGACTTGATGCTGCCCCGTGGCCTGTGCGGTCCTGAGTGCCCGTTGGTGGTCGGGACGTGCGGGCATCTGTCCCTGGCTCCCTCGGGCGCGGACGCCTCACCTCTCTGCCCGCAGAGGCTGCTCGGCCCTGACTCCTCTGGGCGTCGGTGTGACTGCATTTTCTCCGCGCCTGGAGGCGCTGCTTCTGTTGGAACCGGCTGTCCTCAGCTTGGCTCCGCACAGGAGGCGCGCGCCTTCTTTGTTGTTGGTTCTGAGTGATTTGATGGCTGTGGGTCTTGTTGGAGATGTTTGTTTGCTTGTTTGTTTCTTATGCTTGGAATTTGTTGAGTTTCTGGGGCATGGGAGTTCACTTCTTTAAAAATCTACTTTGGGCAACTCTGGCCCGTTCCCCACATGGCTTTTGTTCTCCCTCCTCCTCTAAGGGCCTCGTGCTCTGAGCTGACCCACGGCTCCCTGAGGCCCGGTCACGCTTTTGGGTTCTTTTTCCTGTGTGTGTCCCACTGTGGACAGCTTTTATCACTCTGCCTCTCAGACTCACTAATCTTTTCTTCTGAAACGTCAGATCTGCGTGAATCTCAGTCAGTGGGTTTTAGACTCAGACACTGTGGTGTTTTTCTCTAGAACTGTGATGTAGGTCTTTTGTATACTTACATCTCTCCTTAACTTTTCAAAAGTATAATTTTGAAAATTTTATATCCTTACCTGATAACTCTAATGACTGTCAGAGTTTGTCATTTCTGATTTACTGATATTTCTCTTTATTATGGGCCATATTTCCTGCTTCTTTATTTGCCAGTAGCATTTGACTTGATGGTAGCTTTCAGCAGCAACCCAGAGGACGGGCCTGCCCTCAGTGTGAACCCAGAGGATGGGCCCAGGACCCCAGCAGCAGAGCCCTAGAGGCAGAGGCTGCCTGCCAACATCACCCCACACGAGATCATCACAGAGACAGACATTTTTGCAGGTGGTGATGCTTTCCTTGATGTTTTGGCTCAGAATACACATTTAAAAGGAAAGCAGGGGAAATTATCCTTAAAGCAAGCCAGGGATAGTGACTGACACCTGCATCCCCGGTTGGTGCCCAGGCTAGGCTGGATCCCCGGGGGTCCCCTTGGGGGTGACGAGCCAGGCCGTGTCCCAGAGGCCCTCCGGCCGCGCCTCCTCAGAGGGAGAGGAAAGCTCCCTGACCTTTCTCGTTGAACGGCGTGTGCCACGCGAGGAGGTAGTTGTCCGGCTTCAGCTGGGAGCAGCCCTCCAGGGTGGCCGGGTCTGCCCGCTGCTCCGGGAGCTTCTCTAGGACATCCACGTAGCGCCGCACCATCTCACGGTAGAGGTCGTCCAGGCACCAGAAGTCTGGGGAGGAAGCGGGGGTCAGATGAGCCCCCAGCACACGGCCCGCCCCCACCACAGGAGGGAGGCCCTGGGACCAGCTCCCCGGAGAGACCCGACCGCAGACGCAGCGTGCTTTGGATTTCATCTCATTTCGGAGGCTGTGGTTTCTCGTTGTTACACACGAGAATCTAAAAAGCCCTGGGGTCTTCATGCACGGCCAACCGCTCTGTCCACAAGGCGCCCGCTGGCCTGACACCTGCCTGCTCCGTGCCCTCAGGGTCCTTCGTCCAGGGTGCCCGGAGCCGCCCTCCCACTCCAGCTGCCCGCTCCCCCCTCCAGCCAAGCCGCCACGCACCCCCCACCCCGTCCCCACCATCCCCACCGCAACCCCGCAGGAAGGCAGTCTGGGGATGAGCGTGTCCTTGGAATCTCAGGGTGCCAGGACGGGGTGCCAGGTGCAGAGGGCTTGGCTGACCAGCTTCCGGATGGCCTCACAAGCCTCCTCTGCAGGGTCAGGACCCCATCTGCCTGCTGGAGGCTCAGCGAGGTGTCGTGAATGGGTTTTGAGCATTTCTGCCGTTAAGTGAGTCCACAGCGTGGTGGACAGAGACCACATCTCCTCCAAAGCTGGGGCCTGGGGGTCCTGGTCACACGGAGAGCGGGTGGGAAGTTGCGGGCAGAGGGCGCGCCTGCCAGCGAGGTGGACGGCACCGGGCCCTGTCTATGCAGGGCTGTGTGCGGCCCTCCCGGCGAAGCCCTGTCTCTGGGGGCCATGGGGTGCAGAAGGACGCTGCCCTCTCCCGCTGACCCCGGGCGCAGAGCCGCAGCAGAGCCCCGTTGGTATGAAACCCAGGTTGCCTCCGGCCCCGTGCAGGCGGGGAAGGCACATCCGAGTCCAGGCAGGGTGGGGGTGCGCCGCAGGTCCCAGCGCTGCTCTGGGGGCCGCTCTGGGCACCGTTTGGCCGCTGCTTTGACTCTGGGCCGGGCCATGCTGCCTCGGTTCTGAGCCGGCGGGGGTGCGTCCCGCCTGTTCTGTGGACAGTAATGCCAGGTGACACTGGGTGACCCTGGCGACGTCGGGTGACGCCGGGTGGCGCTGGGTGACCCTGGCGACGTCGGGTGACGCCGGGTGGCGCTGGGTGACCCTGGCGACGTCGGGTGACGCCGGGTGACGCGGGGTGACCCTGGCGACGTCGGGTGACGCCGGGTGACGCGGGGTGACCCTGGCGACGTCGGGTGACGCCGGGTGACGCGGGGTGACCCTGGCGACGTCGGGTGACGCGGGGTGACCCTGGCGACGTTGGGTGACGCTGGGTGACCCTGGCTGGGGAGGGGAAGCCCACGTTCTCTGTCAGCTCCTCTACCATCTCCATCCTGGGCGAGTAAGCCTGGCCCTTCCGGACTCCCCTAAAAGGAGTCGTTTTATTCTGGAATCATATTCTTTTTGAAGAGACAAAAGTTCTTTAAAAGCAAAACGGCAGCAAAAGCCTGGGAGCTGATCCTGAATTCAGAGCCACAGAGCCTTGCGCCCTCTGACCCGAGCTCCTCCGCGTGGTGATGCGGCCTCTGAACTCACTTCTCTGTCTTCCGCCTGACAGATCCACGTACAAAGCCCCCTGTGAGCCTCCCGGCTGAACTCATGACAGAGAGAAGGCAGGAGACCCATCTGGATCACTCAGTAATACCGACGTTTCAAATGCCATCGCAGGCAGCGTGGGGAAGAGGATCGTGGGGCTGGGGCCCGCCCACCCTGCTGGGCCCTGGACGCCATGCCCCGCTCAGCGCCCGCTCCTGCTCGGCACTGCCCATCTCAGAGGCACGGCGGAGCGGCACACCGCTGCTCCGCGGGGCCCAGCCCTGCCCACAGCCACATGCCTGGGGCGGCGAGCCCTGCCTGCCTGCCTGTGGAAATCACGTGACGAGCCCCGGTCTGTCAGGCCCCTGAAACAGTGCAGGCCCTGCAGCGCCAGGTTGGGTCAGGGCTCCAGAGGAGGCCCAAGGCCGCCGGGCTTCTGTCTGCACTTGCTGAGCGGCAGTGAGCCGATGACGCGGCTCCTCTGCGTCGGTTCTTTTGTCTGTAATCCGCCGTAATAAAGTCGACCTGAAGGGTGATGTGAGGATGTGATGACAACATCCGCGGGGAGACAGGCCCACAGTCAGGGTCCACTGGTGCCGCGACGCACGTGGCTCAGTCAGTCGCTCAGTTGTGTCCGACTCTCTGCGACCCCATGAATCGCAGCACGCCAGGCCTCCCTGTCCATCACCAGCTCCCGGAGTTCACTCAAACCCATGTCCATCGAGTCGGTGATGCCATCCAGCCATCTCATCCTCTGTCGTCCCCTTCGCCTCCTGCCCCCAATCCCTCTTAGCATCAGGGTCTTTTCCAATGAGTCAGCTCTTCACATGAGGTGGCCAAAGTATTGGAGTTTCAGCTTCAGCATCAGTCCTTCCAATGAACACCCAGGACTGATCTCCTTTAGGATGGACTGGTTGGATCTCCTTGCAGTCCAAGGGACTCTCAAGAGTCTTCTCCAACATCACAGTTCAAAAGCATCAATTCTTTGGCGCTCTGCTTTCTTCACAGTCCAACTCTCACATCCATACATGATGACTGGAAAAACCATAGCCTTGACCAGATGGACCTTTGTCAGCAAAGTAATGTCTCTGTCTGCTTTTTAATACGCTGTCTAGGTCGGTCATAGCTTTCCTTCCAAGGAGCAAGTATCTTTTAATTTCATGGTGCAGTCACCATCTGCAGTGATTTTGGAGCCCCCCAAAAATAAAGTCTGTCACTGGTTCCATTGTTTCCCCATCTATTTGCCATGCCCCTTACACAAGCTACAGTTTGTTATTAAAGAAAAAAGTTGGGCTGTTTGAAAACTAAACTTAGATGTTTAGGAGGTGAAAACACGTTCTGGGGGCACAGACTTGCCCAAGTGCATCACGGTGACCCGTGTCCAGAGGGCCCGAGCCCATCAGAATTGGGCCCGCTGCCACTGTGCTCCGGATCCACACACTTCATCCGGGCGGATTCCGCCCTGTTCCTGCCAAGGGGATGTGACTTGCTCCAAGCCGGGATAGCACGTTCTTGACAGGAGCCACGCCGGGGAGTCCTGGGACCACAGTGCAGCCTGGAGACCTGCTGGGGACTCTTCCAGGCAGGCAGCACAGGAGGGCTCGGGGACGGGACGCAGAGGGGCCTGGGGTCTGCCCAGAGACCGCCCGGAAGCCCCACAGTCGCCCCACCCACCCCCCCGGATCGCGGAGTCTGCAGACTCAGAAGGCTGGCTTGTCATGTCAACCTGCTGTGACACTATCTTATCTGAGGCTTAGTGCTCAACCCGCTATTTGGAGCAGGCGGCATTCCTGTGCCGTGACATCCGAGCTAAACCCGGCTCCCAGCGCCGCTGGTGGTGAGCACACAGTGACACACACATTCCAGTCGCTCACACCGCCTCAGGTTCTAATTTTGCAGTGACGTGCTCACCCTCTGACAGGTTTTCAACAGCAATTGTGAGGAGGCTGTGCCTCACCTGGACACCCGCCGCTTTTCTGAAATTCAGTAAAAACGTGTTCCTGAAATCAACCTGCTACTTAAGGAAACTCTGTTCCCCCCAAATCCAACCAACTTCATAGCATTTTCTTAGGATAACAGAGAACCTGCAGCAACCCTCCAAGCTAAATCCTGTTTTGGCAGATGGCATTTTAACCACAATTCATCAGAATTTAGAAGCAATTCCCCCCAAATATCATCTTAATTGGCCCAACTGCAAACTGGCTTATTATTTTTTATATTTTTTTAAATAAATTCAGAAGCAAGCTACCTATTCACACTGAGAAGTTGAGACTTCCTCCCAAACAGGCCCCAAATGAGCCACCTGATTGCATTTAACCCTGAATACACAGGCTCTGCTGAGTGAACATTTACAAACACAATGGAAAGCCTTGATTTAAGAACCCGAGTCTGCAGGTGAGCAGAGTAAAGTGACACTGTTGCCCGAGAGGCTGTCTTGGAACACAGCGGAGGCACACCCCATTTGCTGGGGACCCTGTGTGGCAAGCCAGTCAACCCCTGGGCTCCAGGTCCCTCACCTCGGGGTCCCCCCGCCCCCACTCTCCCCAGGGCAGAGCCTCACCTGTGACGAGGGCCCCCGCTGTCGACATGTGCATGATGGTGTTGCCGCTCACAGGCCACGTCTCCGGCGAGAGCACTAGGTGGTCCAACCCGCCCCCCTTCCCCAGCTCCTCCTGGACCCTGGCGCCCGAGCCGCTGCTCTCCCTGGCGGTGTGCCCGAACCCCAGAGCGTCCCCGACAGCCCCCAGCAGCATCGCAGCCTGGAACTTCTCCATGTCTGCCCCCGGCTGCGGGCACCCGCCGTGCTGCTCAGCCTTCAGTCCGCCCCGCTGACCTCCGGGCTGGTCATCCTACAGCCGTCAGGAGCCTGCCCGAGCGGCAGGCGCTCCTCCTCTGTCTCTGCAGGTGGCACCAATGAGAACAACCGTCTGGACCGCAGCTCGCAGCCTCGCCCAGCCACGTGGGGCGGCAGCGTCTCTCCACAGGGTCAGGACTGAGCTGGCTCTTGTGTGGAGGCGTCTGCGGCTCAGAACAGCCCCTGGCGAGCAAAGCCGCTGCTCTGGGGACATCTGCCCAGTGACGTGGAGGAAGCATTCACATTCCCAGAGCTCCGGTGTGGAACCCCCCCACCCAGGCTCAGTCCAATCAATCACACGGTGCACGTCAGCCTCCCGCAGCCAGGCTGAGACCCCCTCTGCCCCCGGCCCCTCTGCCCCCGCGACCCCCCACCCCCCAGCCTCCACCCGTCCGCCTTGTCCCTGCGTCTTCATGTTTCCTGGACTTAAAATCACACAGGTCGCCCCCAGCAGCCTACGCCTGGCTCCTGCACCCAGCACCCTGCTGGGACTCAGCTGTCACGCGCGCGGCTTTGGTTTCTGGAGGGCGTGTGACTGTGGAGCACGTTGATGACAGAACTCTGCCACGCAGGGAGGAGGAAGCAGATGCAGCTCCAGGGACCTGGGTGTCCCCCAGCCCACTGCCGGCAACGCCTCCCTGACAGACACAGGCCGTTCCATGTGGGGCGGGACGCGGGGCCCCCACCCCTGTTC
The DNA here is from genome assembly GCF_033118175.1 of Dama dama. NCBI lineage: Eukaryota > Metazoa > Chordata > Mammalia > Artiodactyla > Cervidae > Dama > Dama dama. The sequence continues at coordinate 89,510,669 of NC_083710.1, forward strand.
CACGGGAGGAGTGCTCATGGCGGTGCTGAGGCTGGGGGGTCCAGGCGTAAACCAGGCGTCTGGACCTGAAGCCCAGGGTCAGAAAAGCCGGCATCTGTGTCCCCAGGCCTGTGGTAGCACGGGACCTGGTCCTACATCAAACCAGGACACCAGGACGTGAGGAACACATCTGATAAGTTTCAATAACAGCAAGATGCTAAGACCCTAAGATGCTAAGATACTAAAATACTAAGATACTAAGATGCTAAGATGCTAAGATTCTAAGATGCTAAGGTGCCCGTGAGTGAACAGTGGCATCCTTGCAGCCCGTGTTGAGAGTGAGGCTCTGGAACACGACTCCAGCTGGCGCGGTTCTGGGAGACCCTGAAGCCGCGGGCTTCACAGTGAGTGCCATCAGGTTGCTGGGCATGTGAGCTCCCTCCCTGAGGGCAGCCTGCTGCCAGCTGCCCACCGTGGGGAGAAGGGCACCACTCAGCAGAAACACTCATCGCTGAGGCAGAGACACCGTCCTCAGAGGTGCTTGGGGCAACTGCACACCATTCGGCCGATGTGAGCCAAGAGGATGCAGGGAGTGGAGCCCTGGCCGTGTGCCGTGAGCGTGGGGGTGGTCGACCCACAGAGCTGGGAGCCAGGGACACGTGTAACCTCCCTCGTAAGCTTCTACTAAGCTGACATCACAGACCAACACGCATGATGTCACCACTACAGCAGGAGGTGGTGCTGCTCAGGCCAAGAGGTGGGCGCAGGGCGTCCACGTTTTTTCAACATCTCATTTGGTTAATCCGTGTGTCTTCAATGCTATGTCAGTGGATCAGCTGGGTATACAGTTCTCATCAGCCAGAGGAACGTCTGTGTATCATGAGATTTCTGTGTATCCTGAGATCTGTAACCGCCCACCTGAAGCAGGCATGCTCAGCAGGGGCTGCGTGACACCGAGAAAGGAGAGGAGAAAGTTCAGGTCGTCCACGTGGGAGGCGGCAGGCCAGACACAGCGGGGAGGCTCCCGGGTGGGGCGGAGAAGGACACCCAGTGCAGAGCGTCCGAGCGTCCGGGGCAGACCTGAAAGCCACCACGGCCCCAGAGAGAAGAACTTCAGTGTTTCCGAGTCCTCGGCGCTTCCACAGCATGCACGATGGGAATGCTTACGATAGAAGGATGGACTCCGGCCGTGTTCGAGAGACTCTGTCCAGTTACTAAGCTCTGGCGTCTGCTGATGAACAAGAAGGCCCTTGTGCACAGACTACCTTTCCCACACAGCCTTAAACCTCAAGGACGAAGCAGTGCCGCAGACCTCGTGACTCTCACAGGCCTGAGTTCTGCAACCTCCCTGAATGGGACTCTTACACGTCAGAACCCACAATGGCTCGAAGGACCCTGTACGATTGTTGAGGCTTCTATTAAAGCTCTAAGAGCCCCAGGCTTGGAGGCAGAGGTGGCCTGTGTTTTCTTTGAGGCCACAGCAGTGGGGCTGGGAGAGGTCAGCGAATTCCGGGCCCTGCACTTCGTGGGGGGCTGGTCCCCCACCCCACACTGCCCGCCTGGCTGGGTCTCCAGGCCTCAGGCCTGAGTGGCTCCTACTTTTGGAAGCCAAAATAAACTGCACAGTTTAGGCACACTTTCCACAAATCTGAGTGCATTCCCCTCTCTCGTGAATTGCCCCAGTTTCTGTCTCATAAGCGGGGCCGCGGTGGGGCGACCCGCGTGCCTTGATGTGATAGTTTGCGTTCCAAGTGCAGCCCACCCAGCGCTTCTCAAACCACCACACGAAGCCACTTCCAAGATGGGCAGGTGGGTCCCAGTGCCCACCTGGACGGCACGTGGGACAGCTGCCCTCCCAGAGCCCCCAGCTGGGCGGACCCCCAGGAAGGAAAGGAGCCGGAGGCCAGAGGCTCCGGGCTCCGACACTCTGCTCCACGTGCGCACGACGCAGTTTCCGGTTTGTGGCATTTTGGGGACAACCACGTGTGTTTACCTTCTGAATGTGACTACACATGAAGGGTGGGAGGGTGGACAGTAAGTACTCACATTACAGACGGTAGGAAGGAGCCAACAGTTGGTTTTTAAATTTAAATTTATCACAAAAGAAATAATTTCTCACGGAAAAAATGTCTTTTTAAATGTAATAAAATACTTTTTTTTTTTTAAAGCATACTTTATGAAGCTTCTTAGGAAGTTGAACTGACACTATTAGCAGTAAACAGACCCGCTGACTTGCACAGTTTCAAGTCGCCGTGCAAACCTCAACAGCCCATCGACCTGTAAAATCATTCCCATGAACGTCCAGAGAAAAGTGAGGTGAAAACAGAACTGATGAATCTGGATAATTAAAAAAACTTACATCTTAATCCTGGCACCAAATCTAAAAACCTCAGCGTCCACAACGGCCGCCTTCTCAGGACACGTTTCCAGCCGCCTGACTGGCAGGTTCTTAGGTGGTTACCGGGCTGTGAGAGCTCAGGGCGGGCAGAGACTGCAGACAGGCTCCGCCCCCTCCACAACGCCGCGATCGCGGAGGGCTCCGACTGCGGCAGCTGGGGCCCGGTCTCCAGGCGCCCAGCCGCGATTGCGCAGGGTGTCCGTGCCGCGCCAATAGCCAGCGGCGTCTTCTCTAAGCAGCAGGAGAGGGTCTCCAGGCGCCCAGCCGCGATCGCGCAGGGTCTCCGTGCCGCGCCAATAGCCAGCGGCGTCTTCTCTAAGCAGCAGGAGAGGGTCTCCAGGCGCCCAGCCGCGATTGCGCGGGGTGTCCGTGCCGCGCCAATAGCCAGCGGCGTCTTCTCTAAGCAGCAGGAGAGGGTCTCCAGGCGCCCAGCCGCGATCGCGCAGGGTCTCCGTGCCGCGCCAATAGCCAGCGGCGTCTTTAAGCAGCAGAAGAGGGTCTCCAGGCGCCCAGCCGCCATCGCGGAGGGTCTCCGTGCCGCGCCAATAGCCAGCGGCGTCTTCTGTAAGCAGCAGGAGAGGGTCTCCAGGCGCATGACGGGTCAGGAAGAAACGGGTGGCAGGCACAGCTAACCAGCGTCTTCTGCAGGACGTGGTTCCGGTTCATCTAAATCCAGCTCAATTTTCTGCCGAGACACGACTGCCTTTACCACCTGTGACCACTGGCCTTGCGTATTCTACAAAATCATCTGTAAGAACAGGCCATGCTCCTAAAGGAAAGCAAAAGGTTTTAAAAAATCGGCATTTTAGAGTAATATTTTTTATAGTCAAAGGATTTTCTCACAATCCAACATTAATATCTCAAGAGCTCAAATGATTTTAAACTTCTACACGTAACGGGTCAGCTGAAATTACCCTCCTCGGCTCTGGCTGGCCCAGGCGGTAGGTGCTGTGCGCTGGCGTCTGTGAGCAGCGCCCACCGCCAGCCCCGCTGAGCACATCTGCGGTCACGTCCGTGCTGGGCAGAGGGGGCTGGGGGTGGACATTCTTTCCGAAGGGGCAGCACCCACAGTGCAGCAGGTGGGAGAATGTTCCCTGAAATGTCTGGGGTGGGGGCCCCTGCAGGTGGGATTGTGCTCAGGTGAGTAAACATAGGCTGGAATCCTCTGTGTGCTTCCGCGGCACGATGGAATAACCGCTGGCCACACTGGGGTCAGCGGGCCCCAGTGACCATCCTGCTTTGTGGTCCTGCCTCGGGGCCTCTGCACACCCACCTTGAAAGCTTCAGCTCAGAAGAGGTCCTCCTGACTTTCAACGTGAGTGATGTTTTCTCTTGTGGGATTTACAGGACGTAAATCTAGCCACTTCATCACTCCTGTCTCACACACGGGTCGGGCAGGGGTCAACCGGGACCCACCTGCCCACTGGCCTTCACCTGAGGTCTGCGGACTTCACCTACCTTCTTCATCATAGTTGGACATGTCATCTGTGATCATGTTTCCAAAATCTAGAAGAAGGTTCCAAGTGTCCCTTGGGATTGAGCTTTTGTGATGCTCCTAAAACACAAAAGGAAAGACCAGCAGACCGCTGGCTCAGACGGAGCTCTCAGCCTGGTGATCTCAGGACATACTCTGACCAGGAGTGAGGACAGGTCAACACTGTCAGAAGTTAACACAGCAACAGTGCTTTGGGTCTGTGTTAAGAGCTACATGATGCCAACATGCAGATGCAGAAAGCAGACTTACTGAAACACAAAATAAAAATTATTGACTTTTATTTCAAATAGAAAGGCAGCATTTTTTATCTCTTTATCCAACCCTGAAACCAGTTCAGAAACAATGTGGGGAAGCGGCACCTGGATGCATTTAGTTCCTGTGAACCAGGCGGCTCTCTGCAGGGGTGGGATGCTCGCTGTTACTGGACACTTCAGACACTGGAGGACCCGCCCCTGCTCCTTGGGGGCTGGAGAGCAGCCCCAGGTCTCCCGAGGCTCCCAGCCCCCGAAGGCCTGTCTTTGCACACATGAGTGCACATGTCCACAGATGGCTCCCAAGCTGGTCTCACACTCCAGAGCACATGCACACGGCGCATCACGCGTGCTTTTCTGCCCCAGCTGCCCCACACATGCCCTGGGCCTCCTGCTGCACATGCTGGGGTCCTTCCCAGGCTGCTCCTGGAGGGCATCCCACACCCCTCCACTAGAAGGACTAGTCCTCACAGAGCAGGGGACCCTGAGCAGGACAACACAGCCACCTCCCACGGTCAGGGACGCGCCCGGCGCCCTGCACCCTCCCCTCAGCTGCGGTCACCGAGGGGTCTCGGCCCATGAACACTGGGGCAGGGCCCATGAACACTGGGGCAGGGACCACAGACGCACAGTCTGGAGGCGGCCTCAAGCAGCCTGGCCCGAGCCCATGGGCACCATTTTCTGCAGGAGGCTGAGCGTGGCCGCGGGTGGGCTCTCTGGGACCGCCGCTGGGGACACTGGTTCCTCAGGGCCCGCAGACAAGCCATCGGTTATTAGGACGGTAACCACCCCGGCTGACCCCTCACATGGGGACCCTGTAAGCAGGAAGACACTTACCAACAAGAAGGTGTTCCAAAGATCTAGAAACTTAAACCTTCCAGATAACACCAGATTCCAGTATGCCACGGCCATTTCCAAATCTGGCAAAAAGAGAGAACGCACTCAGTGAGTCTTAACTCCTTTTTCCACAGCACAGTGACCATTTCTTGGCACGCTGGTGTTCACTTACTCAGTAACACTCGGCAGTCTTACCCATGGTTACATGCGGGCTAAGGCTCACAGGAGAGCTCCTGAAGCTGTGTACAATCTGATTTGGGACCTTGGGGAAAATGGCTTTGGAAAACGATTTGTGCACCAGGATATTTGGATGTGTCAATAATTATCCCCTAATTAATCCATTATGAACACTCTGCTTTGCTCATGTACTGGGCTTTCTTGACTGCTGGGCCGACCTGGATATGATTAGCTGGATACAATTAACACATACCATTTATATATATATGCAGGGAGCCGGCCTGAATGTACAGGCCCCTTACGGCTCTAAGAGAGATCAAAAGGTCTCTCTTTGTCCTGCCACCCCTTCTTGTTAAAATATAGACTGGCATTTGTCTCCTTCAGGGAAAAAACACACCGGTGACCTTTTTGCCTGTTTTTCTGGTGCTGATAAGCTCATCATGCTTGAAACCTGTTTTCCATCTATTGTTCTATTGATGAAGCCTGTTTTCTATCTAATGTTCTAATGATCTTAATCATGTTGGGCGCTAGGGTAATTAATGCTTTACTGATCTTGAGTGTGGGAATTTAAAACATCTGTAGCTCTGCACGTATGCAAACCCTCGATCTATTCTTAGTAACTCCTGTTAGCGTATATATGGGCGTGGTATTCTTCAATAAAGCTGGCGGAGTCAGATGCAAGCGGACTCCGTCCCTCTCAACCCCATCTTTCTCTTTCTGAGTCTTCTTTCTGAGTCTTATTTTTCCTAGGTACTCTGGTAATTGCGTTCTTGACCAGTTCGTTTGCCGGCAGGCTCCGGCATATATACATTAAAAAAAAACAGCCCCACGCACTTTCTAAGTGATGAACTACAAGTTTAAAACTTGTTTAGAAAGGAAGGGACACAGTGCTTTCCAAATAGACCTTCCTTGCCACGGTAAGAACTAAAATGGAATCTGATTCAAAGGTTGATCCCATAAGTATCATCAAGACTTGGGATTTCTTAAGGTAAAGCCAAGACAAATTAGCATGTTGTTTGGTCACTAGTAAAAGTCAACGCCCTCATTTTTCCCCAGCTGGAAGGTTGTGACGATTCCACGTCTAAACAGACTGATGCCGTGGGCTGCATCATGAGATGGGATGTTCACGGACACAGAAGCTGAGCATCAGGGCTGCAGGAGAGGGACGCGTTCTCGGCTCACTGCAAGGCTGGTATCGATTTATTTCTGTGTGATTGATACACAAGAACATCAAGGGGCTGAGAAGGTTACTTCTTGAAGCTGACACCCTTCAACTGTGTGGGCTAGTGCTCATCGCTTTCAGACAACAGTCTTGTACTGAAATAGTGCTTATGTGTGCATGCCAGGAGAAGGAATGCAAAAAGCCGATGAATAAATATTTAAGGTAACGAATTCTTTCAACACAAAATATTCTACTAAACACCTTCCAAAAGATTTTCATTTAAATCTGGTTTGGTCCAACTTGGACAGAAGTCATAAAAGCTGAAGCTCTGACCTGAGGTTCCCAGGTCAATCATTAGAAATGGATGAGCAAGAAATACGAGTAGTAGCCAACTTCAGATAAAATGCCTCTACTTCCTGTGTGTTTAGCGTCCACGAGATAACTCAGTCTGAAATAACCTGGAGTCTTAGAAAGCAGTGGTCAGAAAACTCGAGGAACGGGTAGAAGAGGAGGCTGGCTGGACCTTACCTACGGGCCCGTGTCTTGCTAAGCCTACTTCCTTATCACTCAGGAAAACCTACACTCAGCTCATCTCAGTGAGGGGAAGCCTCACACTGAGAATGGAGGCAAACCTGGGGAAGAGAGAGAAATAAAGCTTTATGGTAGACATTAACTCTGGTTACCTTTGGCTTCATTTGGTCCTAGAAACCCTTCTTGTAAAGTTCCCCATGTGCATATTTGTAAAGCACACAACTCATAGTAGACGCCTGCATTTTCAGAGACCCAGCAGCGCCTAAGTAAATAGGCCGAGTGCTGTTCTGATGGACCTGGCCATTTGCAAAACAACAGCAACACTCAAAGTGATAGAACTTGAGAGCTGAGATCAAGAACAAAATCTACTCTACTGACCATGAAAGGAATCATCAGAGCAGCTATTTTCTTTCTATAACCTTTGAAAAACCCTACCTCCTGAGTAAGAAAATGATTATAAATGTTCGTAAGTAAAATTTATGTCTGTGATGCTCCATTTAGAATTAGATCATAAAGATGACCATTCTGTCAAAAAAGAATGGGCTGATGGAAAAATTAGTTAATAATCATGAAACTTTACTTCCTCAAAAATTATGATTTCTCAAAGCCAACTGATTGTGGACTCTAGCCAGTATGAAACCGTGCTAAGCATCTTACATTAAAGCAAAGCGTCAAGGAGTTTTAATTACCTCCTCTACTAGGCTAAGGGGGCTCCGCTAGTAGCTCAATTGGTAAAGAATCCGCCTGCAATGCAGGAAACCCCAGTTTGATCCCTGGGTCGGGAAGATCCCCTGGAGAAGGGAACGGCTACCCACTCCAGTATTCTGCCCTGGAGAACTGCAAGGACTGAACAGTCCGTGGGGTCACAAAGAGTCGGACACGACTGAGCGACTTTAACTAGGCTAAAGAGGTGGAAACAACAACCCACTCTAGTTTTCTTGCCTGGAAAACCTCATGCGCAGAGGATCCGGGCGAGGTACAGTCCATGGGGTTGCAAAGAGTCAGACACAACTGAGCAAGTAAGCAGCGCTAGGCTAAGAAACAACCGCCACACAGCACGCGCCCCTCTTGCCGCACACAACAGACACACAGGTCTGAAGGGGCGTTTTCCCACCCCTTTCCACTGCTGTCCACACTTTCTCAGGAATTATAGGAACACGTGTATCAACCTCTTTAAATTATATTTAACCCTTCAGAAGACAGACAAGTTCAGATACTTTGGAAATTGTAAAATCAATTGTTCCATCTGGGGTTCACAGCTGTAAAATTACTCTTTTTTTTTTTAATTGAAGTACAGTTGCTTTGGGAGATAGTGACGGACAGGGAAGCCTGGCATGCTGGGGTCCATGGAGTTGCAAAGAGTCAGACCCGACGGAGTCACCGAGCAACAGCAACAAATAACTGTCGCTTTGCCCGCTGCACTAGTTTCCCTGATGGAGCGGCATGAATATTCCAGGGTCGCTGCCTTCCCATGTGACCTCCCTCCCACGGTGACCTCCCTCCCGTCGTGACCTCCCTCCCACGGTGACCTCCCTCCCGTCGTGACCTCCCTCCCACGGGGACCTCCCTCCCGTCGTGACCTCCCTCCCACGGTGACCTCCCTCCCGTCGTGACCTCCCTCCCACAGTGACCCTCCCTCCCATCCTGACCCTCCCTCCCACGGGGACCTCCCTCCCTTCGTGACCTCCCTCCTGTCGTGACCATCCCTCCCACTCCCCCATACTCATCTGGCTTTGTATCTTTTTAAAAAACCCTCAAAAAACCTTCTAAAATAAAGTGTGATGTTTGTGAAGTGTCCAGGTATGTAATAATTTTCCTGAAGAGGCTATCGTTCCCTTTAATATGATTTTATGTTCTCTCAATGAGTCTCCTGAAGCAAAGACACAAAATCAGTAACTGTTCCAATTCTTCAGTGACTGATTTCTGATAAACATCTTATTTGTCTATAGGCATAAAGTAGATAATGATTTTTTTTTCTCAGTGAAGGAATTACAGGATAAACTATAAATTTCTCCTTTTCTGCTGCCTGATACTCAGGCAAAGCTATTTAAAATAGAAGCTACACACGCTGGGCTCCAGGTTGCAAAAGTGCTTCAAAATACTTCTCCTTACACTGAACTTCATGACCAAAGGAAGTAAATTTATAAACTTTAAAATAGGTGATTAACTTGGACTAATTTACAACCTCTTAGAAGTTACAGTGGAATTTTAAAAGCATGGCAAACGCGATGACTTCAGATGGAATGAATGCTGTAGGATTTCCAGGCAGCTCCCACCTCCCCTGCCTGCAGCCCTGCAGCCTTCCGGCGGGATCACCACCCTGCAGGGGAGCCCCGGTCAGCCAGGGCAGGCGGCGTCCAGCTGCAGTGGGAACACTGCTGGGCGTCTGAGCTGACCTGCATGGCACGGAGGGCTGTCCGGCAGAGCCCTGCAGAGCCTTGCGCCAAAGGATCATATGCCATAAAAATGATGGCTGCTCGAAACCCTGAGTTTGAGGTTCTCTGTGACATGGCAACAGAAATAAGTGGATTTTATAATCCTCAAATAAACCAAAACCTCAAACTGGAAATACAAGCTAAAGATTTTCTGTATATACCAGATACGGTAAGGCACAAGTAACATTTTGGCAAAATCATACATCTCTGAAAGAAGAAGAAAAATGTAATCCAACACACATCAGAATTGGTTTAAGTAAGTTAACATGAAATCCCCAGACCAGGACGAGGTTAATGTCACCTGCCCGCGTCTCTAACCCATGAGACAATTACACACCACTGTGAGAGAACGCAGAGCATCTGAAAATTACTTCACATTTAAAATCGTATTTTTGGCTCCGCACGTCAGGAGTGACTGCAGGCTGAGGGGCTGGAGCGCATGGGACTGTCCCAGCGGCGAGGGGCGCCCAGACCCTGGAGGAGGGGACCGCCTGGAGCCCTGCTGGCCACACCCGGGCGTCCTCTCGAGCGGACCGGCGTCTGGCAGGCATACTCAGCCAGCCCCTTCTGCCCCCGGCTCCGAGCGAAGGTGAAGGTGAACTGGTAAAGGTCCTGGAACTTCACCGTGTCCTTGAACTCCCGCTCCAGTCCTGGCAGCAGGGCTTTCAGCTGCCCTGCGCTGTCACACCTGGGACAGGACACAGAGCCTCACGTGGGCGTCGCGGGGGGCAGACAGCTCCAGCCTCCCCGCGCTCCGGGCGGCCTGAGGCTCGGGCCTGAGGGCGGAGCTCTCGGGTCCCTGCTCTGGTTACAAGGGCTAGAAAGGGCTGGCCCTGTTTGTGGTGGTAGCCCCCTGCTCTGTGAAGAAACCAAACCCACTGATTTATATGGAGCATGGACTGCATCTTAGTAGAGAGGCCACTGGGCTTCCCAGGCGTGGTTAAAGGACCCACCTGCCAGAGCAGGAGATGCAGGAGATGCAAGTTCGATCCCTGGGTCGGGAAGACCCCCTGGAGGAGGAAATGGCAACCCACTCCAGTGTTCTTGGCTGGAGAATCTCATGGACAGAGGAGCCTGGCGGGCTACAGCCCATGGGGTCGCAAAGAGTCGGACACAACTGAAGTGACTTACCACACACACAGAGATGTCATTAAAAGTAAAGAAGGAACCCCGCAGAAGCTGCAAGGCTCTCCTCGCTGTGTGGGCTGGAGCACAGCCAGGGGTGAGCCCTGCACCTGGGGCCCCGCAGAGACCAGCGCCCGGGCCTGACGGATACGAGGAGGGAAGAGCCGGGCCCTCGCTGAGGGCAGAGCTGAGCCGACCTGCAGCCTGTACTGGCCCGGAGGAGGCAGGCGGGCAGACTCAGGCCGCTGTCCAGGGCCTGCTTCCTTACGGTGGGCCGGACTTGAAACAGCCAGCACAGGAAAACAACTCTATCGCTTTAAAACTGGATTTTCCTCCAAAAAGTCAACAACCCTTAGGAATATTCAAAAGCCCTCACTAAAGCAGGCTTTAGACCAGTGAAACATAAAATCTGTCGTTTATTTTGACTGCCCGGCAAGGAGGAGGCTGAGAGCCACATGTCACTCACCCGCGTGCCCCGGTGAGGCAGGTGGAGCCCGCTTGGGGCTCTGTGTCTGGCGAGTGAGCGGGACCACCACCCCCCTCCTCCAGGCCGTCTCCCCGGCTCTTCTCCGCGCCTCCATCACAGCACTAGCGCTCCTTGGCAGACCCATCAGTTATCCCTGCTTTGCAGCTAACAAATGGGGACTCCCGTGTTCTACTCTGTGTCTGGGCTTCTGTCCCAACGTTGCGTGTGCGAGGCTCATCCGTGACACGTGGGCTCTGGTCGTCCATCTCCGTCGTCTCACAGCATGCCACTGCGCTCACACTGCAACCCCGCTTGCTACAGGTAAGCATCTCGGCTGCTTCCAGTTTTCCGGTCATGAAGAATGTTGAAGGTTCCCGTATGTGTATCCCGGCACACAGTGCATGTGTGAGGCAGACACCCACCCGCAATTCCACAAGTCTTGTCAAGCCCTTCTCCGGGGTGACTGCCCACCAGCGACACTCGGCAGCTGTCCTACAAGAGGACCTGGGAGGTCCTATTTTGATGTGCTCTTGACCTGCAGCCCCCTACCTCACCCCAGGAGTGAGGCTGAGTTCCTGCTTGTATCTTCACTGGCCCCTTGGAAAGCATCTTCTGTGAAGGGCGTGGTCGTGTTCCCTGTCCATTCTCAACCAGGTCACCCTTTTCTTGTTTTGCGGGGACCCTGTCAGCAGAGCATCTCACAGCCCCCACCCACTTCCCCACGTGCTGCCTCCTGGTGCTCTTTCTGGCCAGAAGTTCTGATTTCAGGGTGGTTTCCGATGTTTCACCACCTGGGCTGCTGGACGGCCACAGGTATTCTCCCATTTTCTAAAGGGTTCTGCCTTCAGCCTTTCGCACTGAGATCTACAGCTCACTGAACTGAATTTATGTTCTGTGTGAGGCAGAGACCAAGACGAACCTTCTCCCATCAAAGTGTTAGTCGCTCAGTCATGTCCAACTCTTTGTGATCCCATTGACTGCAGCCCGCCAGGCTCCACTGTCCATGGAATTCTCTAAGCAACAATGCTGGAGTGGGTGGCCATTTCCTTCTCCAGGAGATCTTCCCACCAAGGGATTGAACCTGGGTCTCCTGCTTTGCAGGTGAGCTCTTCACCATCTGAGCCACCAGGGAAGACACCTTTTCCCACACGACTAGCCAGTTCCCTCAGGACCCTTTTGTGAAAAGCCATTTTTTCTCCACATCTCTAAAAGGCTACCTCTGCCATAAATCCAGTGTTCTGAAAACACGGGTTTATTTACTGGCTCTCATCCTGCCCCACCCCACATACTGCTAATCACTGCAAGTGCCCTGTTACATACTGACAAAATACCCACCCCTCCCTTTTCTGTTACTACAATGAATTACATTAATTGACTTTGTAATGTTAAACAGATCTTGCATTTCTGGGCTACAACAAACTGTCATGATGATTAATCCTGATTTTTGGTTGACTCGCTTTGGAGGCTTGATTTATTTTGCTGAAAATCTGGTTAGTATTTTTGCATCTTCTGCTCATCATATGTGTCTTTTGATTCTTATGACTGAGAGCAGCTTATAACTTTCTCTTCTCAACATGTCCTTTCTAGGTCTTACTATTGAGGCTATGCTGGCCTCAAAACATGCTAGGAGTGTTTTTTCCTGTACTCTTCTCTGGTGTGAAACTGGTGTTATTCTCTTTATTAAAAGTTGGAGAAGATGTGCCAGTGAACCAACCATGGCCTCAAGTTTTCTCATTGAAAAGATTTTAAATTATGGGTTCTGATTCTCTAAGAGTTACGGAACTATGTCTTCACAGGCCCATTTCAGTAAGTTGTCATTTTTAAAAGAACTTCTGTATTTCATTTAAGCTTTCAAATTTATAAACATACAGTTGTTCATAATAGGCTCATTTTATCTGTAGGGTTTATAGCAATGTCCCCTTTCTTTCTATATGGCTTATGTGGCATTCATTACTTTACTGGTCTTCTCAAATGTCAAGTTTTTGGCTTTAAGAATCCTTTCTACTTATAGCTTTTTAAAAAAATCATTAAATTACTGCCTGTTTAAAAATTTTAATTCCCTCTGTCTGCACTGAGTTTTAATCTCCTGTCCTTTTCACTACTTGCTGAGATGGATGCTTTCCTTACTGAGTTTCAACTTTCTAAAATATGTATCTAAGAAGCTGACTCCTGCATGTTCTCATAGTTTCATCCCTCAAAATACTTTAATTTCTGCTGTAACTTCTTTCTCAACCCAAGGGTTATTCAGAGGTACAGAATCCACACAGATTCCAACCTATCTAGCGAACTTTCTGTTATATTCCTTTCTTAGTTGTACTGTGGTCAGAGAACACGTTCTGTGTCACTTCAACTCTGGGACATTGCTGTACCTTACCTTATGGCCCTGTTTATGGTCAATATTCATAAATGTTCTTTTGGAAAAGACTATGTATTCCTAAACATCAAGGCAACGTTCTATTTCCTTTTCTGAATCTTCTATTTACCACTGATTCTTCATCCACTTAGTCTACCAGTTGGTAAGATGTGTGCGAGAAGATGGGAGGACATATTCCCCACTATGCTGGCAGATTTATATCATTTTCTTTAGAGTTTTAATTTCTGCTTTAAATAAACTATTACTGTCCTGGTAAAACAAAACTTTTACCACTGAGAGACGGTCTTCAGATTCCTCCTGCCCCCACTCTTCCCTCTCCCCCTTGCTCTTTAATTCATTTACAAGACCTTCCCGCCTTGCTGTCTCACTCATCCACATACTGGTTGGTTTCGCTGTGTCAAAATGTCTCTAGTGGACACATCATATGAGGTCTTCAGGGAATGTGATCCCAGGTGCTAATACCATCCTGCTCTGCCTGCCTTGGGCTGGAGCTGGGGAACCGGGAACTCACAGGATGTGTATCCACAGAACTCCAGGGCCTTAAGAGGACAGAAGCAGAAAACCATGGAGATGACACCAACCAGACCACTGCAGGACAGATCTCCAGAGGATTACTGGAGCTGACTGACACTCCACTTTCAATTTTCTGGCCCCTAACCAGCAACTCAGAGGTGGTCTGAGGACACCAGTCTCCCATCTCCCCATGTTGTGGGCCTCCTGAGTAAAAGCACCTTTTCTTTTTCCTCAAAAAAAAAAAAAAAAAAGAAAAGAAAAAGAAAGTGTCTTTCATTATCTATAGAATTACTTTTTGCTTTGAAGCTTATTTAATATACTAACAGCCACATCAGCCTATTTTCGGTCAATGTTTGCACACTACTTTAGACTCTGTCCCTCAAACCGCTCTGTGCCCTTGTGTCTTAGTTCTATCTGCTGCAAACAGTATATACAGTAGTTGATTTTTAAAAACCCACCTAGCTGTGAAGTAATTAGCCTCCAACTAATAAAAAAAAAAAAGATAATAATAAAAAAAAAACCCACCTAGCATTTAGTTCACTTACATTTAAGGTAATTACGTAAATGCAAACATTTTTAGGCTTAAATCCTCCATTTTATCATGGGCTTGCTATTTGTCCCACCAGAAGTTAATTTTCCTTGTGCTCTTTTTTCCCTTGGATTCTTTCAGATTGAATTTTATGTTTTTATAGTGATTATAACATATACAAAGAGAGAACAAATATTTTTTCCCACTGTTTTATCTTTTTCCTTTTCCCAACAGCATCTTTTGACGCTGTTTTTAATGTTGATCAAGTCCAACTTACCACTTTTTTCATTTATGGCTGGTACTTTTTCTGTCTTTTCTGAAAAAGCTTAACCCAAGATTATAGTTTCTGAATCTTTGTCTAAAACTTTGTGGTTTTAGTGTCTGGCACAGGTCTACAATCTAGCCCCAACTAATTTTCAGGTATGGTATGAAGGAGGGACTGAGGTTAAGTTTTTCATGTTTGCCCCATTGTGTCAGCATCATTTGTTGAAAAGACTCTTCTTACCCCCCATTGAAATAATAAACACTAACAATCTTGCAGTCAATCAACAATGTGGGAAGACTTTACTAACTCATCAAGACTTATTCTAAAGCTACAACAATTAAGATGCTGGGTTAAAGACAGATAAAAACATCCATGGATACAGCAGGGAAGACCCACACAGACAATTTTTTGTTTTTAAAAATGCACAGGTTATTCTCCACAGCACAGTTCACTAACACATTCACAAAACTTTTGTTTAATATTTTAAATGGTACTTTCACCTTTAACTGCTCCATGAGGTGTGGAGAGAGAGCAAGCCACTGACCATCACTAAATTGTGACCTTAAATTATATTCTGTAAACTCCAGATAAGGAGGCGTGAGATGATCTGAAAACAATTTGGGAAGATTCATGCTCAGAATCTTTAAAACATGTATTTAAAATTATGACACTTCTTAGGCTAATAGGAATTTTAAAATTTTATTTGTACGATGTATTCCTAGACAATGTCTAAGAAATGCCATTAATTGTCTCTGTAAGAAGCACTTATTTCCAAAAGCTCCCGTTTTGGGGCGATTTTAACAGGTGGGGTAACTGTGGTCCAGCAGTCATGGATGCTCTTTTAACGGGTCTTTCCGGTTCTAAGATCACTGGAATGTCTCTAGGCTCTCCCAGGTGCAAAGAATATGAACACATGTGTGGTTACAACACTGTTATAAAGATACCTGTTGTTCAGTTGGTTTTATTCAACTTCCGGGAATGTGGGAAGATATTAGAAATAAAGTCTCATAGAACTTATCATCTTACCAGGGTCCTGGGTTCAGTGAAAACAAGCACCGTGTCTGCACAGCCTTAGAACATGTTTACCTAAGGCTTTCAAGCTCCTTTGGGAGCTAAAAATAAGTGTGTTTAAGTTGTCAACACGGAAACCTCAGAGTATCAGCAAGTCAGCAGGTTGGCTTCTACACACTTCATGAAACAGTGCAGTAAGTTCATGGTTAAAAGTCATTTCTGTTATGTGCCTTCATGTACTTCTCTGACTCACCTAATAAGTAAGAAACATCTTAAGGTATTAGTGAACCTTTTACTCCAACGCTAGGTAGAGCAGAGAAGTCGTACAAGCAAAAAGACAGAATGACATTTTATTAATGCTTAATGCAGCAACACAACAGATTATACATTTAGTACACAGTATTAGGAAATAAATTAAATGGCTGAAAACAAACAAAAACACCTGGATGTTTATGACAACTCAAAACTGGAAGGAAAAAATTAAAAAGGAGAAAGTGTAACAAAAGGAATTAATCTGAATAAAAATACTGAACAAAACCTTAATTGGGATTCAAAAGAAAACCAAAAGGTTTAATAGTACAAATGCACAAGAAATTTGTAAAATATACAAAGGACATAAATTGATATGAAATTTACAGGTCGCTGAAAAATAATGTTGAAAATACTTTCCTTTCTGAAAATGTTTCAACTGAGACCAGTTTACTTACCCAAGTTCTGTCATGCCGTCTACAAATTCCTTTTTGCTAAATTCACATTGAGTTGCAGCCCTGAATTTCCAAGCTATAAGCAAAACTGAGATACTGGCAGGATGTAGGCTTAAATCATCACAAAACTGTTGAATTCCATCAATTCCAATTTTATTTTCATCTTGTGGGTCTACAGTTAAAATTAAGGGAAAAATAAGTTAAAAACTTGGATATTTTGAAAAGTATTACTAAAATGGGTGTAAAGAATGTATTTTTAATACATCAATCAATGCACTGCAATTTTCAAGTATATATGAGAGAAATAGTAACATAATAATTTATCCAGAAAATACTCCTATTTTTAAAATCGAGGTTTCTGGGTTTTCAGGGGGAAAAAAAAAATCACTGAAACTTCTCTGAAAATGTCATTATGAATAAAAATTTTGATTTCCCTAGAGTAAAATAAAAATTCAAGTTTACAGAATTTTAGCTTGCCCAAAGCAAACTGCTATGAAAAACACTGCATGGTGAAGTATTCACAGGAGTTCAAGCTTTTACCATCACCTTGCCAAGGCAAAAGAAAGATAATGTATTTTTCAAGTCATTTTATTTTTTATAGTGCTAATACCACTGCACAACACTTATTTTTTGGTCATTTAGTTTATACACCCACGTTTAACAGCTGAGAAATTCTGGCTTACCCCTCCCCTAATTTCTAGTTTAGAAATAAAACTAAGGAAGTTAGCATTTTTCCATGGGAAAATCAAACAGTGAAGCCTACTAAAGCATCAGTAAGGGCCCACAGTGAGGCCCCACGAGCTCGCCCGCCTGGCGGTGGTCTCTGGGCCCGCCTGGCGGTGGTCTCTGGGCCCGCCTGGCGGTGGTCTCTGGGCCCGCCTGGTAGTGACATGCCGCCTGCTGCTGTGGGAGGCACCAGAGCAGGCCGTGGCACTTCACTTGGAGCACGGTCAAGTGCAGCAGACTCTTCATCACACAGGGTTGGACTCCTCAGTGCTCAGCACCACATCTAACGTACGTCATTACCCAAGGAGACCACTGGCCCCCATCACTCGAGCAGTCACCAAGACCCTCCAACTCTACACTCCCAGGTTGTGAGAGTGGACTCATGGCACAGAGGGGCTCGCCACATCCCGACTCAAGCCCGTGCTCCTAACACGGCACACGGTCAGGAGGACAGGAAAATGGGCCTACCGTGCCCTCACCTAACAGCCTTCATGACAAACTTCACATATGTCATTTCTGGATGCATTAAAATAGCTTGGAGGCACTCATCTGTATACATTCTGTAAGGACAGATGTTTGTCAACAGTCTCTAACTATATATTTATTTTTAGGGCCCAAATCTTGAACTAAAGAATAAAGATAACTTTTGCAAAAGCAGCTGCACACATCTGAATAACTTAAAACTAGCTCAGTAATTAACTTAGCCAAAAAATCTAAAGCATGCTGAAAACAACGCTCCTTTTGGAGAACTACAAATACAGGTCTGTTCTTTTGACCACAGAAGTTTCTGAACTAAGATTAAAAAAAAAAAAGAATGCAATTTTCAGTTGATTTTTTTTTTATCTAAATAGATTAAAATATACACACTATATTTTCAAAAGTAAAAAATGAAAACAAGAACTCAAAGTCTAGGAAGTCTATGTTAATACTTGTTTAAATGAGGGTTTTCACTTTCTGCGTTCTATTTTTTTAAGTTTTGGAAACATAAGAGTAACCTTAGAAGCTGCTAGAAAGAAAAAATAACTCTTGAGCCACTGCCGCCTTCCCACTCAGCAGACCTGACACCTGATGCGGAACTCGGAGCCCGTGGAGCTCTCTGGATCTGCAGACTTGCTTTGCCTCATGACTGTATTTTGAGAGGGAAAGCGCCATTCTAAGCACCGATTTCAATAAAAATAACTGCTGTCTCCAACTGACAACACAAGGTTTCTCTGCCAAGAGCTTTCCAGAAGCTTCTGCCACTGGCACTGGTGCAGGACTCTGGCACCACCAACTGTGGCAGGCAGGGTGACCTGAACCTCCTGTCAGAACTCCTCGGACGATGTGGAATGGTTCTCAAGCAGCCTTCTCACCAGGTACTCCTGCCCAGTGGGAGTGCTCGGGAAAAGTACTCCTGCAGCGGGCATAGCCCCCTGGCCTGGACACCAAGCCTCCCACCAGTGACTCCCCACAGCTGACCCAGGCCGCGGATAGGAGGGCTCGCTGCCCATCAGCCTTTAGACTGTGTGCCTTGTCCCACCCCAGCCTCGAGCCATCAGCAGCCACGTTCCGATTAAACCAACTAAACTGTAGAGCTGACCATCAGCAAGGGAGGGGGCTGTGCTCCTAACATGGCGCAGGGTCGGAAGCCTTGGGACACGGCATGGGAAGCTCCCAGCCTCCACCCCGCGCCCTGGACGTGCGGCGCCTCGGTGCCCTCACCTTGGGACCTGTTACACAGCCGCTCCAGTCTCTTCCTGTCCACGGAGGCGCTCATGGATTCCCTGTGAACACGCTCGGGTGCGGGAAGCAGCTGTCCGTGGCCAGGTCTGCCGTCTACTTGCTCTGCTCTAAGCAGTGGGCGGCACTTCTCTTGCCAGCCTGAGTAAATGCCATGAACTGGCGGACCTTGTCCTTCTGAGATGATTTAAGCTTATGCTCTGGGAAGCGAGAGAGGCAGGAAAGCCAATGAGGCCAGCCCAGAGAGCCGTTACGGCTTGATCACCAGCACCTACATTGTATCTGGACTTAACTTCTCCCGGGTGACCAGACTGCACTTCAGAACTACAGAAATACAAAGCTTTGTTCCCCATTGAGTAAAAACACTGGGCAGCCTTCTGAAAATTCAAACGACAGTATCTATATAGTAACAAATATGGAAAGTCTAAACTCCCCCAAATTAGAAATATCAGTATTCTATGCAAAATACATTTTGATCTTTATCTGGTTCCCTTCCAATGAAGCAGGATGCTGCTTTTTTTCCTTTGAGTCTCAGTGAAATCCCCCTTTATAACACACTAACCTGAGGTCTGACCACAACACCACAGCCCACCTGTGGGTCCTCCTCAGCTTGAATTAATTTCAGGCCCTAATGACCAGGAGAAGGCCCTTGAGGTTTAGAAACATCATTATTTTAAGTTTTCCTCTGTCTAAAATTAGCAGAACAACACTGATGAAAACACACACATAACAAAAAATTGTGTGAAAAGTAACTTATAAAAGTTCCAAAAGCAGGCACAAAAAGCCCGTGATGATTAAGTAAAGATACTAATAATGAGAAGTTCATGTACATGAGACAGAAATAAAATGGAAAAATAGGGCAGAGGCTGTGGGTGGGTAGTAAATAACAAAACTGCCCTGTAACTGCACTATATATAGTATATGATAAAACCAAATAGTATTTTGATGCTTCCAGATACCGGAATGGTTAAGGTTTTATTTATTGAAGGTAACCTGATGAAGACGACAGCAGAAATGACAGTGATTCACCAAGGTTGTAAATCAAAAGGGACACTAGGGCTTTCCTTGGCAGTCCAGCGATCAAGACATCACACTTCCACTGCAGGGGGCCCAGGTTTGATCCCTGGTCAGGGAACTAAGATCCCACATGCTGCATGGTGTGGATAAACTGTCCCCCCCAAACCAAAACCAGACCCATCTGCTGCTGCTGCTGCTAATACTTTATAAAACAACAATAATATGATAAAGGGAAAAATGTTACTTTTAAAAGGATTTATACTCAGTTTTGTTAAAAAAAAAAAAAGATGACACAGTTTACAGAAGCACATAGAATAAGTTGTAACTTACAAAAACATGTAATTGGAAAACAAGATGTAGATGAAGAAATTAGGAGAAAAAAAGACAAAAAAGGCCAGAGATAAGATACAGACACGCATACCATATACAAGAGCTGAAAGCTGAAAATTAGGCTCTGAGCTTCTCAGTTGCCAAAGCAAAGATCAGAGGGGACGGTTCATGTTACCACTTTCTTCAGTTTCAGTGCCAGGAGGAGCTGGGCCATTTGGAGTTCACGCCTAAAAAATAAATTAATAAAGGTCCATAAATTGGCAGGACCACTGCCTACACTTGAAGCTCTGATGGACTTCACTAAGGCTCACCATGCCAAGGAAATTAAATGATTATTGGCGGCTTTTAAGGGAAGTGGGTGGGCTTTTCCTAAAAGCCTTATCCTCTTAAAATGTACAAAATTCTTGAAATAAAAATGTGGATAATCTAGGAGAAATATCAGATAAATTCTCTAACCTCTGGAAAAGGTCTCAAGCCTTTTAACTGTGACTTTGTGAAGAACCACTTCTGTGATGTGTGCATCAAGACTGACCATAGATCGAGAATGAAGATTCGTCCTTAAAATGCCCTTCCAGAAACACCGAATACAACAAAGTCTCTTCCAAGGGGCCGACCCAGTTAACGGTGTAAGCTGAGTCACCCTGATGGTTCTGGGTTCAGGGGAGGGGAGGGCAAGGAGTCAGGCCCAAGTGCCCCCTTCACTCTCCCGCCTCTCCAACCTCTTTAGAAGGCCCCAGGCTCCTGCCCACGCAGCCCCTTCCTCTGGGGAAGCGCGGTCTCTGCTGTCCGGACCTGCCGGATCCCCCCTCCTGACAGGATATGCTCCACCTCCTCCTCCGCGGCGCTCCCCACCGGGAGGGTGTGTCCTCACGCCGCCTCTGCCCCAGCCGCTCCCTTCTGGAGCCCCTGCTCCTGTCCCGAGCCCTCTCACCAGGATCCCGCTGCCAGGAGGGCGAAGGCCGCCCCAGCGCAGCCGGCTGCGTCCTCTCCCTGGCCGCCTTCCGATTCCTGGAGGGCACCCCGGTCTGCCCCTCCCACACCTCTGGACGCCCCCCGCCCCACTCACTGCGGGGCGCTCAGCTCGCACCGAGGAGCCGTGGCTGAGCGTCCGCTGGCTCAGCGTCTGACGCCGCCACGCGGCTCCCGGCCCGGCCCCGACCGCGGAGAAGGGGCTGGGGCCCGTGCCCGGGCCGGCCTCTCTGCCGGGTCTCGGCCCCAGCGTTACCGGACCCGCGACTGGCGCGTCGGCCCGGGACCCCGCTTGCCTCACACGGAACCCCTCCGTTACCGCGCTTCCACGACGCCTCAGAGCACAACCCGAAGGCTCCAGAAGCCCCTCCCTCGCTGCCCCCCACCCCGGGCCCCGCCGCCGGTCTCCGACTCGGTCCTGCCCCCGCCGGCGGCCCCCGCGTCACCTACCCTCGCCCCACAGCGCCCCGGGTCGCGCCCGCCCCGCCGCCTGCGCGGTCCCCGCCCGGACCTCAGCCCGGACACCGTCCAGAGACGCAGGACTCCGACTCCCGGCGTGCCGCGTGCCGCCGGGATCCAGGCCGCTCTAGGCCTCCGATTCCCGGCGTGCACCGCGCCGCCCCGCCCCTTAAAGGCGGGGACACCGCGCCCCGCCTCCTTAAAGGCGCCGCGACGCCCTCTCGGCCGCGTCGGCGCCGAGCGCGTTCGGGAGAACAGGCCCTCCGGGCGCCTGACCTGGGCCCCGCCCCGGGGGCGGCAGGGAAGGGATGCGGAGAAGTCGCCTCCCTGTCCTCCCCTCCGTAGAGCCGGACCCAGGACGCGCCGCAGCCGGAACGTCCGGGTGAGCGGGGCGCGACGTGCGGCGCCGGGCCTCGGCGCGGCCTCAAGTGCGGCCCTCAGGGCTCCCTTCCCCTCCCTGCCCGGGGGTCTGGTGTCTCCCTCCCCGGGAGTCTGGGCTCGCCCCTCCTCGGGGGTTCTGGGCTCGTCCCTCCCCGGTGGTCTAGGCTCCACCCTCCCCCGGGGTCTGGGCTCCTCCCTCCCCGGGGGGGGGAGGGTCTGGCCTCGCCCCTCCCTCCCCGGGGAGTCTGGGCTTCCCCCACCCGGGAGGTCTGGGCTCCTCCCTCCCAGGGGGTCTGGGCTCCCCGCTTCCTCTCCAGAGCATTCTCTCCCCCCTCAGGGTTCCGCCGTCCTCCTCCCCCCACCCCCCCCCCGGCTTTGTGCCGAGGACAGTGCTGCACCTGAGTGCCTTTTCCATGCCCGCGCACCTGGCGGCCGATGAGGGGCGGGGAGGGCGCGATGGGAGCGCGGGCGGGGGCTGTGGACGTAGCGGGGGTTGGACAGTCCACACCCCCTCCCCCCCTCCCCCCCTCCTCCATCCCCCAGCCAGATCCTGGCCCAGGTGTGCAGAAGAGCACCCCCCACCCCCCGCACCCCCGGTTCCTGCGGGACCTCATCTGGGAGCTCACACGTGTTTGTCCAGGGGTCATGCAGCCTCCTGGTCCCTTGAGAAGGAAGCACAGCGTGGCCCCGAATTAACGCGTGACTCAGGGACAGCCCCAAACCCAACTTCTGGGAGCTACTCCGAGGAGGGGATCGTCGAGGGTGGCTGCCAGTCACGGGACAGGTGCCAGTGATTGGATTGGTACCTGTCCAGAATACTCGATTTTGTACAGTTTAATTAACCTTACATACTTTAAAATTTATTATTGTCCATAAGAATTTTTTGTCCCTCCTGTTTTGCTTTTTAAATTCATTTTCTAGTTCTTTTAGTGATTAGAAATGAACCATAAGTTGTATTTACAGGATTATAAGTGCTTTATCTTTTAAGAAATACAATTTTCATCATCTAACTTGTTAAAGTGTAAAATAGGCTTTTCAGGTAAAATCCTGCACAAATCACATTGAGTTAGGTTGCTTCCATCCTGGGTGTCTCTGCCTCCTTCTTTATTGCTGTTTTGTGCCTGGAAGCTTTGGTGGAATCTGGCCAAAATGCTCATGTCAAACCTTCCACTGCAAATAACCCTCCTACTTTCTTTTTTCCAGAGGTTCTGCACCTGCTAACCCTGATCCCGCCGGACCCTGGAGACTTGCTCTGGAATTCTTGCCTGGAGCTCTGGTGCCAGGTCAGGCCCTCCTCCCCCAATTTAGGGCCAGGGATTCAGCTGGGTGTGGAAATTTTAAGAATTCATTATAAGACCAAAACAAGTCCAAAGTGTCTTTTTTTAATAATTAAAAATAGCAATAACGGGGACTTCCCTGGTGGTCCAGTGGCTAAGACTCCAGGTGCCCAATGCAGGGGACCCACCTTCCGTCCTTGACCAATGAATTAGATCCCACATGCTGCACCTAAGACCTGGGACAGCCAAATAAACAAACAGAATTTTTAAAGGAGGAAAATATATGCCATTTATTTAAAAAAAAAAAATAGCAATAACAAAATAACACTATTTACTGAGGAGAAAACATGTTGCAAGTTAGTAGTCCCTAGGATTTGGTAGTTGAATATGAAGGTAAAATGAGAAGTGTATGAAGAAGGAGTGATTCATCTTTTTAAAAAATATTTATTTGATTGCGCTGAGTCTTCTCTTTGGCTTAAGGGATCTTCAGCCTTTGTTGCAGCGTGTGAGACCTTTAGCTGTGGCATGTGGGGTCTAGTTCCCTGATCAGGGATTGAACCTGGTCCCTTTTCCCTGGGAGCACAGAGTATCATCACTGGACCACCAGGGGAGTCCTGGTTCATATTTTAAGTGTCTATAAGTAATTTCAGCTTTATGTTCGTAGACATCTTTCTATCAAAAGATAGACGCTCTTTTCAGTGGACATATTAATGACTACGACTAGAATTCTCAAAGATTTCTCATTAAAGTGACTGCCCCCCTGGGTGTTGTCGGGGGAGGGAGAACTAACTACAGGGACTTGTCTGCAGAAGGAACCATCATAATGGACAAAGGGTTTTATTCCCGAACTAGCTGTGTAGCAGTTTATTTTTCTGAAGTTTGAAGTCTATAAAAGCTTCGCTTTCTGTGATCTTTTGAAGAAAACGTGTGTGTCTAGATCTGTGCCAATAACTCAGCATCTGAAATTTGTGTCTCAGTTCTGAAAGATGTTAAATATGCACATTTGAAGTTGAGCTTAATTTCTTTCCTTTGAAACCTTAGAATCTTAGCATGTGAGTCAATAAAATAACAGATCAGCACTTATTGCTGGTATCATTGTGACTGGTCAGTGGTTGGTTTGTTTAAGGTGGTAACATTTACTTAAAGCTGCACTGAAGCTGCACGGGGAAGTCAGTAATGCTATCAGCTCTAGTTGTGTATCCTGTCTTGTCGGGAAGTGAGCTGTCCAGAGTCTGTGGTCCTCTGGGAGACGTGGGGACCCAGAGGGTCTAAACACGTACTGAACAGATTCCTGACTTCTTCATCAGAATATGGGCCAGCATGCACTGTTCAGCGGGTAACTTCTGATTGTCATTCTGAACATGGGTCACGCTCCTGTTCCAGTGGGGGCCTCTTCAGGGTCTGCCTGGGACAGTTGCCCCCACTATACCACGGGCCAGAGCAACCCCTTGTGCCTTCATGAGCTCTGCTGTCCACTCTTGGCTGTGAGTTCTTGGTTTGTTTGGGATTCTTAGAAATGCACACGCTTATTTTTGCTGTGTCTAATCTACTTTGCCTGGGAAACCAGATTAAACTCATTAGAGCTGGGATTACCAGTGAAGTGCAACAATATTTGTACATTGTAGAATACCACGTGCGTCCCTGGAAGCAGTGGGTTTTGCTTTCTCCCTGGTGTAGGACTTGGGCCTCACTGCCGGGTTCAGGGGGTGTCAGGGATGCCTTCCTGGGTTCCCCCGCATCTGCGCCTCTTCCGCGTCCTCCTGCCTCTGTGCTCATCCTTTCTGGTTGGCTCCTGCATGGCCTCCACCCGAGCCTTGATTAGCCCTCTTTTGGATGGCGCAGCCCCATGTGCCCCACAGGCAGCGCTAAGACCCAGGCCCATCTCGCCCCTCACCCCACAGGCGGCGCTGAGACCCAGGGTCCAACCCGCCCCTCACCCCACAGGCAGTGCTGAGACCCAGGCCCCATCCCGCCCGTCACCCCACAGGCAGCGCTGAGACCCAGGCCCCATCCAGCCCGTGTGTCCCATAGGCAGCGCTGAGACCCAGGCCCTGTCCAGCCCGTGTGTCCCATAGGCAGCGCTGAGACCCAGGCCCCGTCCCGCCCGTCACCCCACAGGCAGCGCTGAGACCCAGGCCCCATCCAGCCCGTGTGTCCCATAGGCAGCGCTGAGACCCAGGCCCCGTCCCGCCCCTCACCTCACAGGCAGTGCTGAGACCCAGGCCCCATCCCACCCGTGTGCCCCACAGGCGGGGTGCGCCTCCCTGAGGGAGCAAGCACAGGGGCCTGGTCCGAGGCAGGGAAAATGCTGCAGTGTGATTGTGGTTTGTGACTGTTTCTTTTCTGTCCCTGACATCTTGTTAGCCTGCACCTGTAGATTCGTGCTGGAAATTGGACCAAGGTCCAGGTGACTCAGGGAAGTGGACGGTGGCCCAAGCCGGCTGGTGATGCTTCAGCTCCACCTCTGGCCCCTGGAGCTGGTTCCCGGCTCCTCGTCTGTGATGGGGAAGCGGGTAGCATCCCTGGCCTTGAATGGGATTGGTGTGTGTTATTTGCACATGGTAGATGTGGTACATACGTGAAACTGAACTTCCCTTAAAAAATTGCCTTTAAATTCAGGTGTAACCTTCCAGGCACCATACTCTACATTCAGTATTGATTGTAATCTAGATGCCTTAAATAACTCAGATGTTTCTCTTCATCTAGGAAAAATAGCATTTTCCTCAGAAAACTGATAGCTTTTAGTAATCATGTAGTACTTTAATGTCAACAGCAATGAATCATCCTTCAACCATATGTGACAGTTCCTCTCTTCTTCAGCTGAACATGTGTGTCTGAAATGCCTGCTCAGCGTAGCTGGAGTCTCTGGGCAGCCCGGCCCTGTCCCTGAGGTTGGATCATGAAGGTGCCAGGGAGGAGCCGCTTCTGGATGTGGCTTCCGTTCCTGCAGCTGCTGGTGAGCAGTGAGCAGCCTGAGGGCATGGCGGGGCCCGCTGGCGAGCGGCCCCGCGGCCTGGGGGCAGCTGTCCCACAGAGGAGGCCCTGGGTTCTGGACGGCTGCAGGAGGCTCTCCGGGCTCCTGCGCCAGAAGGCCGCGGTTCTGAACAAGCTGGAGGACGCGATCAGAGCTGTGGAGAGGGACGCCAGCCTCTCGGACCAAGAGAAGATGTTCCGGGTGCACACGCTTGAGATTTTCCAGAAGGAGCTGAATGAAAGCGAGAACTCGGTCTTCCAGGCTGTCCACGGCCTCCAGAGGGCGCTGCAGGGCGACTACAGGGACGTGGCCAACATGAGGGAGAGCAGCCGGCAGCGCCTGGAGGCCCTGCGCGAGGCGGCCATCAAGGCAGGTCCGGGGCTGGGGCTGGGATCCGGTGCAGCCGGTGTGGGAGGGCCAGGCCCTGAGCAGTCCACACCGGAGCTCGCTGGGCGCCTCCCCAGGAACACCCCTGGGTCCGCAGAAGAGCGGCTCGCGCTCTGCGCTGACCCCTGGTGGAAACAGGCCCCTGTGCTGCTGCCCGCATTGTGAGTCTCTGATGAGAACTTTTAGTGAAGGCTGATTTTCTTCAAGGCCCACATGCTGAACACTGAAGTGTTAAGGTAGCTCTAAACAAATGTATACACTTGAATTAAGGACTTTGATGAACGATTTTAAAATGAGAAGAAACTTTTGTATCAGATCTAATATTTATAGAACATTTTAAAGCTGTCATTTATGCCATCAAAGTGGCAGACACTTTAAATACACAAAGTCTCATTATTCATCTTCATGGAAAGGCTATGATGTTATTACACAGCTTTAAAAGTGAGAGGATACAAATTATTAAACTTTTTTTCACCCAAGTGTGGTATTTCTGCTAGCAATAAGATGATGGGGTATGTAGCTCCCGAGGTGTGGTTCTCTGTCTGTTGTGAGAGACCTGCCTGCTAGGGTGCTTCCCTGCCGTTTGTGACCGGGAACCTCTGGGAGCTTGCTCCTGCTGCGCGCTGGCTGGCCAGGTTCCCTTCTTAATAAGCGTCACTCTTCATTTCTCACGCATGAATAGGAGGAGACAGAATATGTGGAACTTCTGGCAGCAGAAAAACATCAAGTTGAAGCCCTTAAAAACATGCAGCATCGAAACAAGAGTCTGTCTATGCTGGACGAGATCCTCGAGGACGTGCGGAGGGCGGCAGACCGTCTGGAGCTGGAGATTGAGGAGCACGCCTTCGACGACAATAAGGCGGTGAGTGGCCCGCGCGCTCCCCGCCGGGGTGTATGGCTGCGTCAATAAGGCGGTGTGCGGCTGTGGCGGCTTGCGCGCGTGTGTTGGCACAAGCAGGAACCGCAGGCAGAACGGCCACACTGCCCCCCGGAAAGGGACTCGTGTGGCCCCGCGGATGTGCCCTGGTTCTCCTGCTTGGCCCCGAGTCTGCCCATCATCCCACCCCCGCACCCCCGCCCCCGGCGGCCCGTCTGCTTCCCGCCTGTCCGAATCCTGGAGGCGTTCCTCTCTCTCTCTCTGCGGGATACGTGAATTTGAATGCATCTGGCTGGTTTCAGTGACATGACGTTGGTCCTTCCTGCAGGTCAAAGGGGTCAATTTTGAGGCGGTCCTGCGGGTGGAGGAGGAGGAGGCCGACTCTCAGCAGAACCTCAGCAGGCGAGAGGTGGAGGAGGACCTGGGCCTGAGCATGCTCATCGACTCCCAGAACAACCAGTACATCCTGACGCGGCCCCGGGACGCCACCATCCCGCGGGCTGACCACCACCTCATAAAGGTTGCTTGGCCCCCCGCCCCGCCCCCGTGATCGGATTCATGTTCGGTTCTGTAGTTGTTGGGCCCCCTGGAGCGAGCCGCGGCTCCTCCCTGGACGCTCTGGAGGCACCGCGAACCGCCCCCCACCTTCTCGCCTCCTTCTCCCCTTGAGGGCAGGCAGGGCGCAGTCCCCCACAGGCGGCCCCCTCCCCCGCTGATCTCTGTGTCTCGCCCTCCTGCAGGACATCGTCAGCATCGTGATGCTCTCCCTGCCCTGTGGCTGGCTCTGCACCACCATCGGGCTGCCCACCATGTTCGGCTACATCATCTGTGGCGTGCTGCTGGGGCCCTCCGGACTCAACAGTATCAAGGTCAGAACAGAATCTGATGTGCAGGGCCTGCTGAGCTTGAATCAATGAAGGTGGCCGTTTCTTACAAAGCACATCAGAGATGTCCTTTAGAATTTAGTAGGAAATCTCTAAAGCATAGGAACATCATTTTGTTCATTAATGAGTGAGCAAGTTGCCCAGAGAAAATGCCCTGTTCACGTCTTTAAAATGGTATTTGTTTTAAAGACTCTCCGTGCAGTAATACAGTGGGTTGGGTTATTCAGACGCTGAAAGGAGCTGAAAAGGCTGGAGTAAGTGCCCTGCACGCTGAGAGGCCGAGGGCAGAGCGGTGAGCAGGCCGAGGTGCCGTGCGGCCCAGGCAGCCCCTGGGGAGGCCGTCTGCCGAGCGGCTCTCCCGGCAGTGAGGAGAGCCCCCAGCCTCGTGTCCTCTCACAAAAGCACAGTGTGCACACGAGGGAAGGAGAGAGCCAGGCAGCGGGTCCTGGCCCCCGGCCGCGGCACCCCTGACTCAGGGCGTGGGCGGGCATGTCCATCCCCACCCTGCCCGGTGCTGCCCCGCGGGCCATGCAGGCCTGGCAGGAGGCCTTCAGGCTGACTGGTCCTGACCGCGGACAGGCTGCCGGCGAGAGCCCAGACTTGGGGAGGCGCGCGTAGCTCCGCCTGACTGGGAGCCTGGTTTCATTCATGCCTCGGCCTTGAAGGAGTTGTCGTGTGACTGAGAGGCATGAAAGGCTGTCGCTGGAAAATCCCCTCCTGCCTTATTCAACCCCTCCCTTCCCGTAGACACACAGACACATTTTCCTTTCCACTTTCTCTTAATAGCAAAGAATTAAGGCTAACAGATCCAACTGGGTACTATGGGTATTGTTCTTAATAAATTACCTATACCATGGAAAAATAATTACAATAGATAAAGATACCAAGATAAGAATCCAAGATCTTACTAGTCAAAAGTG
The DNA here is from genome assembly GCF_033118175.1 of Dama dama. Taxonomy (NCBI): domain Eukaryota; kingdom Metazoa; phylum Chordata; class Mammalia; order Artiodactyla; family Cervidae; genus Dama; species Dama dama. Next base: position 89,539,841 of record NC_083710.1, read on the forward strand.
GGAGTGGGTAATGGAGAAAGTGTAATTGTACTTAAATGTACCCCAGTATTTATCTTTCTTAATAGGGAGTTAATAGACTTTCAGTTTCCAAGTCAAGAATAGGTTTAAGTATGCTACCTTAAAGTCAGGTTGCAGCCCAGTTTTCAAAAGGGGGGAGGATAGTAGCAGTGAGGACACATGCAAAGCAGAAGGTACAACAGAAGCAGGAGCAAGCGTGTTTTATAACAAATATTTGTGGGATAAGCTTTGCTACGAAAAGATGCAGGTTTGCAGATGGTGTCAGGGGAAAAGCAGACATTAAACAAGGTCGACTCCAAATGAAATGACTGAAGGTTGAGAGTGAGAGGAGGAAGACGCTGGCAGAAGCGGGCGGGTTGCTGGTGTTCATGGCCTGTGGACCACGGACGTGCCCGGCGGGGCTGGGGCGGCAGCCAATGCACGAACGCTCAGATTCTAGTGTCACATGTTCAGGAAGCACTGGGAAGACTGACAAATTGGTGGCTGCGACGAAAACCTCAAATGTAAATAACGTACGTAGCACCAAATACATAGGCGTGAACAGCATTCTCTCCTGTAGTGCAGGGACACGGGGTGAACGCACCTGTCTGTCAGGACCTGTGGGGGGTGCCAGCCATGGTCCAGGGGAATCCACGCTCCCTCTCACAGACCCAGGGAGTGTGAGACTCTCTTATCAGTTAAGCTTCAACCTCAGCGTTAGTGCCTCCCGGTCCCCACAGGAAGCCAGTGGGAGGAAGTAATAGAAATGTAGTGGCAGTTAATGAGCTTGAAAACGCATGAATTCGTGAGCTGGTTCCTAGAAAATAAATAGAAATATTCCTCCAGCTAATCAAGAAAAAAGAAAAGTACCACACTCAGGAAGTCCAGATTTTCTCAGATACAGAGGAAATCTAGATAGCTCGTGTTTTTTTTTTTTTTCTTGTAAATACTGGGCTTTTTGGGATAGTCCCACTGAGTATGTTTGGACAAGATGATTCTGTGAATATCTTAAATACGTTAAGTTATATGGTTTTAAAACTTCCTTGTTTTTCAGTCGATTGTACAGGTGGAGACGTTAGGGGAGTTTGGTGTGTTCTTCACTCTGTTCCTCGTTGGCTTAGAGTTTTCCCCAGAGAAGCTAAGAAAGGTGAGTCCACGTGTGCTTGTGGCGTTCTCCCCTCCAGCTTAACGCTCTGTGCTCAGCGTCCACGTTCGTGGCTTGCCCAGCAGGGTAGAATATGATGTTGTAGTTTAGTGTTATTTTTGGAACATAAATTTCAAAAGATAAGTGTTTTTCTTTTTTAAAAAAGTGGAAATACAATGAATAAGTGGAACTAGCTTTTATGTGTCTAATTCCAGACCAGGTTTGAGAAGGGATATGTTCAGACTTACTAACTTATGGGTCCCACCAAGAGGGTCCACCTCTGCTAGAGGCTGAAATACCATAGGGATTGAAAGTTCAGTGTGTTACTCTGGGGGAAGTTCCTGGTTCTAATTTCTAAATAAGTGGCAGATTTTGACTTAACTGCTCTGTCACTGTAAGATGAAAATATCGGAAAGATTAACAGTACACATTTAGGGCCATGTGCATGAATAAACATTAAATTAGTGGAAGCTGCAGTTCCCCCTAAGTGTCTCGGCTTTTAGAACGATTACTTGGAAAGCTGGCATGTTCCAGAATGGAAATAGAGTTAGATTGGAGGTGAATTGATGAGCAGCCGCTTTGTGCTTGAGCAGACACATCACACAGGAGGAGAAGGCTGACGGGGACGGGTGGGGTGCGATGGGCCCTGCTGGCTGCAGGACGGGCAGCTCCCGGGTCCCTGGGTTCCCACGTGTGTTCAGTTTACAGACGTTGAGGGTGGGAGCGAGGAGGGGCAGCCTCTGGTGCCCCCGTGTCCCTGGCATGGCCATCTCAGGCGCCAGCGCCCTCATCTAGGCCATGAGCATTGGGAGGATGCTGGTGTCCTCTGGCTCCAGAGTGTCATAATTTATCCTTTCCTGCACTGTCAGACGAGAGCAGTGTCACCCACTGCGACGTTCCTGTCTTTGTCGGGGTGACGTCTGTGATGCTCTGGGGGTTTTTCACCTGTTGCTGCAGCCTGAAGCAGGGCTCATGGGGCAAGTGTGTATCCTGAGTCAGGGCAGGAGCCTGGGTGGGACTGGCCCCTACTGGGTGCCTTTGGGTCTGGGGTGAGCTGGGGTCTCTGACGGCCCCTCAGCTCCAACATCCCCACGCGCCTCTGAGCTCTGGCTGCTCCCCACCTGGCGGCCCTGACCCTTGACCTGCACCAGGGGCGCAGCCCACTGCTCTGTAGGCAGGCTTGAGGCGCGGCGTGGTGGCTCTGCGCTGACGGCTCTCTTGCTGTGTTGGGTACATGTGGGAGATTGCTGGTAGGGCCTTGAGGTGTTAGTAACCATGGGCAGGCCCCTCTCGAGCTATGTGTGAATTCTCCCAGACGCCTGATTAGAGGCTGTTCAGAGATGCCTGGCTCTGCATGCTCCTTCCTGGGCCTTGTGGCTGAGGACACGTCTCTGTTCTGCCGTCGGGCTGCCCAGGTGTGTCCCAACACCAACCCCCAGGACCCTGGACAGCCGCTGTTCCCATTAGAAGGGGGGACGTGGGGGTCCTCGGCTCCAGCTGTGTTCTGAGGCTGGGGTGCATGTGGAGAGGGAGGGGGCATGCTTAGTCCTCAGCAGAGCCCGGTGCACATGGGTTTTCCTGGTGGTGTGCCCTGTGTTCACTGCGGAATTGCTTTCTACAGGGCCGGCTGGCTCCTGAGCAGGCGCACGTGCTCCTCGGGGCTGTGGGCACTGAGTTGTGTGCACACGTGCTCCTCGGGGCCGTGGGCGCTGAGGTGTGTGTGCACACGTGCTCCTCGGGGCCGTGGGCGCTGAGGTGTGTGTGCACACGTGCTCCTCGGGGCCGTGGGCTCAGAGGCGTGTGTGCACACGTGCTCCTCAGGGCTGTGGGATCAGAGGTGGGTGTGTGCACGTGCTCCTCGGGGCTGTGGGTGTGGAGGCATGTGCATACGTGCTCCTCTGGGCCATGGGCTCTGAGGCGTGTGCACATGTGCTCCTTGGGGCCGTGGGCGCTGAGGCGTGTGTGCACACATGCTCGGGGCCGTGGCCGCTGAGACGTGTGTGCACATGTGCTCCTTGGGGCCATGGCTGCTGAGGCGTGTGTGCACACGTGCTCGGGGCCATGGGCACTAAGGCGTGTGTGCACATGTGCTCGGGGCCGTGGCCGCTGAGGCATGTGTGCACACGTGCTCCTCGGGGCCGTGGGCTCAGAGGCGTGTGTGCACACGTGCTCCTTGGGGCCGTGGGTGGGGAGGCGTGTGCACACGTGCTCCTCGGGGCCGTGGGCGCTGAGGCGTGTGTGCGCACGTGCTCCTCGGGGCCGTGGGCTCTGATGTGTGCACATGTGCTCTGTGGGGCCATGGGCGCTGAGGCGTGTGTGCGCACGTGCTCCTCGGGGCCATGGGCACTGAGGCATGTGCACACGTGCTCCTCGGGGCCGTGGGCGCTGAGGCGTGTGTGCACACATGCTCCTCGGGGCCGTGGGTGTGGAGGCGTGTGTGCATGTGCTCCTCGGGGCTGTGGGTGCTGAGGCGTGTGCACACGTGCTCCTCGGGGCTGTGGGCGCGGAGGCGTGTGCACACGTGCTCCTCAGGGCCGTGGGCGCTGAGGCATGTGTGCACACGTGTTCCTTGGGGCTGGCTGGTTCCTGAGCAGGTGCACGTGCTCCTCAGGGCCGTGGGCTCTGATGTGTGCACATGTGCTCCGCGGGGCCGTGGGCGCTGAGGTGTGTGTGCGCACGTGCTCCTCGGGGCCGTGGGCGCTGAGGCATGTGCACACGTGCTCCTCGGGGCCGTGGGTGCGGAGGCATGTGTGCATGTGCTCCTCGGGGCCGTGGGCGCTGAGGCGTGTGTGCACACGTGCTCCTTGGGGCTGTGGGTGCAGAGGCGTGTGCACACGTGCTCCTCGGGGCCGTGGGCGCTGAGGCGTGTGTGGACATGTGCTCCTTGGGGCCGGCTGGTTCCTGAGCAGGTGCATGTGCTCCTCTGGGCCGTGGGCTCTGACGTGTGCACATGTGCTCCGTGGGGCCGTGGGCGCTGAGGTGTGTGTGCACACCCCTGTGCTCTCCCAGGTGTGGAAGATCTCCCTGCAGGGGCCCTGCTACATGACTCTGCTCATGGTGGCCTTCGGCTTGGTCTGGGGCCACCTTCTGCAGATCAGACCCACCCAGAGCGTCTTTATCTCTACCTGCCTGTCCTTGTCGAGCACACCTCTGGTGTCCAAGTTCCTCGTGGGCAGCTCCCGCAGTGACAAGGAAGGTAGGTGGGCGCGTGTTCTGAGTGATGCTGGAGTTCACTGACTTGAGTCCACATGCTCTCAATGACGTCTTCCCGAGCAGGCGACATCGACTATGGGGCGCTGCTGCTGGGGATGCTGGTGACTCAGGATGTGCAGCTGGGGCTGTTCATCGCCATCCTACCCACGCTCATCCAGGCGGGAGCCGGTGCTCATGCCAGGTATGGTTTCTGCCGCGCTTTAGTTCACAGTTTGTTTTTCTGGCTTCAGATCATTTGTTTATCAAAATACTCTTTAGCGCTTTTTCCCAAAGACATGGGACTTGTGCAGCACAGGCTGAGCATAGTGACAGCCGTTACACTCCTGGGCTCAGGCCCAGCTCCATGGCTCTGGGCAATCACTTTATTTCCTCCTTTCTAACCTGTATGCTTTTTCTTTCTTTTTCTTGCCTTATTGCACTGGCTAGAATTTCCAGCACTTTGTTGAATAAGATGGTAAGAAGAGACGTCCTTGCTTCTTCCTGATCTTAAAGGGAAAGCATCCATTATTTTCTTCATTTAGCGTGATGTTAACTGGGATTTTTGTAGTTATTCTTTATCAGTTCCTACAGTTTTTTTTTTTAATCAGCTCAGAAGTTCTGTCTTGAGTGCATGTTGGATTTTGTCAGATGCTTTTTCTCCATTTACTGATACGACTGTATGGCTTTTCTTCTTTACCCAGCTTATATGGTGGATTACATTGATTACTTTTTGAAAGTTGAACCAGCCTTGCATATTTAGAATAAATTCAACTTGGTTATGGTTCAGTTCAGTCGCTCAGTTGTGTCCAACTCTTTGCAACCCCAGGCACACCAGGCCTCCCTGTCCATCACCAACTCCCGGATATAATTCTTTCTATGCATTGCATCATCTAATTTGCTAGTATTTTGTGGCGGATTTTTGTGTCATGAAAGATATTGGCATGTAGTTTTCTTTTTTATTCTATCTTTATCTGGTATTGGTATTAGAGTAATACTAGGCTTATAAAATCATTTGGGAGGTGTTCATTCCTCTTCTGTTTGCTATTTTCTGGAAGACATTGCATAAAATTGCTGTTAATTCTTCCTTAGATGTTTGGCAGAATTCTCCAGTGAAACCATCTGGGTGTTGAGAGTTCCTTTTTGAGAGTTTTCTGGAATTAGAAATTCAATTTGCTTTATAGTTACAGGGCTGCTGAAATTATCTGTTCATATTGTTGAATTGTGCTAGTGTGGTTTTTTGAATTCCATTTTTGAATGGAATTGGTCTGTTCCATTTAATTTGTCAAATTTATAATTGTAGAGTTGTTTGTAGTATTTTATTTTCCTTTTGATGTCTGTAAGATCTGCAGTGATTTCCCCTATTTAATTCTTTATTAGTCCTTTCTCAGAACCAGCTCTTTGTTTCACAGATTTGTTGTCTTTCTGAGGTTTTGCTTTTAATTTCATTGTTTTCTACCGTCGTTAGTATCATTTCTTTCCTTCTGTTCGCTTTAAGTTTATTTTGCTCTTCTTTTTTAGGTTCTTGGTATGAACTCATTATTGCTTTGAAACCTTTCTTCTTTTCTACTGTAAGTATTTAGTGCTATAAATTTCTCTCATAGCACTGTTGGCTGCACTCACTTATTTAAACATTTTGAATTTTTTTTTTCATTCAGTTAAATGCATTTAGAGTTTTTCCTTCAGTACTTCCTTTTTGACCTGTGGATTGTTTAGAAATGTGTTGCTTAATTTCCAAGTTGTTTGGTGATTTTCCTGTTGTCTTTATTTTATTGATTTCTAGTTTGATTCCACTGTGATAAGAGAACACACACTTTGTACGACTTCAGCTCTTTCACATTTATTGAGGTTTATCTTCTGGCCCCAGGTATGGTCTGATAAATGCTTCAGAGTCGCCTGAAAACAAAATGTGTATTTTTTTTTTATCATTATTGAGTAGAGTACTCACATATATCAGTTATTCCTGTTTGTTCACATGTTGTTCAGTCTTTCTGTATTCTTACTGTAATTCAACCACCTGTTGCTGCTGCTGCTAAGTCACTTCAGTCGTGTCTGACTCTGTGACCCCATAGACGGCAGCCCACCAGGCTCCCCCGTCCCTGGGATTCTCCAGGCAAGAACACTGGAGTGGGTTGCCATTTCCTTCTCCAGTGCGTGAGAGTGAAAAGTGAAAGTGAAGTCGCTCAGTCGTGTCCGACTCTTCTCGACCCCATGGACTGCAGCCTCCCAGGCTCCTCCGTCCAGGGGATTTTCCAGGCAAGAGGACTGGAGTGGGGTGCCATTGCCTTCTCTGCAACCACCTGTTGAGGGAGGCGGTATTGAAACCTCAGTTGTAACTCCCTGTTGGTCTGCCTCTCTTAGCTCCATCAGCTTTTGCTTTATGTGTTTGGGGCTCTGTTGTTTGGTGCATTCATATTTGATATCATTTTGTTTCTAGTAATATTTCTTGCTCTGAAGTTCACTTTATCTGATGTTAATATACATAGTCTCTCCTGATTTTTTTTTATTCATGTGGACAACAGTACATCTTTTCCTTCCTTCTACGTTCACCCTCTTGTACTGTTGTATTTGAAGCAAGTTTCTTACAGACCACGTTTTGTTGGATGATGTTTTTATGATCAGCTCAGCAGATCTCTGTCTTTCAGTTGGTGTATTGAGACCACTCACATTTAAGGTGGATGCTGTTACGTCAGGACTTGAGTCTTGATGTGTTATGTTGTTGTCTCAGTTCCTTGTCTGTTTCTATTTCCCTGACATCCCAGTGTCGCTTGCTTATTTTTCGGGATTCCGTCTCGGTTTGTTTAGAGTGCTTTATTTTTATTTATTTATTTTTTTAGAGTGCTCTTTAATGTGTCGCTTTGTGTGGCTTCTGTCACTCTTCGGGCATCACAGTGTCCCCACATGGACTTGATCGTCGCTGTCAGCATTTCACCACTTCCTGGAGAACGTTTCACAACTGGTGTGAAATGTGGATCCTATTTCCTTCTAGGGCTTTTTCCTCCCCTACTTTTTAAATGTAATTGTTGTATTTTATATTTTCTCTACTTATGTTGAGTGCCGTATCTGATGGCTTTTTAAAGCTTTGCTTCAATAACTAAATCGGATTTTTAAGTTTTATTTTATTTTTTCTACCTTGCCATGCAGCTTACAGGATATCAGTTCCCAGCTAGGGATTGAACCTGGGCCTCTGGCAGTGAAAGCTTGTAGCCCCAACCACTGGACTGCCAGGGAATTCCCCTGAAATAGGATTTCTAAAGCTCATGAGAAGTATTATTTACTATACTTACTGTTTTTTACCCATCTGACCTTCCTTCTCTCTTCTGTGCTGTCTCGTTTCTGCTCGAGGACGCTGGTCCCTGGCTCGTTGTTAGACTGCTGCGGGCAGCAGGCTCTCTGGGTCCCCTCCCCCCGCCAGCGTCTCCCCTCCTTCGTCCTGAGGGGCGTGGCCGGGCACCTGTCTGCAGGGGGTGTTTCTTTCTTCCAGGCCTGGACATGTGACGCTGCCTCTCTCTCCTCGGACGGTTCCAGCGAGAAGCTGGCTGTCCTTCAGATCTGCGTTTCTCCACGAGCAGCGCACGATTCCCCTCTGGCTGCTTTTCTTTGTTTTTAGTTTTCAGACGTTGAATTACAGTGTGTCTTGGTGTCTTGGTCAGGCTCACGATGCACACGGCAGATGTCTGTTTCTCGTGGTTCCGGAGGCTGGCGTCCTCTCAGACCACTGTCCTCCCACGTGTCCCTGGGCGGGCGGGGAGGTGGGAGGCTGCAGTGCTCTCTGACCTCTCCTGTGAGGCGCTAACCCCACTGCTGCCCCGCCCCCCGAGGCCTCCCCTCTGCTTGGACACGCTGGGGCCGCAGCACCCGAACCTGTGAGCCCGTGACTCTCTCTGGGTCTACTCTGCACGGCATTCGCCCGGCTTCTTGAAGCCCCAGGTTTCCGTCTCTTGCCTAATTCAGGAATTTCAGCTGTGGTTTCCTCAGGTGCTTTTCCAGTCCCCCTGGCCCTCATTCCGGGATGCTGTGGTGCAAACACGGCCCTTCTCTTGCCTCACGGGTCTCTGAGATGCTTCTTTATCAGTCTTTTCTGTCTGTGGTTCAGACTGGGTAAATTCTGTCGGTTTGTCAAGTCCACAGGTCCCAGCATCTGTCATTGCCTCTTTGCACTTTAGCTCATCTAGCTTTGGTTAGTATGTTGTTTAGTTGTATAATTTCCATTTGATTCTTTTTTTCTTTTTTAACTTCTGTTTCGTTGTTGAGATTTTCTGTTTTTTATCCCTTTGTTTCAAGAGGATTTTTAATTTGCTGTTGAATCATTTTTATGACAGTTGCTTTAAAATCTTTGTCAGATAATTCTAACAATGACTGGGTCTTGATGTTGGAATCTCACTCAAGTTGTGGTTTTCCTGATTGTTGGAGTTTTGTATCTGATGAGTCTCTGATTCTTTACTCATTTTTAAAGCTAGAGGCCTCGTGTTGAGGTGTGGTGGGGGGTGAGGGGGGTCATCTTCCTGCTGGGCCCCGCCTGGGGGCACTCAGACAAGCCTATTGATAGGTGGAAGCACTTTGTATTTTATATATTTGCCTTTCCCCAGATGTTATTCTGTTTCAGCAATCCAAAAGTGATTCAGATCTCTGCTCCACCCCCAGGTAGCTCAGCCCGGTGGGGAAGGTAGGAAGGGCAGCTGGTTAACTGAGATTCCCAGGGTGGAGGCCCTGGCTCGCCATCGGCCAGCCCCATGGCCCGGGTGAGGGAGCTTCCTGAACACGCTGGACATCAGTGTCCTCGCTGGCAGGATGCAGACGCGGTGGGAGGAGCCTGCCTCCTGGATGCTGTGTGCGGGGCGCCAACAGGGGAGACTCTCAGAGCCACGAGGGCGTCCCCGGGACGTGCAGCCGTCAGAGTCTGTTTAGCAGGAAGGCAAACTGACTGGTTTGTCCCTTTGACCCTAAGTTCTTTAATTGTCAGAAAAGCAGCCTTAGTCACAACCCTATTTCTTCTGGCTACAGATTCTCAGGGTAACGGAACAAAGATCTGGACAGAAAAAGGGTTGTAACTTTAGCTGGAGGTCATTTGAGTTCTGTTTGGGATGTACAGTAAGTCACTCCCAGGAGAGGTGGGGCCTTCTCCCGAAACGGAAGCAGAACCGAGGGTGCTGGGCCCCCGCAGGGCGCGGGCATCACTTGGGAGCAAGCCCCTGCTGGCTAGACAGCTGCAACTCACGCAGAGACTTGGAAAGCTGTTCTTTTTCTATCTTCCTGATTTAAAGCTCATCCAGTACAGGTCCTGGTCCAGTTGATTTCATTCCAGTTTAGTCACGAGAGGCTATGTTGACTGAGAACTTTATTGAGCAAAGTGCCCTGCATTGCGTTGAGGTTGTAAAAAAGGCAGCAGCACATCCAGTGTTTCTCAGGTGAAGCTGGGGCTGCGTGTGCCTCAGCCCCTCCACTCCAGGGCGTGCGCCCCACAGAAACGGGAGCGCCTGTCCCCAGGTGTCCCCTGTGCGGCTGATGGCAGCACAGCCCTGCCTGAATCACACACTGATGTGGATGGATTTTACCTGAAAGTGTTTTACCACAGTAAACAGAAAAGCTCACGTGTGAATGTTCATGGCAGTGTTAGTCATATTGCCTTTATTCTAAAAAGAGCTTCGTGCAGAGTCCTTTTCTCTGTGATGAGTGACAGGGGCCTCCAAGCTCTGGCTTTGGGGTGAGGGCCTGGCACCCCCAGGTGGGAAGCCTGCGGTGTTGTGTTCAGGGCGCGGTTGCCTTATGAAGGATTTCAGATGGGGGTTAATCGGTGAGGAATTTTATCACCTGCCCTTGACAGAGACACATAAGCTGTCAGCCATGGATCTTTGCATCCTATACAGTGTACCTGCTCCAGAGTGTTGATTGCAATACAATTCAGCTTCTATATTTAAGTAACTGAATTTCTGAGATTAACATTAAATGGATTTTATTCCAGCATTTAGGAATAACGATGTGTGTGATCTGGGTAATTTGTTTTGTAACCTTGAAAAGGAACGGAAGGTCTTTCTGCTGGACTGGGGCGTGCCTTGGGGAGAATAAGGCCTGTCTCTCTCCCCAGCGTTGCCATGGAGGCCCTGCGGCTCCTGGCCCTGGTCGGGCAGGTCGTCTTCTCGCTCGCTGCTGTTCTGCTCGTCTGTCTGCTGGTGAGGACCTACCTCGTGGGGCCTTACTGCCGGAAGCTGCACGCAGAGAGCAAAGGGAACAAGGAGATCCTGGTCCTGGGCATCTCCGCCTTCACCTTCCTCATGCTGACGGTAACACCCAGCCTCTCGGCACACAGGTGGTCGGGGCAGGGCTTTCTGGCTCATGCTGCTCATGGCTGGCCCGTGTGAGACGCTTGTTTGCGCCCGTGCACCGTTGTGCTCATGCTCCCGGCCGGGATGTGTCCGCGTGTCTGTCCTGGAGGGAGAGTCCATGTGAAACCATCTTCATTGTGTCTGATGAGAACGAGCCAGTCTCAGCCTAACTCCTGCGGCTGTAATGTGCGAGGCTCACAGGGAGGCTGGTTTTGGGTGCAGCCTTTCCAGCTAGTAAAGAATCCGCCTAATAAAAAAAAAATTAAAAAAAAAAAAAAAAAAAAGAATCCGCCTGCAGTGTGGGAGACCTGGGTTCTATCCCTGGGTTGGGAAGACCCCCTGGAGAAGGGAACAGCTACCCACCCTAGTATTCTGGCCTGAAGAATTCCAGGGACTGTATAGTCCATGGGGTCACAAAGAGGTGGACATGACTGAGTGACTTACACACACACTTCCCAGCTGAGGGACAGGCTTCTCGTGAGGGAGGGCATGTGTTCCGGGAGACCCCGTAAATGTCCCAGTTGTGGCGGCATCACCCGCAGGCTAGCCGCTGCACGCCTCGTGTTCGGCCAGTCAGGGTTCACGTGCAGGGAGTCAGTCCTGTGGCTCTCCCGTGACTCCAGGCCCGAGGGCGCTGCTGGCCTGCGGCGTCTGTGTCCACGCTGGGCGGCGTGTGTCGCGCTGTTTGCTGTGGCGGCTGTGAGCACCTTGTCCGCTCCCTCCCGGGCATGTGATGGACTCCGAATCCGTTGTCTGCATGTAGGGCCTGTGCTGCTCTTGTCTCTGGTTTAACCCGAGTTAAACGCACGTCTGCTCCCTCCCTCCAGGTGCCAGGGGGTGGGCATAGGTTCCTATGCCACGTTTTTAATGCTCAGGAGTTGGGCAGTTTATTAATTTAGGATAGAGAAAGTGTATCACAAATACTTGTTCTCACTCAGAAATTCCACAGTGGTCTCCATGAATGGTGGTTTCAACTGGCTTATGACTGTTCCCTCTCGCTTGTGGACAGTGACCTGACATTTGCCACTGTGTCTTCTCTGGGGTCCTCCCAGGACGCTGGGCAGGGGCCAAGAAGCTGGCTTGTGGGGGTTTATGGGGACCCCCAGCACATCTGACAGGCCCTCCGGCGTGAGTCTCGGCAGAGACGCTGCCGCGCGCGCCTGGCATGGCCTGTGTCCCCCCCAGGTTACCGAGCTGTTGGACGTGTCCATGGAGCTGGGCTGCTTCCTGGCTGGAGCCCTGGTGTCCTCGCAGGGCCACGCGGTCGCCGAGGAGGTCGTGTCCTACGTGGAGCCCGTCCGCGACTTCCTGGCCATCGTGTTCTTTGCGTCCATAGGTGACCGTCCTCCAGGGGCGGTGCCCCTGCCGGGTCTTGTCTGCTCACGTGTTTCTACTAACAGTTTGTGTGGCGAAAACAGTCCCCATGGAGGCTAGGGACTGAGGGACTGTCACTGAGGAGAAGTCTGAGCTGAGGGGCGCGGGCTCCTAACGGGTGGTCCTGCATGGCCCCTGCTCAGCGGGGTGGCAGGTCCACGTCTGTGCGTCCACACCGAGTGTGGGGGAAACTCTGATTTTGATACAGCAGTGCTCAGGCTGCTGCCCTGGGAACGTCCCCGTGGGTGGGGAATAAGCCTGGGCCCCGCTCGGCCCAGCACTGCTTGGTGGGCCGGTTGGCCCCAGAGACATCGAGTGCGCGGCCGTGTAAATGGGCTCCTGGTTTGGTCCTGATTGCTGAAGGCCAGGCCCGCCGTGCGGGGCTCTGGGTGGGATGGGCGGGGACACCCCGTCCCTTCCTGTCTTGCTTGCAGGGGTACAGGGAGGCTGACTGCCTGGCCTCGGAGGGTCACCCGCCCTGTCCCTGCAGGCCTTCACGTGTTCCCCACCTTCGTGCTCTACGAGCTCACTGTCCTGCTGGTCCTCACGCTCGCAGTGGTGGTCATGAAGGTATGGTCATGCTTGTGAGGTCCACTCTGTCTTTGGTTTACCCGACACCCCGCCCACCACCTCCTGCCTGTGTGACCTCTGCCTCCTCTCCCTCACCCGGGAGGCGGCTGGGACAGCTCGGGCTTCTTGGGTCAGGGTGAGCCTCCACCTCTGACTCTGTTGGAAATGGGGGCTTAGCAGCTGGGAGTGAGAAGCTCTGGGCCCTCCAGGGAGGCCTCGCTCTGTGCTTTGTCTTGTCCTGAGTCTAAACCACAAACCCCACTCTTGTTCCAAACATACATTTTAATGGCCCTGGAGAACTATCTTGCCACTTGTGTCCTTTGTGGCTTCAAACTGTTGAAGTGCCTGTGTTAACATGTGACCCGGGAGCGGAGGGCAGAGGAGGGGTTTGCAGCAAAGGAGCCGCCCCCCCCTCCCCTGCTCCCCGGCTGCTTTGCTCAGGCCACACTCACACTGACAGTGTTGAGAGGACAGCTCCATCCTGACTGCTGCCCCATACTCCAAGGCCGCAGGCCTGGTTTCTCTGGGGCGGGGATTCCTCAGTGTCCTCTTGCATGGCACTGTGGTGGGGGGCGGGCAGGCCGCTCTGGGCATGACCCGCCTCCCTGCAGTTCGTCCTGGCAGCCCTGGTCCTGTCCCTGCTCCTGCCCAAGACCAGCCAGTATGTCAAGTGGATCGTGGCCGCAGGGCTGGCCCAGGTCAGCGAGTTCGCACTGGTCCTGGGGAGCCGGGCACGCAGAGCCCGAGTCATCTCCCGGGAGGTGAGTCTGCCCCGCTGCCGGGGAGCGGGGAGCGGGGGGCCAGGGTGCAGGTCGAGGTCCAGGGGACTGGCCCCTGGACAGCACAGCGGTGACGGGGAGACGGCCCTCCACGGCCCAGCCCCTGCTGCGGGAAGCCCTGCCCTGCCCTGCTGACGCCCCGCCCCACCAAGGAAGCCCCGCCCCTCCCTGCTGACGCCCCGCCCCCGCAGGTGTACCTGCTCATCCTGAGCGTAACCACGCTCAGCCTCCTCCTCGCTCCGCTGCTCTGGCGCGCTGCCGTCGCCCGGTGCGCGCCCCGGCCGGAGAGGCGGTCCAGCCTCTGAGGACCGCGGCCAGGCGACCGACCGGCGGAGCTGTCACCGCTCCTGGACCTGCTGTGCCCGCGCTGGAGAGTCTGGGGAGGCCGCGTCCGTGTAACGCTGCCTTGGCGGTTGTGCCTGGATGTGCCTTTTCTCCTGAAATTACCATTAACTTCCTGTTCTTACTCCATCACTTTGCGTGTTTTTTTGGTAAAGAAAAAATTAAGGAGGCTTTTTTATTTATTGTACAACTTTTTGTTGTAATCTGTTGGTTGGTACTTTATTAATGTTTCTGTGATGTGAGCTTTTAATTCTGACATTCGGAAAGTTACTTAAAGTCTGTGTTTTCTAGAGACAAAGGTCTTTTAAATGTGTGTTTGCTTTTTATTACAATTTTAAAACACTTTCATGTCAATTTTTATTAGGAATACCATTCCTTTAAAGTATTTGGTTTTGAATCATGAGAATATGCATTCTTAATAAAGATCTTTATGACCAAAATATAACTAATTGAAATTTATTGATTTTATTCGATTTTTGTATTGAGCTCATCTTCATCGATTTTTAAAATAGAGACGTGTCACCTGTTACCTCCCTATTTTAGAGATCAGATAGATGCACAGCTATCTGTGAAGGCCAAGTTCTGACTTTAATTCTAAAAGTGTATATTGGTAATTATGTGCCCCATTTTAGAAAACCATGCAGCTAAGATCTGATACTTAGAAAGCTTTCTCGAAGTGGTGCCTAAGTGGAGAGTTCCTATAAATATGGGCTTTAAGAGCCCAACAATTTGACCAGAACCCTTGGCATAGAGGGAGAGACATGTGAGGGATGATTATGGATCACAGATGTAAACTATGAGGTGCAGTAATATAAATTAAAACATTAAAATGAAGTAAATTGAACTAGTGTGAAGTGACTCAATGGAGAAATGATGTAAATGTGCTTATTTTTAGAAACCAGCATTGCTTTTACTCCTTTCTAACATTCCAGACGGTGCCGTTGCCTCTGATCCTTTGGCACGTGGACACTGGGTGGGGAGGGCTGCCTGGGGAGCCCGGCTCTGCAGCCCCCATGGTGACGCTGCACTCTGTCCTCGGGCCTCTGCCTCCAGCACCCACGGCAGAGCCAGGAGCTCTCAGGTCTGACTGCGTGAAACCTACTTTATATGCTGACATCAGGTGTTCCTCAAATGTGGAGTTAATACCACCCCGAGACTGAAGTGATTAATAGACGTGTCCTTTGTGACAAGAGGAAATGCTGTTAGAAAAGCCCCGTGCTGGGAGAGGCCTGGACCCTCAGGACTGCCCGGAGCCATGAGGACGTCAACCGGGCTGGGCCCACCCCGCTCTGCCCCGGGACTTGGCCTCTTCACCTTTTACTCACCGGTGTCTTCACCCTCGCTTCTCTCGGTCCTTAGCATCCATAAGCCTGCTCCAGTCTACACCACCGCGAACTCACAAAGCCCTCTCTCAACCCCTGTCCTCACGCTCCCATTCCCATGTAGACTCAAGAAGGCCCAGAGCCCTGCCAACCCCCATGCATGGGACTGCAGGCCACCTGCCTCCCAGAATCAAGCCCTGACCCATTTCCTCTGGGCCTGTGCATGGCCCAGCAGGAACTTCAGGCCAGAAGGAAGTGGCATGATACACTTCAAGTGAAAGGAAAAGACATACCACTCAGAGTACTCTACTTAGGAACTGTTACTCAGTTTGAAGGAGAAACGAAGTTTTACAGACAACTTCATTATCTGTAAACTTGGAGAAACTCAGTTTCTCCCAGACAGAGCACGCTTGGCCACAAAACAAGTCTCCCTAAATTTAAGAAAACTGAAATCCTATCAAGCATCTTTTCCAACCACAGCAGTATGAGACTAGAAAACGGAATAAGAACTGCAAAAACACAAACACGTGGAGGCTGACCAGTGTGCTGCTAAAGGACAGATGGGTCACCGAAGAGGTGAGAATACCTGGAGACAAATGGACATGGAAACAATGATCCTAAAATCTATGAGGTGCAGCAAAGGCAGTTCTGAAAGAGAAGTTTATAGTGATACAAGTCTACCTTGGGAAACAAGAAAATCTCAAATTCTACCCCACAAAAACACTAAGTCAAAAAGATACATGCATCTCTATGTTCATTGTAGCATTATTTACCATAGCCAAGATATGGAAGCAACCTAAGTGTCCAAGAGTGGATAAGGAAGGTATGGTGTTTTTATATACAGTGGAATACTGCTCAGCCATAAAAAATAACAAAAAACCTTGCCATTTGTGAGAACATAGATGGAACAAGAGGGTAGAGGGAGTGAAATACGTCAGAGAAAGACAAATACTGTATGATTTCACTTGTATGTGAACTTAAAAATGAAATTAACAAACACAACAAAATAGAAAAATAAATACAGAGAACAAACAGGTTGCCAGAGGGGAGGAGTATGAGGGAATGAGTGAAGTGAGGGAAGCTAAGAGAAACAAACTTCCTGTTGTGAAACAAATGAGTCACAGGGTGAAATGTACAATGTGGGGAATATAGTCAAGAACTAATATCTTTGACAGGTTGTAACTAAACTTATAGTTGTGATCAATCCATAATGTATACAAGTATCAAGTCACTGTGTCCTGCACATGGAACTAGCACGGTATTGTTCAGTAAAACAGCGACCACAACGACAGAACAAAGGCTAGCTGCAGCAGGATCCCTGGAGCGGTGGGCGCTTGGATTAGAGGGGGTGTGGCCATGGAGCTCGTACCAGCCCTCAGCAGCCTGACCAGACTCTCCCACATGGGGGAGAGAGGTTTTTACCTTGTTGAGGGCACTGATGTGCCGTGAGCGCTACCGTAGCCCTCTGGGACAGTTTGCAACGACATGTAGGCAAACAGCAAAGGCCCCACGCCAAGGCCCTCAGTAGAGAAAGCACAGACTGGAGTCCAGCGTGTAGGCCAGAGCAAGTGAATGTATGAGGTGTGTGTGTGTGTGTGTGTGTGTGTGTGTTGTTCTACTAATGTGACACATTTATGGATTTTCTTATATTGAACTAACCTCTATATTCCTTGAATAAATGGTGTATAAGTTGATGAAAAATAGGAACCTACAAATCCTGGAAGTTCATATGAAGTCAAATATGATAAACTCAGAGATCCACACTGAAACACTTTATAATCAAACTCAAAGGACAAAGACTGAGAATTGTGAAAGCAATGAGGTATGACTCATCACTTACAGAGGATCCTCAGTAAGATTTTTCATTAGACGCTATGGAGGGCAGTTGTGGTCATTCAGTTGCTAAGTTGTGTCCGTCCGACTCTTTGCGACCCCATGAACTGCAACCTAGAAAAGACTAGAGATCTATTCAAGAAAATTAGAGATACCAAGGAAACATTTCATGCAAAGATGAACTCAGTAAAGAACAGAAATGGTATGGACCTAACAGAAGCAGAAGATATTAAGAAGAGGTGGCAAGAATACACAGAACTGTGCAATAAAGATCTTCACGACCAAGATAATTGCAATGGTGTGATCACTCACCTAGAGCCGGACATCCTGGAATGTGAAGTCAAGTGGGCCTTAGGAAGCATCACTATGAACAAAGCTAGTGGAGTGATGGAATTCCAGTTGAGCTATTTCAAATTCTAAAAGATGATGCTGTGAAAGTGCTGCACTCAATATGCCAGCAAATTTGGAAAACTCAGCAGTGGCCACAGGACTGGAAAAGGTCAGTTTTCACTCCAATCCCAAAGAAAGGCAATGCCAAAGAATGTTCAAACTACCGCACAATTGCACTCATCTCACACGCTAGTGAATTAATGCTCAAAATTCTCCAAGCCAGGCTTCAACCAATATGTGAACCGTGAACTTCCACATGTTCAAGCTGGTTTTATAAAAGGTAGAGGAACCAGAGATCAAATTGCCAACATCCACTGGATCATCGAAAAAGTAAGAGAGTTCCAGAAAAACATCTATTTCTGCTTTATTGACTATGCCAAAGCCTTTGACTGTGTGGATCACAATAAACTGTGGAAAATTCTGAAAGAGATGGGAATACCAGACCACCTGACCTGCCTCTTGAGAAATCTGTATGCAGGTCAGGAAGCAACAGTTAGAACTGGACATGGAACAACAGACTGGTTCCAAATATGAAAAGGAGTACGTCAAGGCTGTATATTATCACCCTGCTTATTTAACTTATATGCAGAGTACATCATGTGAAATGCTGGGCTGGATGAAGCACAAGCTGGAATCAAGATTGCCAGCTGAAATATCAATAACCTCAGATATGCAGCTGACACCACCCTTATGGTAGAAAGTGAAGAAGAACTAAAGAACTTCTTAATGAAAGTGAAAGAGAAGAGTGAAAAACTTGGCTTAAAGCTCAACATTCAGAAAACAAAGATCATGTCATCCAGTCCCATCACTTCATGGCAAATAGATGGGGAAACAATGGAACCAGTGACAGACTTTATTTTTCGGGCTCCAAAATCACTGCAGATGGTGACTGCAGCCATGAAATTAAAAGACGCTTACTCCTTGGAAGAAAAGTTACGACCAACCTAGACAGCATATTAAAAAGCAGAGACATTACTTTGCCAACAAAGGTCCGTCTAGTGAAGGCTATGGTTTTTCCAGTAGTCATGTATGGATGTGAGAGTTGGACCATAAAGAAAGTTGAGCGCTCAAGTATTGATGCTTTTGAACTGTGGTGTTGGAGAAGACTCTTGAGAGTCCCTTGGACTGCAAGGAGATCCAACCAGTCCATCCTAAAGGAGATCAGTCCTGAATATTCATTGGAAGGACTGATGCTGAAGCTGAAACTCCAATCCTTTGGCCAGCTGATGTGAAGAACTGACTCATTGGAAAAGACCCTGGTGCTAGGAAAGATTGAGGGCAGGAGGAGAAGGGGACGACAGAGGATGAGATGGCTGGATGGCATCACTGACTCAATGGACGTGAGTCTGAGCAAACTCTGGGAGTTGGTGATGGACAGGGAGGCCTGACGTGCTGTGGTTCATGGGGTCGCAAAGAGTTGGACACGACTGAGTGACTGAACTGAACTGAACCGAACTGCAACCTGCCAGGCTCCCCTTACCATCACCAACTCTGGGAGTTCACCCAAACCCATGTCCATCGAGTCGGTGATGCCATCCAACCATCTCATCCTCTGTCCTCCCCTTTTCCTCCTGCCCTCAGTCTTTTCCAGCATCAGGGTCTTTTCAAATGAGTCATCTCTTCGCATCAGGTGGCCAAAGTATTGGAGTTTCAGCTTCAGCATCAGTCCTTCCAATGAACACCCAGGACTGATCTCCTTTAGGATGGACTGGTTGGATCTCCTTGCAGTCCAAGGGACTCTCAAGAGTCTTCTCCAACACCACAGTTCAAAAGCACCAGTTCTTTGATGCTCAGCCTTCTTTATCATCCACCTCTCACATCCGTACATGACTCCTGGAAAAACCACAGCTTTGACTATAAGGTTCTTTGTTGGCAAAGTAATGTCTCTACTTTTTAATATGCTATCTAGGTTTGTCATAAGAGACTTCAATGTCCTACTTTTAATAAGAAGTTTTAGTTTAATTCATTTTTACTCATGTTTTACGCTGGGGCTTTGTTGCTTTTTTTCCTCCAGCTGCAGAGCTGGGGCTGTTCTTCACTGTGGTATGTGGGCTTCTCACTGCAGTGGCTTCTCTTGCTGTGGACCACAAGGTCTCATGTGCTTGGGCTTCACTAGTTGTGGTGTGTGGGCTTAGTTGCTCTGCGGCATGTCGGATCTTCCCAAACCAGGGATGGAACCCTGTGTTGGCAGATGGATTCTTATCCACTGAGCTGCCATGGAGTCCTCGATGCGCATCTTTTGATAGTGGATGGAACGCCCGAGCAGAAGGTCAACAAGGAAGCCGAGGACTGGCACAGCAGTCTTTTGACCGAAGGCCTCAGCATACAGGGTCTTCGCTCCCTGACCAGGGATCAAACGTGCGCCCGCTGCAGTGGAAGCATGGAGTCTACCAGCGACAGCCAGGGAGGTCCTGAGTAGTTTCCATTTTTAAGACATCACTCTGGCTGTTGGAGAGAGGAGAGAGGAGGTCAAGGCTGGAGGAACAGGAGATGGGCATTGTTTGCTCCAGTCCTCAATGAGGAATAGCCGGCCAGGGTGGAAAGCAGGAGAACTCGAGATAGTTCAGACTGGTGATTGGTTTTAATTGGTGAGGATGAGTGAGGTGTTTGACTTCTGTCTACATTTCCAGTCTGAACAACTGGGTGGACACAGTTTGTTTCCTGAGTGAGCTGGAGCTGGGTGGGGAGGGGCTGGTTTGGGAGAAGTGTTGTGAGTTCACTGTCAGTTGTATCACATGACATTTTAAAGATCAATCATCTTGCCCAGTTTTCTTACTGAGAAGTTGCGCTAGCTAACACTCCCATCAATGGCATACGAAACCGAGATTTTCAACCAAGGTTGCCTTGATGGACTTTGTTTTCTAGTCATAAAATGGAAAAACTAGATGGAGAAAAATTGCACCTCGGTCATGTTGGAGGGTTTAGAGTGGGGAGAGGAAAGAAGGGATGAGGAGACTGTCTAGAATGGTATAGGTGAAAATTTAGAGAAATATCACATTCAATTGCTTAGTTAGTCTTGCCTGACTCTTTGTGACCCCATGGACTATATAGCCCACCACCTCCTCTGTCCATGGGATTTCCCAGGCAAGAGTACTGGAGTGGGTTGCCATATCCTTCTCCAGATATTTCTCCAGAAATATTATAGATTGTATGAAAAAAGATAACTGGATGCGCCCATTTTCCCCACTGGTTTTAGAATGTGGCCTCTAGTTCAGACTTTCTCAGCCTTGCCCTCTCTGATGCTCTCTTTGCCTCCCCTGGGTCCTGGCCCGTTCTGTCCTGTGTCCTTCTCTTCTTCCACCTCTTTCCTTTCAGAGACCTCAGCCTGCAAACACCCCTTAGGTCTTCATCTCTCCAGCGCCCCCCCACCCCTCCAGCCCCATGCTGCTTTTCCTGGAGCCCCCAAACCACCAGTTTCCTGCCAACCTGTTCGCTGCCTGCCCTTCCATGCCCCCCTCCTTGCCTCCCTTCAGCAGATCTTCGGCAGCACTTTGCTGCTCTACTTTATTGAAAATGCTCAGATAAATATCAATCATCTGCTTGCCCAGCTGAACGACCTCTCTTCACCTGACTCTGTTGATCTTCCCTTCTGTTTGAAATACATCCTCTCTTGGTTCTGTAAGTCAGTCCACCCGTGTCATTAGTGACCACTTTTTATGTTTAGAGGTTGAATCAGCCAGCATTCTAGCAGGAATAGAGGGCCATCTGACCGCACTGTCTTGCAGAGGTGGGTGTGGGCCAGGCAGGCGGCGAGTACCCCGGGGAACGTTCACCCGGCCTGGGTACGGAGGAGGGGCCGCCTGGGGCGGTGGCCAGAGAGGGATGCACACACAGCCAGTGGGCCTGGGAGGAGGACCCGTGGACCGACCTCTCCCGCCTCTCTCTGCGGCGCGTCCTGGTGGCCGAATCGGGACGGGCAGAGCCGCCCGGAGGCGGGGTGGACATGAGAGGCCAGCCGGCAGAGCGGCGGGGTTGTCCTTCCTGGGAGCGCGTCCTCCGCCGGGGCCCTGGAGACACCCCCCGGAGCGCCCCGGCCTGTGCGCCCTCCCCGGCCAACGCAGTCCGGGCGGTCTCGCGCCGTGAACGTCCACCCGTGTCTCTGTCCCGTTCCTCTGCGGCCTGCGAGGCAACTGTCAGAAATGCCGTCCTGGCCGCCCAGCCCGTCCTCTGCCCAGCGGCCCAGCCCTCCCTCACCCGACTTCCGGGCGTTCTCCCGGCGTGGGCCCGGGGGCTCCCTGCTGTTCCCCGGGCACCCGCATCGCCCGCTCTCCGCCTCAGGCTCTTGCGGGCTGGAGGCTGCTGCTGTCCGAAGCCACTTGCGGTGGCCTCGTCATCAGCGGCGGGAGGCGGGGGCTGCGTGCCCCCCTGGGAGCCCAAGGGCGCCGCTGCAGGAGCTGGAGTGGGGCGAGGCCCACGGCCCGCGGGCTCGGGTCTGACCCCAGGTCCCCCATCCGCGCCGCCTCCCGCTGGGCGGAAACCCCTCCAGCCTCCGCGCGGGCGACCGCACTGCCTCTGCGGCCCTTCTCAGCCTGCGCGGAGGGCTCAGCCCTTCTCCCCCGCCCACGTGGGGCTCGGGTCTCTGAGACGCAAGTCTCTTCTTCCTTGTTCGGAGCAAACTCTTGTTCGGAACATCAGCTCTCTGCCCCTTTACAGGCATGGAAGCGCTTGGGCAGACAGAGGGCCCAGAACCGTGTCTGCGTTTTCTAGCGTCCCTCACGGCCAGGTGCGCCCCACTAAGTCAGTAGGACTTCATGGTCGGAGTGTGTGCGCCCCTCACAGCTCACCCCCAGCTGGAGTCATCCGCAGGACTCCCTGCTGCGGGGCGGCTCACGGCCCAGAGCACAGCCGCCCTCTCCACGCCTACAGGAGTCTCTGCGGGCGCCTCCCTGGGCACCCGGGAGGGGACGGCTGGGGAGACCACGAGTGGCACTCCTCAGCCAGGTGACCGGGCATCACTGCACGCACCCTTCTCTCCTTTCTGCGTCCCCCCGGCCCGGCCGCTCTGTCTTCTGCTGAAGGTGGTTGTTAGGCCTGAGTTCTGAGCCACACCACCCCCCACCCCGTTTCCCCTGGTGCGCCCCATCCTCATGAGGTTCATACATTCAGCTTCCGCTTTCCTCTTGTTAACCTGTCTTGTATGGGGGCCACAGCCTAGAGTGGAGGGGAAATTACTTCTCCTCCACTGCAGGTGGCATTTGGAGGTGGGGCCTTTGAGGGGAATTATGTCCTGGGAGCAGCGCCCTGCAAACGGGATTAGCGCTGTGTTAGGAGGGCCTTTGCGCGTAAGACGAGGTGGGAGCCATCTGTGAGCCAGGAAGATGGCTCTCACCCGAACCCCCCGGGCTGGCATCCTGAGCTTGGACTTCCAGCCTGCATAATCGTCAGAAATAATTTCTGTTGTTTATAAGCCACCAGTCTGTGGGGTTTTGTTGCAGCTGCCCTGCCTAATACACGGATGTAAGCAGCCACAGGCATTTTCCAAGATGTGTCCTTTTCTGCAGGAACACGTGAATCCTCACGTGTGCACACTTGCACACACACACCCCTCAGCTGCTCGTAGCCCATCTCAACATCACCTTCGCTGTGAAGCCTTCCCTGATTGCCTGCAGGAGCCATGATCGTTCTGGCTCTCTGCTTCCACCATTCCCATTCTAACCATGAAGGGAGCCGTGCCCCCATCATATTTGGTCATACAGGAGTCTGGCTGTCCCGTGTGAGCAGTCCTCTGTCTTATTAATCTGCACAGCATCGGCACACCACCTGCACATGTTCATGGCTCAGAAATGTTAGGTGAGTGAGGAATGCAGGACAGGTAAAGCTTTTGAAATTGTGGTTTGTCTTTTTAGCAAAGAACAGTATTTTTATCTACTTATTTCTCAGCTACAGGGATTTGCTCATCAGAGAGGCTAAGATTACTTATCCAAGGTCATCTGATTCCCTGTGTCTCAGCTTCATCACAGCAGGTGGGCTAGAGGGCCCTTCTCTGAATAAGCAAGTAAGTGGACAGCAGTGGGGAAATGACCAGAGACATTAAGTTCTACACAAAGTCAGGTTTCCTAAAATCGTGCTGTGGGCTCCTGGCTGGATTATATTGAGGAAGAAAATAACACAAGGAGAGGTGGACGTTCACCATCTCTGGTCATTTCCCTGCTGCTGTCCACTTATCTTGCTGATTCAGAGAAAGGCCCTCCAGCCCACCTGCTACGATGAAGCTGAGATGAAGGGGAGTCAGATGATCTTGGATAAGTAACCTTAGCCTTGACATTGTATGAGTCCATGGAAAACAACCTGGATATCATCTTAACAGGAGCATTGGCAAGTCACCCAGATGAACACTGGGGTGGGTTGTGGAGTTTAAGGGCAAGGGAATGAAAGGGATTTCTTTGAGTAAATTTGAGTCAGCTTGGATGCCATGACCTTCTAGAACTTGTCAGGTCCAAGGGGAGCTTTTCAAAGGACTGTGACTTCGGTCTGTGAGTGGTTGTGCAGGTATTTAAGACTGAGCGATGCTAAAGGCATAGTAACACAAGGCCAAGAACTGACCGTCTTTCCCGGATGTCAGCTTGGTTTTGATCAGAAGTTTTCAAAAGGAGTCGTGAAGTGAGGAAGAGGGAGAAACACAGCCGCCTTCATGTGTCCAGGTGGTGGATGGGGCTCAGAAGTGGCGGCCTCTTTGTGGGGGGCCAGGGGCTTTTCCTGAGGCTTGCCAACAAGCCACCTGATTCACTTATATTTCCTGATACACAGAAAGAAGGAAGCAAACACGTTTTCCCAAAGATGCCTTTATTGCTGTCTGGTCAAAGAAGGAGAGAATGTCACTTGTGCACATGCAGGACCCCCACCCACGTCTCTGAGCCTCTGCCCCTCCCTGCCTCCCCGCCTCTTGATGTGACCATTGCCATGGTCACCCCAGAAGGTGGAAAACAGAGAAAAGACCCGGCATGGCGGAGGGAATCAAAGACAAGTTGGGTATTTAACAGATTTGGAATTCAGATTTTCAACGGATTAGAGAACTTTCTCTTGCTTCAAAGGAGAACTTAATGGGGGTGGGGTAAGGCTTTGTATCAGGCTCACAAAGAAAGGGGGCCTGTGACAGGTGGGGCGTTTTCCTGGGAAGCATAGGTCAATGCCTTCTAACAGAACAGCACCATCTTCCCGTGGTGTCCCAGACAACACAGTGACGATGCAGCTCCAGGGAGGAGGAGCAAGTCAACACTGGGTGGAAGGCTCGCTAAAACCCGAACTTCTGGGACACTCCCCAAGGCAGACAGGACTGATGGACACACACGTGGAGTCATCACCCGCCCAGATCACATCTCTGCCAGCCTAGGGGTTTCAAGGCGAGATGTGGCAAAAAACATTTGCATCTTCAACCAAAATTATGTTGCACCTTTCAACACAGGCACAGGCGTTCTGTAGGGTAACTGACTATAGAGGCAGAGGTTCGGAGCAACCAGAGGTTTGTCTCAATGCTGCTGCAGCGCTTGTGACCTCAGAGTGTTTCACGAGTGATTTCTGTGCAGAAGTGATTTTGAATATGAGAGCTAGTTATCCCCTGTAAATACTGGTCAACGACGGGACTCTTGACTCCGTGGGGAGAGGACTCGGGTTCGGACCCTGATCCCGTGTTTCTCCCCTCTCCGAGCACCCAGCCCTCACCCAGAGGCTTGTCCCTCTGTGCACCTGGGCCCCAGGGCTGGGAGGGGCTTCTGGCCGCTACATGGGAGTGAAGACTCCAATACAGTCAGAAAGATGGAATTTCTGGGAAAGAGCGGTGGGGCGAGGAACACAGACTTTCTGAGAAAGAACGGGGCGGGAGGTCCAGGCACCACAGGCCTCCCAGTGGGGAGGTATGCACGTTTCTCCACAGGAAAGCGGAGGTGTCCAGCCTGCAGGGAGAGGACGGTCCCTCCGAAGCCTTTTATTCTCCCCCCACCCCCCTGGCCCTGTTTCCATCATCCCTGTTACTCTAAGTGTACTGATCAGCAGAAAGAATGGGAAGATTCCTACTTTTCAAGAAACCAACGCTAATTAAGGGTTAACTGGAGTGGCTTGCTAAAGAAGCAGGCTGAAAGTGGTTAAACTGTGAAACCGTCCCAGGTGGCGTGTAAGGCGACAGCACCTGAGCGTGCATCCACACTCAAGTCCTCTGTGCCCTATGAACTCTGGACTCGGCCCCCACGCCCCACCTGCTCTGGCCCTGCTGATGGTGAACCGCCGGGGGCAAGTCTCCAGGGCTCAGACTCCACTCGGCCCAGGCCACCTGGCGATGAAGAACAGTCCGGAGGACCCGGAATCTGGGCAGAGGCTGGGCGTGGGCATGGAGACCTTGGGCCGGGCAGGAACAGGTGAGCACCCGGCAGACAGGGCGCTGCGCATGCACACACTGTCTCCTCTGAGCACCCGCATAAGCACACGCCCGACCTCCTCTCCTTCCTGTGCACACACGTATGCACCCGCTCAAACACACCTGTGGGCACAACCCCAGCCTGCCTTTCTCCTCCGAGAGTACACACACCGCGTGCTACCTACTCGAGCCCACTCCTCCAAGGGCGCACATCTGCACGGGCATGCGCACACACACACACACACACTTGACTCCTGGCCTCCGTGTGCACACTCTTGCATCTATACCCTACCCCTGGCTGTGCACACGTGCAGTGTACATCCATCCCTGGCCCCCGTGTGTATACACACTCATCTGCACACCTTCCACTGTTTCCCAAGTGCCTACGAAATGCATACACACCCCCCAGCCCATGACCCCCCAGGTGCATGCACATCCACACACACCAGGCCTCTGTCCCCCATGTGCACACAGGTGCACACGTCCCAGTTCCTGTCCCCAGGGTGCACACACATGCACGCGCAGCCCCATCCCTGTCCCCCGTGTGCGCACACGTGCACACATCCCTGACTCAGCTCCCCCGCGCGCGCACCGCCGCGTCCTGGACCAGGCCCTCCTCTCCATCCCCAGCCGGCGCGCGCACACACGCGGGCACGCGCCGGAGCGGCTCATCTTCTCAGAGCGCGGGCCGCCGGGCGGGAGGAGGTGGGGGGAGGGGGAGGAGGAGGAGGAGGAGGAGGAGGAGGAGGAGGAGGAGGAGGGAGCCGAAGGCGCGAAAAGGCGCGCAGGCGCGCTGCGGGAGCCGGGCCGCCGCCCACGTCACCGCGCCGCGCACGTCACGCCGCCCGACGCTCGCAGGGTGAGCCCCGCGCCCGGCGCCTCGGCAGGGCAGGGACCCCGGCCGAGCGCCGCCGGGACCGCCGCCCCCCGCCCGCCGCCCGCGGGTGCACGCCCGCTGCCCGCGCCGCCCGCCCGCCAGGTGCGGCGGGCCGGGGTCCCAAGGGGCGCGCGCCGGGCGCCCAGACCCGCCGCCCCCGCCCCGCGCCGCGTGCGCCGCCCCGGTCCCCGCGCGCCGGGGCCGCCGCCTGGGCGCCCAGGTGACCCCCGGAGGGGGCGCGGGCCGGGGGCCCGGGCGGGGCCTGCGGGCGGCCTCAGGGCGGAGCGGCGCGCGCGTCCGCGCCTGGCGGGGGTCGGGGCGGGGCGGGGCGGGGCGGGCCCGGGCGCGCGGGGCCGGGGTCCGAGGTCCGGGGCGCGGGCCCCACCTGCCTGCCGACTGCCGGTTCCGGCGCGCGGGGGGCGCTCGCGAGAGGCGGCCGCGGCCTAGTGACAGGCCGGAGGCCGGGGGCCCCGGAAGCCCACCTGTCAGAGTTACCGGTCGGCCGCTGGTCGCGGGTGGGCCGGGGGCGTCCACGGGTAGCGCGTGCGCGCGGGGCCGCTCCGGGTGGGGGCTCGGGCCGCGGTGCCAGGCTGGTCCACGCCGGGTCTTTGTGCGCCTCGGGGAGGCCGGCGGTCAGCCGGGTGGTGGACGCTTCCCTGCCTGAGATGACTTTAAAGTCCCCGGGTGGGGGGCGTTTCTGGGCCGCACCCCAAGGACGGAGTGTGGGCTTGGAGAGGAAGGGACTCCTGCCACTTAGATGGGTGGTGATGCTGAGGGGACGGTGGTGTTGTCAACTTCTCATTTCAGCCTGGCTCATTCCTCCTCTCTCCTTTTTACCAGGAAATCCATTTTTCTTTTCTGGAGGGTGACCATTCCTAGCATCGATTTCACGGATCTGGTAACATGGCAAAAGATGTGAGTATGTGTGTCTGCTTTGTGCTGGACGGATGGCGCCCAGCACTGCGTTCCCGGTCACTCCCCACCTTGTTTCAGAATGACCACACATAAACTGCGGGCGTGTTGGTGTTCAGACCTTTCAAGCAAAGAAACAAAGTAAAGGTGAGGAGGCGGGGACAGCCGGTGGCGCTGTGCGCGGCCTGGGCAGTGCTGGCCTCCGCCTGGGCCGGGCAGGCCTGAGCTGCGGCAGGCTGCGTCTCGAGGCTGGGCACCGCCACGTTCCTTGGTCTCTTGGAGGCTGGTTGACTTGTAAATCAGTCGGGGCTCTGTGGGAGGACACCCTGCCTGCGGAGGCGCTGGGCTGGCGGAGCCTCCCTGAGCACCTGCTTTGTGAGCCTCCTGGGAAGTGAGTTCAGCTTCCAGCCGTGGAAGCGCTCAGCACTGGACTTGGCAACTGTTTTTCTCAGAAAAAAATGAAATTTGGTGATAAACAAAATGTGAACAATTCTGCTTTGTTTACATTTGTCACGAAGCCATAGAATATTGTGAGTAAACTTTTTCGTTTTTTGCAAGAAATAGAGGCTGTTCGGCCTCCACGCAAAGCTGCTTTCATGGGCCGTGGGGCTCCGTCCCAGCCCCGGCAGCATCAGTTAAATTCCCTGAGGCCCCAGCGCTGTCCGTCAGTGTTTCTTGGAACACGCTATTCTGCGAGCATCAGGGGAGAGAGGCTGCTTGCTTATTTACTCATCAGTTGCACAGAGTTGGAAATACAGCCCAAGGCACAGCCCGAGGCACAGCGTGTCCGTTTCTGTGGGGTCAGAATAGCACACTTGGAGTCCTCTCGTGGGGGTGAGCTCGGCATCCCGGGTGACGTGTCTGTGGTGAATGTCGTAATCTCTGTGTGCTGTGGGGTGACTTATCACCTGCCTGGCTTGCCTGCCTTGCTGTGTGAACCCCCGAGGGTTCTGACTCCTCCAAGGGGCCTGGGGGGTGTCAGGGCAGATGGCCGTCGCCCCGCCCAGCTGCAGGAGAAGCGCTGCCCAGCGGCCTTGTCCTCGGTCCCTCCTGGAGACGCAGCCTCACGGAGCGCAGGCGGCCCGGTGGTGGGTGGGGCAGGGAGGTGCCTCTGGAGTAGGTGATACCGGCCTGAGAGTGGGGTACAGGTGAGGTGGCCTCGCCTGCGCTGAGCCGAGCCATCCTGTGTGCTGGAGCCAGGTCTCACCGGGCTGGTGGTCGGCGGATGGCAGCTTGGCTCCTCTCCTGCTGTCTGTGTCTAAGGCGCGTGTGACGTTTGAGTCTGGGAAGATGACTCTGCAGCCAGCGTTGACTTAGGTCACGGGGCTTCACTGTGGTCTCGGATGTAAGTCGAAGCTCCTCGAGGTGAAGTGGGTGGGCTGGGACGCCAGGGCACAGGGGCAGAGCTCTGGGGGCTCCGTGGGGGCTGTTGGGGCCTGGGGGGCTGGAGCTGATGCTCGGGGGTCCCAGCGGAAGAGGTTGAGGGTCTGGGGAGGGGTGGCGTTGGGCATCCCCGTGGGGTGGGCAGGTCTCCCCGGCTGAGTTCCCCCGGGGAGCTGGATATGCTCCCCGCCCTGTTCCAGGCATCGGGCTCAGAACCCTGCACCTCCAAACCGCGGGCCCCGAGCGCTGTCTGCCTCGCTCGGGCTGTGGCGTCTGCAGGGGTGGTGGCGGGCAGGGTGGGCCCAAGTCGAGGAAGAAGCGTGCCCTTCCCTGAACCCAGAGGGTGGGGTGGGGGCCGTGCTTGCGCTCTGAGCCGCTGCCTGCCCTGGGGCTTCTGTTTCTAGCGCACAGAAAGGTGTAAGTTTCTGTTGTTTAGAGAGAGGTGCGGACCAGACACTGTCGTTCCGTGATAAGGGACAAAGCTTAATGCCTCGGGGTTTGTTCCCACATCCCCTTTGAAGAGTGGGCTCGGCGTCATCCTTCACTCCCCGCCCCGTCGTTGCCCCGGGGCCCTCGGCCCTGGTTTGTGGGACTCACCTTGGAGCTTGGGGACTTTCGTGTACACCTGGGGTATTTCCAGGAATCTTGCAGTGAGACCCCCAGGTCAGCGAGGCCTGTGGGTGGGAGACTGTGGCATTGGGGGCGCTGTCCAGGGCTGCCTGTTCCCTCCCCCGTGGGAACCTGTTGCCCTGGTGAGTGATCATGTGGTTCATTGGTTTTTGATTTACGGAACTGGGTGTCTGCAGGTTTTATTTTGTGCCTCAGGTCTTGTGACAAGATCCTGATCAGGGGGTTTTCAATGTGCGGGACGCTCCTGGGGTGGAAATGCAGGCATGGATTTCCATCTGACAGTGGAAACTGTCACTGTCAGATACATCTTGTACTGAACGCTGTAGTCGTGTGATGTACGGGGGGACGGCATCTGACATGTACTGAGCGTGTGCGTATATGTGTGTGCAGGTGTGTGAGTGTGCAGATAAGTGCTGAGTGTGTACACGTGTGTGCTGAGCAAGTCTGCACGTGAGCATGTGTGCACATCAGTGCGTGACAAGAGTACGCACGTGTGATGTGTGTGCTGAGTGCATGTATGTGTGCTGAACCTGTGTACAATATGTGTACATGTGCTGAGCGTGTCACATGTGTGTGCTGGGCATGTGCTGTGTGCACACGTGTGTTGGAAGTGTACGCATGTGTGCTAAGAGTGTACACATGTGTGCGTACTGGGGTGTGTGCGCATGTGCACACGTGTGTGCCGTGTGTGTGTACTCAAGCGTGTTGGGTATGTGTGCATGTGTGTATATGTGTGCTGAGCGTGTGTGTGCTTGTGTGATTATATGTGCATGTGATTACTGTGTAACGTGTGTATATGTGTGTGCTCACATGTGTGCTGGGTGTGTGTGCTGAGCGTGTGGTGCCCACGTGCCCCTGCCTGAGCTCTCCCCCTCTCCAGTCTGTGGCCCCATGAGCAACTGGGAGCTCTTGGCCTCTGGAAGACTGTGGTTATAAAGGGCCTGCGTAGTGGCTCTGGTTGTTCTGGAACTGGGCGGAGGGCCATCGGGGAGCCCACGATAGCCCCCGACTCTCGGGGAAGGAGGGTGCAGGGCCGCCATCCCCTGGGAGGACCCGTCCTCATCCTCATCCAGTGTCACGCAGGTCTGCGATGAGCAGGGGCGGTTGCTGTGTGGAATCACAGTCCTGCTTTTGCGTTGATGCTCCAGGACCCTCGCGCACCTCCCTCTCCCTGGGCTGTGGGAGAGCCCGGCTCAGCCCCGAGCTGTCCTGTGGTCGTGGCCGTAGCTGCTCTGTGGTTGCACATGGTGTTCCAAGTTCACGGCACCATTCCTGGATCGACCTGTCAAGGGCAGGAAACCCAAAGAAACTGCGTCGAGCCTGAGCTCCCGAGGTCTGGTTTAGGGAGCTTGTCTGAAAACACACGTCCTACGTGTTGCTTTCCAGTGGCCAGGGCAGCGGGCACCTGCTTGGTCCCCAGGCCTCGCCGGGGCGAGCCAACCGGGCGCTGGGCGGCGGCCCTTTTCTTCCCGCCCGAGGTCCTAGCGAGAGTGCCCAGCCTGCTCCGCTGAGCAGCGAGGCAGCACTGCTGTGCTTGTTCTTATGACAGGTTTTTGTATTTGAGTTAACTTCTCCACACGAGATAAAATTGGAGAAACTCTGAAACGGTGCAAACAGCAGAAAGTCACGGCTTAGCTACACATGCGGCCCTGGGGTGCCCGGCGTGTCACGCCTGGTGCTGCCCGTGTCCCGGGCGTCGGACGCTGCTTGGCCCCGTCCCTGGGCTGAGGGCGTCCCCAGGGCGCTAGGGGGACCCAGCCTGGCACAGTGCGACCCCGGGGGCTGTTCTCTGCACGCGGTCATCTTGTTAAAGCTGTTCTCTCTGTGGTTGAATGAGTCTCACTTTTCTCCAGCATAGACTGAGTGGACGGCTCTTGCTCAGACGCCAGGCCTGGCTTCTGTCTCTGTGGTTTTGTGCTGTTAGGTGGGGCTGGGCTGGGGGCACAGCCCTGGGGTCACTGCTGGCGTGAGGGCCAGGCCTCTGGGGGTGGTGCTGCCCCGGCCCAGGTGGAGCGGGGACTCCCCGCGGCTCCTCTCCTCCGTCAGCCGCCTGCCCGCCGCCAGCGTTTGTCGGCACCGAGCGCCTGGCGGGAGCAGGCCGCTGTGGTGCCCCGGCCGTGGCCCGTCCAGGCTCTGAGCTGATGCGTGGCGCGTGGTTCTGAGGGACCAGTTTGAAGCTGGTCTTCTTTCTCTCAGCCTCTGTCATTTGAGCTCAGGACTGTCCGTCAGAGTCCTGTTTTCCCAGGATCCAGTTTTAAAGGGGATTCTGGTTTGATGCAGCAAACCCCGTCCATCTGGGCTCGCAAACACAGCACTTCCAACACCCATGTCCTGGGTCCTGTCTGCCAGGCATGTGCTGCCCAGGGCTGGGGCTGGGGAGCAGCGCTGGACACACCTTGGGGGGCCTCTGCCTGCAGCCCAGGGGTGGGGGCTGACCGCCTGGCCTCCCTGCCCCAGAGACAGGAGAGCCAGCCACTCAGGTCGACCTCCTGGGCCTCCCTGCCCTGGAGATGGGAGAGCCAGCCCCTCAGGCCTGGCCGCCTGGGCCTCCCTGCCCCGGAGATGGGAGAGCCAGCCCCTTAGGCTGACCTCCTGGGCCTCCCTGCCCTGGAGACAGGTGCGGGCGTGCTGGCCCCTCAGGAGTATCCTGCCGCCAACTCGCCACCGTGGCTGGCGACGCGTCCCCTCCTCAGCGGGAAGAGTCCTGTGCTGGTTGACGGTGCCGCCCCAGCAGGCTTTTCTGTCTCAGACCTCGGGTTTTCCATTTAGCAAAACTTCCACGAGGAGCAAACGTGAGCTACTTAAACAGTTCAGGGAGTGTTCCTTGTGGCTGTAAATGTGACGGGAGTTGTACCTGAGTTGGAAAACCCAGGAAAGTGGGAAAAAGCAGTCATCTGCCGGCGAAAGTGGGAAAAAGCAGTCATCTGCCGGCCTGTGTCTGAGAGGAATTGCTGGGAGCTTGTGTTGTCCGTCTTGGGGTGGACGCGTCACTTGTGAAGGTGTGTTCCCCGCATGTGGGCGCCCCGAGCTGCCTGCTCCGCCCGCTTCATGGCCCTGTGCTGCCGCTGCTCTGGAATCACTCGTTTTTCTACTATCTCATTTTTAGCAGCTGCTTATTTGATCTTTTGGGGAATCATAGGTGGTCAGTTTTGAAAAGTGAGCTAAGATGGGAAATAATAAAAAATGAGACCTTCTCCCTAAGCTCATCTTGCAAAACTGAAGCACGTGTGTGTGCTCCGGGCCCCTGGCGTGGAGCACAAGCCCTTTTCTGGTGAGCAGTTCCGCCCATGTGCTTTTGTTGCATAAACTGTGGCCCACGATGCCAGCTTTGATTTCTGTAGGGTGGAGAACATTTGAAGACCCTGAATGCGACCTTCTAGATTGTTTGCAGTTTTCCCCAGGCTTTCAAAACCAGATCTAGGCGGCACAAATGGGCGTTCAGAAGTGAAACCATTGAGTGGTAGCCTGAGGCGCCAGGCTCGTGAGAGTCCCGAATGGTGGGCTGACTCGCCACGTCCCCTCTGCTGTGTCCCCCAAGGCCCGGCCACAGCAGAGGGATCTGGTGGTTTCCAGTTAAATTTCACATTGGCACAAATCCACAATAACCGACTCTGGGTCCTCAGCGGAGTAACTGCACATGGACACGCGTGGGCACCTGCACACGTGTGCACTGTGTCTGAGACACGCTTAGAAGACTTCCCCAGACGGGCGTGCCGGTCACACCTGCTTCCACCCATTTTAACGCCCCGTTTTCAGCACCAAATTTGATGATAACTTAAAAACCCACAAGCTCGCGCCGCCCGTCGGGTGAAGTTTTAAGTTGCTTTCAGTTTTAGTTTGCATCTTTGGTTTGGAGGCTGGATGTGTCTCTCTGTGAACTGAATGTTCCCCCCCACCCCAGCTGTGTCCTCCATCAAGCAGTGGCTTCCTCTTGATTTGCACCCCAGGAATTAAGGATGTTCACGTGACGTTTGTCATTCTTCAGCATGAGGGACAAGTGCAGCATCATTTCGGGCTAACCCCCAGAGAGCACGCCTGAGTTCACAGCGGGCGATTGGCGTTGTGAGCAGGTGGCCTTCAGGTGTCTGCGCACCCCCCCCCCCACCCCTCTGTCCTGGTGCAGCAAGGCTGAGGCGCGTCCGGGTCCGCGCGGCCCCGCGACGCCCAGCCCTGTGCTTGCTGGGCTAGACTTGAGGAGCTGCCAGGGGTCTTCTCTTTCTGTTCTCTCATTTGCTTTTCAGAAAGATCAGGGTTCGAGTGAAAATGTCTTGTGCTAAACCAACGGCATTTAAATTGGGCCAGAGCTCTGGGGGTGAGGCCCTGCTTGTGCCGCCGGGGGCCTAGGCAGCAAGGTCGGGGTGCAGCAGGGGGCCCGCCCCGTCGCCCTCTGTGTCCCCTGCCCCCCGGCCCTGGCTGCGGAGCCGGCACACCCGTGGGTGGTGGGTGCGGGCCCTCGAGGGCAGGAGGCTGGGGGCACAGCTGGGGGGACGTGGTCCATCCCCGCGTCAGGACCGCCCGCGTGTCCGGCACTCTGATCGAGCCAGAGCCCTGTGGTCAGGCCAAAGCGCCAGTCTGCTCTCCCAGTGGTCCCCCCGCGGTCCCCCTCGCCGACCTCAGACGGGATTGGTAAAAGGATGTGCAGTTCGGTGATAAGAGCAGTACTGCGTTGTCCCAAGGGTTGAGTTTAAAGGCAGAAACAGTCATTTTCACGCGGGTGACATAGCTGATCATGGCGGGTGACCCCGCGCCCCTGGCCGGCAGCTCAGCCCCGACGCCGCCTCACTGTGTTGTTGTCCCTGCAGGCCGGTCTAATTGAAGCCAACGGGGAACTCAAGGTCTTCATAGACCAGAACCTCAGTCCTGGGAAAGGTAAGGGCGCCCGTGCATCTGTGTCCCCGACGCCCCAGGGGCCTGGGCCCAGCATCTGCCTGGCTTGTAAGTCGTGTGCTGTTTGCAGAGAGCCAGGGGAAGTGGAAGCGAGCGAGGACGTGAGCACAGCACGGGGCACGCGCTTTCCTCCCGCCCCGGGCAGCCCTGCGTACCCTGCCGGGACCCCCTTGAATGCAGGCGCCGGGACCCCCGGCACGTGAGGGCAGCGGGGGCTCTGCGTGGACGCGTGCCCACCGTTGTGTCCTCGGAGCGGGAAGGTGTCTGTCCCCTTGGCTCCATGTCCGGGTGTCTGAGCGTGGGGGGCAGTGTCCTCGGGGTCGCTCCTCCTGGGCAGGAACGTGCTGCTGCAGGTGGAGCAGCCTGCGAGTCTGCGCGCACCTGCAGACGCGTGGGGAGGTGTCCGGCCACGCTCAGTTCTGACTGACGTTCTCTGAGAGTCAGAGCTGTGAGCGCTGCGTCCTGTCGTCCCCCCAGAACATTTCGTTAGCAGGGCAGGCAGCTCACGGGGTTTGGGCAGGTTGGGGGCAGCCTGGGTGCAGCGGAGCCCTGAGCCCTGCATGTGAGGGCCTGGTGTGCCCTGGGGCTGGTGGTCGGGAGAGGGCGGTGTGGGCACAGCCCCCAGGTTTGGGAGTCAGGCTCAGCCGAGGTGCCTGCAGCCCCCCATGGGTCTGACATGGTCCAGGGCAGGAGGCCCGCCCGAGCGGCGGTCAGCCTGGTGCCGTGAGCCCTGGCACAGGGCCACTGCGAGGTCGCCCCTTGCGTTGCAGGCGTGGTGTCCTTGGTTGCCGTCCACCCCTCCGCAGTGAACTCTCTCGGGAAGCAGCTCCTGCCAAAGACCTTTGGACAGTCCAACGTCAACATCGCTCAGCAAGTGGTAAGGCCGGGAGGCTCGCCATCCAAGGCCCGTGGTCTCCAGGGCATGGGGCCAGTGCCGGGCACCCCCCTGGCTCAAAGCTGCCTGCCCGCGGTTTCCCGGCCACTCCTGCCTCTGCCCTCATGGGGTCTGCTGGGGCGGTGTGTGTACTTCGGTGGAGTGGGCTGAGTGGGTGGGCTGGTACCCTCTGTGGCTGGGGCTTGCTGCCTGCCCAGGACTCGACGCTGGTGTCTGGGCCGACCTCTCGTGGGCTCGGGGCTCTGCGGATGCGGGCCGCAACTCCCCTGACTTTCCTGGCTGAGGGGAGGGGTCAGACTCCCAGGGCTTTGCCCAGCGCCCCCCGAGGAGCCCCCACCAGCTTCTGCCTGCGGGCTGGGCAGCCTCTCCCTGAGGTGACCTGTGGCCGTGAGGGGCGGGGCATTCATGGCCCACCCGCGCCCCTGGCCCAGTCCCTGGCACTCAGCCCCGTCGTGTCAGTGACCACATTGCCTCAGCAGCTTTGCTGCGACGCTCCAAGTCCGTAGTACGCGGAGGCCTGGGCCTTCCTGGAACATCACAGATACTCAATAAATGTCTTTCTGATGGAAGTTATAATTCATATTATTTTATTTTATAGGCACTGTGTGTTGTGTCCTAGCAGAGTCACAGCTGAGCGTAGCTCGGTGAGCGTAGGCACGGTTCTGTTGTTTCCAGTTTAAATAGCAGGGAGCCGGAGTTACATGGAGATTTCTGTCGGTGCCCTCCCAACCTTCAGCTCCTCAGCGGACTCTCCCCCACGGCTTCCCAGAGCCGGCTCAGGGCCGAGCTAGTCAGGCGGTGCCTTCTTCCCCGCGTCCTGGTGCCTCTCCAGCTGCGCAGACAGAGGCTGTGCGCAGAGAGCTGGGGGTTCTCACCAGAGGTCGGTCGGCGGAGAGCAGTGGAAATAGGGGCATGAGGGCAGAATGAGCACCACAGGGTCCTCTGTGAGGCTGAGGTGCCGCCGCAGGCATGGGGTGCCCTGCCCACCCCCGTGTTCCGCAGCGTCCAGGACGGCCACCTTCACGGGGTGCCCTGCCCACCCCCGTGTTCTGCAGCGTCCAGGACAGCCACCTTCACGGGGTGCCCTGCCCACCCCCACGTCCCGCGGTGTCCAGGACGGCCACCTTCATGGGGTGCCCTGCCCACCCCCGTGTTCTGCAGCGTCCAGGACAGCCACCTTCACGGGGTGCCCTGCCCACCCCCACGTCCCGCGGTGTCCAGGACGGCCACCTTCATGGGGTGCCCTGCCCACCCCCGTGTTCTGCAGCGTCCAGGACGGCCACCTTCATGGGGTGCCCTGCCCATCCCCGTATCCCGTGGCATCCAGGACGGCCACCTTCATGGGGTGCCCTGCCCACCCCCGTGTCCCGCGGCGTCCAGGACAGCCACCTTCATGGGGTGCCCTGCCCACCCCCGTGTTCTGCAGCGTCCAGGACGGCCACCTTCATGGGGTGCCCTGCCCATCCCCGTATCCCGTGGCATCCAGGACGGCCACCTTCATGGGGTGCCCTGCCCACCCCCGTGTCCCGCGGCGTCCAGGACAGCCACCTTCATGGGGTGCCCTGCCCACCCCCGTGTTCTGCAGTGTCCAGGACGGCCACCTTCATGGGGTGCCCTGCCCATCCCTGTATCCCGTGGCATCCAGGATGGCCACCTTCATGGGGTGCCCTGCCCACCCCCATGTCCCACGGCGTCCAGGACGGCCACCTTCATGGGGTGCCCTGCCCACCCCCATGTCCCGCGGTGTCCAGGACGGCCACCTTCACGGGGTGCCCTGCCCACCCCACGTCCCGCGGTGTCCAGGACGGCCACCTTCATGGGGTGCCCTGCCCACCCCCGTATCCCATGGCATCCAGGACGGCCACCTTCATGGGGTGCCCTGCCCACCCCCGTATCCTGCGGTGTCCAGGACGGCCGCCTTGTGCGTGGGCATCTGGTGGGCGCCTGTCCTGCCCACAGAGCAGCCGTGGCTGAGGGGGGGTGGGGAGCGGGCGCTGTCGGGGGTGCAGGGACCGAGGTGGGGGGTCGGCAGCAGCCTGGCTGTGGGCGGGGCTGCCGTCCGGAGCCTGTTCTGAGCGCTGGAAGGACAGCTCTCGAGGGGATGAGCCGTGACCCAGGGCCCCCTCAGCACTCACTTGCAAGGCCTCAGCTCTGGGGATTCGCGCCTTCCACCCTGGTTCGCTTTCTGGAACATGTGTGCCGTTTGATCACTTTCTAGAACACTCGCTGTTTGATTTCATCTCTCTTGAATGAGAGTGAAATACTGATGATGCTTTGATCGCTGGGAACATGGATTAAGAGACTGGAATTCAGCTGAGCTGTTTTCCTTTCCGTGGTTTGTGGATCGTTGATATTCATAGGTGACCTGGGCTTAGGGATAATTTGCAAAGTGCCAGGTCAGCTGTGTCAGGGCTGCGGCAGGTAGCCCTTATCCTGCTAAGCAGTGGACTAGTGGGAGCATCCAGCTTAAAATAGCACAGCCGTGGCCCGCTCCCCACCCCCAGTGCTGGGGGCCCGGGGCTCCCGTGCCGGTCACCGGGAAGTGCTGCTTCCACGTGGTTTCCAGGCTCAGGCACGAGTCTCTGGGAAGCTGAGCTCCTGCTCGGCTGGACGAGGCAGTGTGCACGTCCCCGTGAACATGGGACTGGAGTCCCGAACACGTGGGGCCACGGGTCAGGGCTTCCAGGCGGATGTCTGTGCCCGAGCTGTGGGTGCCCGCCTCCGCCCCGGTGGCACTGCCCCCTGCCCCCACCCTGCGTTGGCCGGGGTGCCCAGGGCTCCCTGCATGGGTGGGCGAGCAGTGGGGTGACCGCAGTGAGCCCCGCTAGCCCTGGGTTCCTTTCCTCTCTGTCTCTGGGGCTCATTGCTGCCCCAGTGGAGCAGAGTCTCATCTCTGTCCGGGTCACGGGGGAAGGGAGTAAAAGTGGAGCGTGCGGGTCTTTCGGGGTCATCTCCAGCCGCCGTGTGCAGCAGGTGTGTGACGGCAGCCGGGGCTCCGGGGGCTCTCAGGACCCTCCTCCAGCCTCTGCTTAATGACCTCAGCGGTGGCCGTAGGTAACAGGAAGTGACGAGGCACAGCGTCGTGCGTGGGAGATTCTGACTGTTGTGAATTGTCTCTTTTGACTGTAGGTAATTGGTACGCCTCAGAGACCTGCAGCGCCAAACACTATCGTGGTGGGAAGCCCACACACCCCTAACACTCACTTTGTCTCCCAGAACCAGCCTTCAGACCCCTCACCTTGGTCTGCCGGGTGAGCACTTGCCGAGAACTCCCCCCACCCAGCCTCTGCGTGCGCGTGGGCACTGGTGCGGCGGAGGAGCGGGCAGTGGCCCCGT
The DNA here is from genome assembly GCF_033118175.1 of Dama dama. NCBI lineage: Eukaryota > Metazoa > Chordata > Mammalia > Artiodactyla > Cervidae > Dama > Dama dama. The sequence continues at coordinate 89,578,371 of NC_083710.1, forward strand.
GTGGCCTCGAGAGGCCAGGCCGCGGGCAGCCGCCCTGAGTTCTGGGGGTGGTGGCTCCACGGAGGGGGTGGGCTCTGGCTTCTACGCGCATTGTCTGTGCTGGAGAGTACCGTTTGTGGGACCCCAGGAAACGGGCGGGTCTTCCAACCTCTCCCCCTGCTGCTAAACGTTGCCGTGGGCAGCCCCATGCCGCGGTCACACTGTTGCCTTGATCCTTTCCTCCAAAGGCAAAGTGACGTGAAACAGTTTTACTCAGAGGTCAGCTGTGCGACTCTCCTTAAAGACAAAAAGCTATTGTTGTAAAGCAACAATCATCAGTCCCTGAAACCCCTCAGTGGGGAACCTGGGCGGCCGTTCCCCTGACGTGCCTACTCAGCAGGTCAGGTGCTGGGTCTCCCTCCCGGCTGCCACGGGGCCTCGTCTCAGCCAGGTTGCATTTGCCCCAAATTCTGAAATTTGCAGTAAAATTTCCATAGCTCTTTATGTCCGATGACGTTTTCTTAAGAAGCACCGTTTAGCATCTGGACACCTGTCCGACTTGTCCCAGGTCCTGCTCTGCTTTTCCCTAGAGTTGGAGAGACACGTGTGGGGCCCAGTCATGTGGAAGTTTGTCCTGCGGCCTTTAAAGGAGGGGGGTCCCTGTACGGGGGACAGAGCCAGGCTCCCACCCCTCTGTTGGGCACGGCCCGTGGGGGCCCCTGGCGGCACGAGCCAGCCCCCAGACACGGGTGTGGATGCGGCCCGCGCTGCGAGCTGAGGCCGCGGCCGCTCTGTGCTGTGCCCGCAGGAAGCGCAACCGGAAAGGCGAGAAGAACGGGAAGGGGCTGCGGCACTTCTCCATGAAGGTGTGTGAGAAGGTGCAGCGCAAGGGGACCACGTCCTACAACGAGGTGGCCGACGAGCTGGTGGCCGAGTTCAGCGCGGCTGACAGCCACATCCTGCCCAGCGAATCAGTGAGTGCGCCAGGCAGGCCGCCCCCCGCGGGTGCAGAGGAGGCCCTGGAACCCTTAGGAGGGGCGTTTCCTGACCCGCCGGTGCCGCCATGCTGTTGCATCCCCGCGGCATCCGCTCGCTCCCGTGGGCCCTGTGGGGGCCGCCCTGGGTGGGGGGGCAGCATGTGGCCTCAGGTATGTCCAGGGTCCCTGCACGTGGTCCTGGGCCGTCTGGAAACCCCCATGTCTCTGCTAGGCCTACGACCAGAAGAACATCCGGAGGCGCGTGTACGACGCGCTGAACGTGCTCATGGCAATGAACATCATCTCCAAGGAGAAGAAGGAGATCAAGTGGATTGGCCTGCCCACGAATTCCGCCCAGGAGTGCCAGAGCCTGGAGGTAGCCGGCCGCCGCCCTGGGGTGCTGAGCGGGCCCTGGGGCGCTGGCACAGCCATGCTGCTCCCGGTGGTGACCTGGGGTGGGTACACTCTGCGTCGTGGCCTGTGGGGGTTTTAAAGAACGTCGTATCCACGCCCAGAGGAGGGGAAGCCGGGCGGAGGCGGCATGGTCCTGAGACAGAGGAGTCGTCTGCGCGCCTGGCAGCAGCTGCCTCATCTGGGCCCCTGTACCCCGTCAGGCTCAGGGCTCATGTCTTTGGTGACTGAGTGTTGTCTTGGATTTTCAAATATGTTTCAGAAATGAACCGTGATGGTTTTGTTTTGGTGTTTGGTCTTTGAAGGTGGAGAGACAGAGAAGACTGGAAAGAATAAAACAGAAACAGTCGCAGCTTCAAGAGCTTATCCTGCAGGTATGGGCTCCTGCTGGGAGGCTGCTGGGTGGTGCAGGCACCCACCCGCGAGCCCGTGGTCTGTCCCCCAGGCTTTTGGTTCTGGGTGTATTTTCTCTGGCCGGTGGCTCCCTGGGTAGCCACTCTGACCTCTCGGGGGGCCAGTCTTCTTGGTGTTGGCTGGGGCCAGGCAGGGCTGTCTCATATGCCCAGGGAGAGACTAGCTGTTGAGTGGCTGTGGGTATGAACGTGTGCCAATTGTGCGTCTTTTTTAGCAAATTGCCTTCAAGAACCTGGTGCAGAGGAACCGCCAGGTGGAGCAGCAGGCCAGCCGGCCGCCCCCGCCCAACTCGGTCATCCACCTGCCTTTCATCATCGTCAACACCAGCAAGAAGACAGTGATCGACTGCAGCATCTCCAACGACAAGTAGGCTGCGTGGGCGGGGCCTGCCCGGCGAGGTGGGCGGGGCCTGCCCGGCGAGGTGGGCTGTCTGACAGGTCGCCAGGCGCGGCTCCCAGGGATTTCACTGGCGGGTTTCCTCCCCCACTGCCTGTGCGGACCCTTGGAAAGGAGGGCGGTGGGGCCTGTGAGGACTGCTGTCAGGACGGCAGGCGGCACTGTCCCGGGGGCGTCGCTGCCTCCGATCAGTGGGTTGTGTGTCGGGAAAGGTTTGGGGGCTCGGGGCCCCAAGCCAGGCATTGTGCTCCGTGCTGGAGACAGTGCTTTTCTGACGGCGACCGTCGCCTCCAGGTTTGAGTACCTGTTCAATTTCGACAACACGTTTGAGATCCACGACGACATCGAGGTGCTGAAGCGCATGGGCATGGCCTGCGGTCTGGAGTCCGGGAGCTGCTCCCCCGAGGACCTGAGGGTGGCCAGGAGCTTGGTGCCGAAGGCGCTGGAGCCCTATGTGACCGGTCAGCGGGCTGGGGGGCGCCCGCCCGCTGGGGAAGCAGAAGCAAGGGGGGTGGGGGCTGAGGGGGCGCGGGGTGCGGCAGGTGCCTGTAGGGTCCTCGGCCGAGCCAGGGGTCCCGGTGTCTGTCCTGCTGCCCCCGGCCAAGCTGGGGGTTCTGGCCAGCATGGGGCACTCTGGTGAGAGGAGAGGCCGTCCTGTGCCCCTCTGGTGTGGGTTCCTCCGTGAGCCTGCGCGTTGGGTTGGCCTGGGGGCTCCCGAACCCTGCAGGATGTCCGTGAAGCAGCTCCTGCCTGCCGACCCCCCGACGCCAGCAGCTGCCCCACTGACTCCAGCTGCCCACCTGTTGTTGGCGAAGTGGTCACGCCAGGAGGAGGGGCGGAGGTCACGCTGGGAGGGGCGGGGGACCCCGGGAGGAGGGGCGGGGGCGGTGTCACGCCAGGCAGAGGGCCGGAAGGGCCAGGGAGCCTCCTTGGCCCGCCCGTCTCCTGGAGGCCATCTCCCTTCCTGGCCCTGCAGTGCAGTCATGGGCTTCCCTCTGGCGGGGGCACCGGGGCGGGGCGGCCTGGAGCCGTCGGGCCCTGTTTCAGCCCGAGTCCTGCGCCCCTCTGCTTCCTGACGTTTGCCTCGTTTTCTTCCTCTTTCCAGAAATGGCTCAGGGTTCCCTCAGCGGTGTCTTTGTCGCATCAGCGGTGTCGACCTCTAATGGCACGAGGCTGTCTGCCAGGTAACTGCGCCCCTGGGAGCCGCGTGCCTACCCTCCCTGGTGGGAGGCCCGGGTCTAGTGTGAGCGGCCTCCATCCTGCTTGGAGCGGGGCTCCCTGCGCAGCGGACATCCCAGGGTCCCAGGGTCGCTGGAGCTGCTCCTCTGGGCAGAGAAGCTGTTTCTCCTGATGAGTTTTTTCCCCTAATGATCAGTAACGGTACATGGGTTTTATTTTTTTTAAAGTAACTCAGTGCAGTGGCGGCAAAACCAGCTGAACCGCGTGGCTGGTAGCCTGAGTGACAGGCTGTTTCTCCATCTATTTTTTTTCCCTTTTCTTTTCAACACACTTGAAGTCACAATGTACGTGTAGTATTGTTCCTTGCTTTTTCTTATTTTACCGTTTATTGCGTGCATTCCTCTGCGTGTTGAAGAACTTTTATCATTTCAGTCAAAGTGTGTTTGAGCCGTGACCTCACAGGCCCCCGGAGCAGGGCCGGTTCAGGCCTCGGCGTTTCTCCTGGTTTTTTAGAGATAAATGTAAGGTGATTTCAGTGTGAGTATGGACAGAACAGTGGTCTTACATAGTATCATGTTGTGCCTTACACATGTTTATATCAGTCCTGAACATTAAAGAATGTCTGGTTTCTCATACACATGAAGTCAGCAGCGTGTAGGTCCAACAAAACCGGATTGGCTAGTAAACCCTGTGTGCATCTGCCTCGGAGGCTCCGTGGCCACGGTGCTGTGTGGCCTCTGCGTGACCCCAGCTCAGCCTCAGTGCAGCCCAGGGGAGGGGCGGGCTCGCCGTGAGGGTCCCAGCTCCCAGCCTCTCTGGGGTGCCTGCACCTGGTTGCGTTTTGACAGAGGTTGGTTTGGTTTTAAATTCTGAATCTGCCACTGTGCATGGCCCAGTCTGTAAAATCTGAACACTGGTTATTCTGAGAGGTGGAATTTGGGTATTTTCTAAACTTTCCTTTTAAAGGAATTTTTTCTTTTAATGAACTTTCGGGCTCTTGTCAGTGTTTTTAACAAGATGAAAGCCAATACCATTTCAGAAGAAAAACTGACCCTGGGGCCTGATTACTGAGCCACCCTCTCTGGTTGTGCGTTCAGGGGGTTCCTGGCTGCAGGCAGCCACAGCTTCAGCCTCTGTTTTTCGCTCTTTCCGACATGGTTGCCAGATGGGGGTTTCCCAGATGTGGGGTTACTTTGTCAGAGAGCGTGATACGTCCTAGGTTTTGTTGGGCAGCATCAGTGCTGCTGCTGCTGCGTCGCTTCAGTCGTGTCCGACTCTGTGCGACCCCACAGACGGCAGCCCACCAGGCTCCCCCGTCCCTGGGACTCTCCAGGCAAGAACACTGGAGTGGGTTGCCATTTCCTTCTCCTATGCATAAAAGTGAAAAGGGAAAGTGAAGTCGCTCAGTCGTGTCTGACTCCTAGGGACCCCATGGACTGCAGCCTCCCAGGCTCTTCTGTCCATGGGATTCTCCAGGCAAGAGTACTGGAGTGGGGTGCCATTGCCTCTCTCCAGGGCAGCATCAGTAAACACCAGTAGAAGGTATTAAGACACACGTGTGTGGTTTTCTCTTAAAAGGAAAACATGCTGAGTGTTGGAAAACCGTGTGCACACCTGTGAATGCACACACGCGCATCACACGTCCCACTCCTTTCCTCCCCCGGAGGTCATGGCGGTCCTGATGGGGGCTTCGGAGGAGGGTCTTGGGGTCTCGGTTGGTGCACCGGGGCTTCTGTTCCTGCCGCGGTGAGAAACAGGAGCCCGCCCACGCCGCTCGCCCCATCATGCTGAGTGAGGGTGATGGTGAGCTCAGCCTGGGAGAGGTGGGTTCCGTGCCGCTGGGTGTGCGGCCCCTGACGCCCCTGTCCTTGCAGCGACCTGGCCAACGGCGCAGACGGGGCGCTGGCCACGAGCTCCAGCGGGTCGCAGTATAGTGGGTCCCGGGTGGAGACGCCGGTGTCGTGCGTCGGCGAGGACGATGAGGACGATGAGGACTTCAACGAGAACGAAGAGGAGGACTGAGCCGGCCGCCCACGGCCAGCAGTGCGCGCCGGGGAGAGACCTCCGTCCTGCCGTCCTCCTCCCGGAAGAGCTTGGCGACCCCCGGGCTCAGGGCGCTTCTGACAAGCCACTGGCCGTGCTCCGGGGGGTCCCGACAAGCAGCCTGTGTTTGACACCGACGCACGACCTCTACTCTTTCGGATTTTGTGTTTTCGTTTGCTGTTTTTTAAGTTTGGAGTTCATTTCGCCCCCTCACAGTTTGCTGAGTTTGCTGGAGAAGTTGTGCGGCCTCCATGCCGCCCGGTGGGCCCAGCGCAGCGCCCCGGGGGCACTGTGGGCCCGGCAGACGCCCGGCTCTGCTTCTTGACGTTTTATTATGACTTTGTCTCCCTTAAATTATATTGACTGCGTGACTCCATCTGGTTTACACTTTGGTTTTGCTCTGTGTTGCAGCAAATGGATTGCAAGGTCCCTTTTTATTTTTGTTTGTTTTGTTTGGTAAAAGTTTACTGCCATGCTGGTGCAGCTATGGAAACTGAAGCTTGGAAGGGTTTATTGCTTATGGTAAAATTTGCCTGATTTCTTACAGGCAGCGTTTGGAAACTTTTTATTATATAGTTGTTTACATACTTATAAGTCTATCATTTAAAGACATGTACTGAAACAAATGTTGTATTTGTTTCGTAAGCATCTTCCTGTAATCTATTATAAAGTTGAAATTAAATATAGAGAATGTTTTAACAGTTTTTTAACTCAAAATTTGTCAATCATTTTTAATAGTTCTTTTTTTATAAAAAGAAAAAAGAATTTCAGGACAGGCAGTAGTCTCTTTTAAAATTTATTCACCAAGAACCATTAACTGCACAGTTGCTATTAGCTGCCTGTTCTAAAATAATAGTCTTTTTATTGGAACACAAATAAACTTTTCTGTAATATTTTGTGGAATAAAGAGACTTTAATTGTTTGACTTGTTTAACTTGGCACTGTTAGTTTTTATTAATAAAGTGCGCATGGGCATTTTAAACAAGCCGTGTGTCCCTGTGATTCGGGATGCTCTCTGGAGCTCACCACCACCAGGCCCTTTTCTGCAGGGAGGAGCGGGTGCCGGCCCTGTGGTAGATATAGGACCCGCCGTGCGCTGCCCCGGCCCACCCTGCGGTAGGTATAGGACCCGCCAGGGCCCCAGGGGCGGGCAGGGAAGGTGGTCCTGCGGACACGGCCGACGTGGCGCCTCCTCTCTGCAGCTGGCGGCGGGGAGAGCGTCTGCTCCCTGTCTTGTTTTTGGAAGAACCATACTCATCACCTTGGGGCTTCCCAGGAGGCTCAGTGGTAAAGAATCTGCCTTCAATGCAGGAGACATGGGTGTCAGGAAGATCCCCTGGAGGATGAAATGGCAACCCACTCCAGTATTCTTGCCTGGAGAATTCCGTGGACAGAGGAGCCTGATGGGCTGCAGTCCATGGGGTTGCAAAAAGTCAGACATGGCCTGAATATAATCAATCCTGAATATTCATTGGAAGGACTGATGCTGAAGCTGAAGCTCCAATACTTTGGCCACCTGATGTGAAGAATGGACTCATTTGAAAAGACCCTGATGCTGGGAAAGATTGAAGGCAGGAGGAGAAGGGGACGACAGAGGATGGGATGGTTGGATGGCATCACCGACTTGATGGACATGAGTTTGAGTAAACTCTGGGAGTTGGTGATGGACAGGGAGGCCTGGCGTGCTGCAGTCCGTGGAGTCGCAAAGAGTTGGACACGACTGAGCAACTGAACTGGACTGAACTGAGACACAACCTAGCATATGTGATTACCACTGCCTTTAACATTTGAATCCTTATGAGACATGACCTTTGCAGACACATCTCCCAAAGGTCAAAAGCACGGGGAGGCTGGGGTGGGAGGATGGGGGTGATGCCCTCGCAGGTGATGTGCCCATGGTGAGATGACCAGGCGAGCCATTCCTCGCCTTCCTCCTTGATCCCAGGAGCTGAAACAGAATTTAAGGCTCTGACTTTCAGAAAAAGAGTAAGATGGTAAGATTGGCAAGGTCAAACCTTTATTCAGGTTGTCTGAAGATACGAGCGAAGGTTCAGTACAAGGTTGCGGACTTGAGCAGTCCTGTCTCCCAGAGACTGTGGCAGCTTATCTTGTCATCCCGACTGTGGTGGACTTGTGTGCTGAGGGGTGCGGCAGAGGGCAGGGCAGCGTCCAGGCCACGAACGGGCGAGCTGACCCACGTGTGGGTGAGGTGGGCCACGTGTGTATGACAGCAGGTCACATGGGTGAGGGAAGGTCAAGGGTGGGCAAGGGTGGGTCATGTGTGGGTGAGGATGGGCCACCTGTGGGTGAGGAAAGGCCACTGACGAGTGGGTGAAGACAGGCCACGTGTGGGTGAGGACAGGTCACGTGTGGGCGAGGGTGGGCCATGCGTGGGTGAGGGTGATTCACGTGTGGGTGAGGGACAGTCACGTGTGGGTGAGGCGGGCCACGTGTGGGTGAGGGCAGGTCACATGTGGGTGAGGGCAGGTCGTGTGCAGGGGAGGTGGGCCACGTGTGGGTAAGGGTGATTCACGTGTGGGTGAGGGACAGTCACATGTGGGTGAGGCTGGCCACGTGTGGGTGAAGACAGGTCACGTGTGGGTGAGGTGGGCCACGTGTGGGTGAGGGCAGGTCACATGTGGGTGAGGGCAGGTCACATGTGGGTGAGGGCAGGTCGTGTGCCGGGCAGGTGGGCCACGTGTGGGCGAGGGTGGGCCACGTGGGTGAGGGTGATTCACGTGTGGGTGAGGGCAGGTCACATGTGGGTGAGGACAGGTCACACGTGGGTGAGGGCAGGTCGTGTGCAGGGGAGGCGGGCCACGTGTGGGTGAGGGTGGGCCACGTGGGTGAGGACAGACCCACCACAGCTGCATCCCCAGCATGGTGCTGCAGCTCCTCCAGGGCACTGCGGAGCTGACACACGTGGGGGCAGGGACTGAGGGTCTGTGGCGGGCGGGGAGCGTGGGCAAGGATGAGGCACTGGCATCCTCACCTCACCGCTCTTCCTGGCGGGCACTCGGCCGTGGCCCGGTCACCCTGGAGTGCCACACCTCAGGGCTTCCACACCAGCCTCCTTCCGCCCTTTGTCCTTGTGGTGGTGGCCTGTGACCTCTCGGGGTGGTCACGTTTATGAGCTAGTGACTCCTGAGTCTGCAGACAGCACGGCCTGGGGCAACTCGGGCCAAGCCCTGGCTCTGGTGTTAGCATAGCGGCGGTGCCTAGGAGGTGTTCGCAAGCTCCTGCAAGTGCCTGGCCAGCACCTGAGGCCTTGGTGACGTTGGTACAAGGCCTGGTGGGAGAAGCATCCAGACTTGAACCTAGGCCTCTGACCTCTGACCCCGGAGCCCAGCCTCCCCTACCCTAGGGCTGGTCAGCCTGTGTAGTCAGCAGCAACTTGACGGTGAGGTCCAGCCCTCCTGTCCACGGGCACCTTGTGGCCAGCCGGAGCCGGGTCTGAGACTATGTACTTGCCTCCCCGCCTCCGGCAGGGACAGCCCCTCAGCAGTTGGACCGATCCCCCCCCAAACCGGGTCAGCAGCCCCATGTCCCAGGGTCTGTAGGGGGAGCCTGGGCAAGCTGCCTACTGTGCGTGGACCCCCCGGGCCCCCCCGGGCCCCATCGAGGCCTTGGAGTCATTTCCTGGCCTCCGACCTCCAGTGTGTCGTGACATCCCTGAGATGGCCTGGTCCCTGACCTGACATTTCCCAGGTGGCTCAGAGTTGCCGCTTCAGGGTCAGCAGGGAGGACATCCCCAGCCCAGGTCTCCGGTCCCCCGGTTCCGTGGGGCTTCCTCTGTGGGCTTAGGGCTCTGGGTGACAGACAATAGCAGATACATCGTTGGGACAGAATGTTTTTGTTTCGGGGTTTTCTGAATGGGCTGGGGCTGGAGAGCCCTGCCCTGGAGGTTGGAGGGGAGACTGGGCTGGGTGGAAGGCCATTTCTGGGGTCTGGTCTCCACCAGGTGGCAACACCCTGCACCCTGGCCGCGTTGTTGGGGCAGCCCCTCCCATGCTGGTTCGTAACTTCCCCAACTTGCAGTTGAAAGTGTTACAGAAAGAGAATTTTTTAGTTAATTTTAGTTAATCCTTTTTAAGTTAATTCAGCTAACTAAATTTTAGTTCATTAATTTTTTTAATTTACTCTTCCCTGTCATCACGAAAGACACGACTCTTTTAGGTAGGTTAAGAGTGGATTTAATAAACTTGAGTTTTACAGTTTAGGAGTTGTATTTTTTAAAGCCAATGTCCAGAATGCCTGAAATCCTAAGTCACATTTCTGGTGTTCATAGTCACATGTAGGAACAGTAAGTTACAGCAAGAATGGTGCGGTCCATGTGGCTGAGGCGAGCCTGCCCATGTCTTAGCTGTGCAACGGCCGCCTTATGGTCCCCGTGTGAGCCCGTTTATCATAGCCACAAATCTGCCTGAAAGGGAAGAGGTCTGATGGGATCCTGATGGCGCGAGCCTGGCGCGGGGCGGTCTGGTGCGGAGCTGCCCCGGTGCCGGTTTCCGCTGGACAAGGCGTCGGGGTCGCCCTATGCCTGGGGGGCCAACCTGTCCCCTCTACTTCTGGATTGTCAGCTTGAACTCCACCTTCCCCTCGTAGGGGTCATGGGGGTTGTCGAAGGTCACGTGCTCTGCCAGGATCTTGCATACGACAACCACCTCCTTGTTCTTGGGGACGTTGAGGAGCTTCGCGGCCACCAGTGGGTTGCTGTAGTGGGGCTGAAGAGACTCCAGTTAGGGTCCCTGTGAGAGGGCGGCCGGGTGCTCGGCACGCAGAGCCAGTGCTCTCAATGAGCTACAGATGTCTCCTGCTTAGAAATGAGGAGACCCGGCCCAGAGGGACGGACCCAGGACAAATTCAACTTCAAACTATACCTGATAAAAATTAAACAACACAGAGGATAAAGCAAGAGCTTTGGGGGAAATGATTTTAAGTGGATATGCAGTTGTCTAAGAAGGCCCTTGGAAAGTAAAAGATGAGATTTGATGTCAATTTTGGGTGAGAATGTGGGCTTGGGAGACCCCCAGAGGTTAAGTGGTTAGGGTGGGCCAGGTACAGCCTGGGTTCCTTTCACAGGCAAAAGTCCCCGGCTGTCCCTTCGCGAGCGGCGGCTGCTGTCGGGCCCTGGGGCCCACGTACCTGGGCCTTCTTCCCGTAGTAGGGAAAGTAGTGCAGGCTGTAGGAGCCACTGCGCGGGAAGTAGTCCACCTGCAGAGCCGGGGCGTCCCGGGGCTGGTCCTGCGGGTGAGAGGCCGCTGCGGGGAAGGCCGGGCCGGGCGCACGCACGCCGCGTGCAGCCATGCCTGCTCTGCCCGCGCGTGTGTGTCCGTGCCTGCTCTGCGCATGCGTGTGCCTCTATGCCTGCTCTGCACGTGCGTGTGCAGCCGTGCCTGCTCTGCACGTGCGTGTGTATCCATGCTTGCTCTGCACATGTGTGTGCCTCTATGCTTGCTCTGCACGTGTGTATCGTGCATGTTCTGCATGTGTGTGTGTATCCATGCCTCTGCACGTGCGTGTGCAGCCGTGCCTGCTCTGCACGTGCGTGTGTATCCATGCTTGCTCTGCACATGTGTGTGCCTCTATGCTTGCTCTGCACGTGTGTATCCGTGCATGTTCTGCATGTGTGTGTGTATCCATGCCTCTGCACGTGCGTGTGCAGCCGTGCCTGCTCTGCACGTGCGTGTGTATCCATGCTTGCTCTGCACATGTGTGTGCCTCTATGCTTGCTCTGCACGTGTGTATCGTGCATGTTCTGCATGTGTGTGTGCATGTGTGCAAAGCAGGTGATTGCACGAGCAGTTGACATGAACCAGATCTAGTCTGGTATCATCAACCAGGAATCCATTCATGGTGTAACGTGCTAGTTCACAAGACCCCGGTGACTTACCGAAGTCATACCTTCCAGATTAAACCCTCGTAGGATAAAAGAGGTGACAGGTTCGAGTGTGTGGGGCTGGCAGCCCACGAGGTGTGTGGCCCACCTGCTGAGACCAGGGCTGCGTCTGCCTGCTGCCGGGGCCACCCTCGTCCACTGTCAGGGTCTGCGCGGCCCAATTGACCCCAATCCCGTCTGAGAGCAGGAAGGGGCAATTTGGTGTCTGTTAAAATCTCAAGTCAGCCTACACATGTGCGGTCAAGGAAGCTAAAAACGGAAAATTGGAACAGGATGCACCCCACGGCCTGGGGGCTGCACCAAAGTGTGCAGTCACCCTGGTGGGTTGTCCCTGCAGACGGCAAAGGGCCTGGGCCCAGGGCGTAACTGAGAAAGCAAGCTTTAGAAAATACTCAGTGAAGACAAGTTTAGTTTTATCCATGTTGTACTTTAAAACGCATTTGAGAAAAACTGGACTAAATGAATGGCAATTCTTGGCAGCATGTAAACTCACACTGTTAATCAGTGGTGCTGGTGTTAATCAGCATCGCTTTGTAAATAAGCAAACAAAAGGACAAAAGAGGGCGGTAGAAGTGCATTGGGTTTTCCAAATTGCCACAGACATCCTGAAGTCTGTTGGGGATACACTGTCTCAGATGCTTTTTTGAAGCAAAATGATCGATCACAAGTGCTGGTTTTTCTTACTGGGTTTTCATCCCTACGATAAAAACCACTTAGCGTGAAGGTTCCTGCCATCCATGTACCTGGTTTATTAGGCGACCTCTGAGATGTTTTTAGGGGAAACCTGATCAGTGTTTCCCAAGGGGTTCCCAGTCCAAACAGGACGGCCGTGGCCTGTGGGTCACTCACCAGGAAGGTGCAGTCCACCCTGGGGGCCGTGCTGTTGCCGGGGAGAAACTTGACGATCTGCAAGGGAGCGGCTGTGAGTGTGGGGGCGGGGAGGGCCTGGGGGTCCTGCTCTGACTCGGCAGGTGTGCCCCCTCCTGCTCCAAGCCTGTGGTCTTGGCTGCTGGGTGGCAGAGCCGGATGGTCGGCAGAGCCCAAGCCGCGGCCTCCACCTCCCGCACCTGTGCGGCCGGCCCCCTGCTCCTCCCCGCCCACGCCTGGCTCCGCCTCTGAAAACCCCGGCCCCTGGGTCCCCCTGCTGGTGCCCAGGGCCCAGAGTAGCACCCGCCTTACTCATGGAGACCCCGGCCTTCTTGCTCTGCGTGCCCACCAGGGAACAGACCCCGGCTGGACCGGGCTGAGCGTAGAGCAGAGGTCTGTGGCCTCTGCTGCCTCTCAGAGAGGAAGGTGAACAGCGTCACCCTGGCCAGACCCCACGCCCCCGGGTCCCTGACCGTGCATCGTGGGTGGCCTCTGGAGGTCTGCCGGGTCCTCTCGGCCCATCCCTCAGCGCCTGGCCCCGGCGATTCTCAGGCACCCTCCCCGTGCCGACCGCCTGGCTCTTCCCAGCCGTCCTGCGCACAGGACTGCCCTGGGCTCCACGGCTCGCCGGTCAAGCAGGTGGCAAGTCCGGGCAGCCGCTTCCTGGTGAGGGCTGCAGGCTCCCCAGCCAGCCTGGGGGCTGCAGGGATGGGGGGCGGGGGCCCTTCTCCCCTCTGACCCCACACTCACCCTGTTCATCTTGATAATGAAGCATGGCTTTCCCTCTGCAAAACCGAAGGTGGGGTCCGGCTGGCCGGAGCAGTTCTGCAGCATGTCCGCTGTGAACTTGCAGGAGAACTTAGTGTGGTTCGGGGCCAGGAAGTGCTCCTGGAAGAAGTACCTCTCGGACGTGCAGTTGATGTTGTCCTCCTGGGCTGCGGGCGAGTAGCCTGGGGAGGACACACCTGTGGTCCTGCTGGAGCAGCAGCCCATGCCCCACCCAGCTCCTTAGGAAAGGAGAGTGGAGACCGAGGCCCGGGTCACGCCTTACCCGCCAGGAAGTGCCGCAGTGCCTGTGTGAGCCCTGTCCAGGTCCTGTTGTCAGACACATTGTAGGAGATGTGCAGGCCTTTGTCCCCGTAGGTGTCCGGCCTCAAGGTCACCCCTGGAGAGAGGACACAACGCCTGGGGTTTGGCTGCATGTTTAGGCTGCGTGCTGTCCTGCTGGTCTGGCCTGGGGGAGGCAGCACCCAGGATGCTGGGGCCCAGGACTTTGAAGGCCCCCGCCCTCCCCTGGTGCCCCCAGGAAGGTCCGGGACTCTGCACAGTAGCCAGGGGGCCGCTCAGTTGCGCGAGGCCTGGTTAGGCCCCAGGGCTCCCTCTGCAAGAGGCCCGCCCCTCACCCTGCCTGCCAGTCTGAGGGTTTGAGACAAACTCTATCATGGTGTGGTTTCAAGCATGTAGTCTACTACATCCTGTTCTGAGATTGCATTGAGATCCTCCATGTCCAATCCGTTTGTTGATTCTAAAGATTGACCCCAGCTGTCACGAGGGTTTGTGGACAAAGCCCTGAGGGTGGTGGGCCCGCCCCCTCCAGGCACAGCCCAGCATCGCTGTTGGGTGGTCTTGGATTATTTTCTTCCTCAGAAAGCATGAAGGACGCAGGGGTGACAAATGCTGAGTCGCTGGGCTGGAAAAGCTGAGCTTCCTTCAGCCCCCTTCCCGCCACTCTCTGTTTTGCTGTCTGCCCTCAGTCCGGGTCAGCAGGCTGCGTGCAGAGGTCTTGGTCCAGATGCTGTCCCCAGGCTCCAGAGGGGCTGCCCGCCTGTCCCCTGCCCACGTGTCTGCCCAGCGCTTCCCCCTGTTTGGGCACCGCCTCAGCCCCGTCACAGGGGGAGCGGCCGCCCCCTTAGACGAGACTCCAGCCCTGGGTCTGCTGGCCTCCTGTCGGCGAGGAGGCCAGGGTCCCCTGGGAGAGCGGCCTCGGTGCTGGACGCCCGCCCCCGCCTCCTGGTCCCCCAGTGCCCGTGCCTCCATGTCCTCCCCAAGGGGTCGGCGGAGCCGGGCCCGCCGCCGGTTACCTGGCGACTTGAGCTGGTCCTGGTAGTCGGGCGTGTAGGGGTCGATGGTGCACATAAGCACGTAGATGCAGAGAGCAAAGATGCCCGTCATGACCACATAGAAGGCCACGTAATAGAGGCTGATCCACACTGCGGGCAGAGGCGGGGCAGGAGCTGGGTCACTGGGAGCGTGCGTGCGCTCACCGTGTCACCTCTGGGTCGGCACTCCACCTGCTCCCGGAGCATTCTCACCCCAATAACCCCGCGCCCCTTCACTTAAAGCTCTTCTTAAAAATTACAGTTTTGGGAAACTAGCTTTAAACTGGCTGCTCTAAAATCCAGGGCAGAGCCTCTGGGGCCTGTCCTCAGCTGACCCCCGCTCTCGAGTGCCCAGGGTCAGGGGTGTCAGGGCCTGGGCAGGCCTTCGGGGTTGGCTGGCAGGGACGGGAGGCTGGGAGGGCTTTGTCTGGACCCCAGGACCGCTAGCCCCTCACAGCCGCGGGGCGGCCCCTGCCCTCTCCCAGGCCCCGCACACGGACCCCAGCGGGACAGCGTGCGGCCCAGCATCTGCCCGGTGTCCGGGTTCCAGCAGTAGCGCTGGAACTCCTCCATCCGCTGCCCGCATGACTTCTTCTCCTGCAGCGCCGCCATCGCTGACCGCTGCTGCTAGGGCTGCGGGGAGGCTGCGTGCCCGGCTTTTAAGGTCTCCTCCTCGGAGCCCAAGGGCACCGTGGTGCCCAGCCCAGGGAGGCCCCGGCAGGTGTTATCGGGCCTGCCTTAAGGTGCCCTCTGCCGCCTCCCCGGGCATGTCGGGACAGCGCCCCCAGTGCCAGCCCCTCCTCGTGTGTGCCCTTGCGGGAACTTTATCTGCTCTGATAACAAGCGAGCAAGGAGACCAGCAGGCGCTCGGGAGGGGCTGGCAGGAGAGCAGGTCAGCGAGGCCTGGACCTGGGGCCCAGCCGTGGCCGACAGGCTTGAGCTGAGGGGCAGGAGCCTGAGGTTGTGGTGGGCGACAACGGGGGTCCCAGAGGGGCGGGAGCCAGGTTCTCCTGTCACCGTCACTGCTGCTGTGGGCTAGCCAAGCTCAGTGGTGCCCCGGGAGGCGGGCTGGGGGCTCAGGGGTCCCGATACTTGGTGACGACTCCCGTGCTGCCCTGAGAGCCACAGAGGGGTCCACCGCCCTGCAGGAGACGTGCTTTTCAGACTGAACGATGCCAGGCCCCGGGCATGCTGTTCAAAGGCAGGTTCTGACCCACACAGGCCCGGTGGGCTGGGAGCTCCCAGGGGCCTCACCTACGGCTGCAGGACCATGGCCGTGCCTGGGCAGCGGACACACCACCTGGAGCCACGTCCAAGTTGCCTTGGAGCCTCGGTGGCCTCTGACACTGGTCCCACCCCCGAATTTCTGAGCTAGCTGACCTGCGGGTGGCCTGAGTGTCTGGCCACCCCCCAGACCCCTGCAGTGTATGGTCAGAACCAAGAAGCCTTGGCGGTCTACATAGCCGGGGCCATGACCTTTGCTCCCTGGGGAGCAGACATCGCTCAGGGATGTGACATCACCTCCATGATGAGGCAGAAGAGGTGACGCCAGGCAGGGGTGATGGACCACAACCCCTCACAGACACCACGTCCGAACTGGCTGGGTTGACGGGGATCGCACAAAGCTCTGGTTGTCCATCCACTGTCCACTATCACACTCACTCTGAGGGACCCACAGGGTCAAATCAGAAGGTTTCTTCCAGGGAAAGAATTATGAAAAACCCTCCAGCCATTATGCCATTTTCTTTAGGATGATTTAGAGTCTGTCAGCAAAATGATAAAAATTCATGTGGAATTGTAGCATTTTAGCTTGGACTCATGATTTCTTGGGTTTCTTAATGGGCAGATTCTAGGCGCTTTCCTTCACACTGTTCACAGTCACGGCTTGGGAACTTCAGGGCTGTAGAAATGCAGAGTGTGGCCTCGGGCCTCGGTCTCACTGTCCACGCCCATGGAGCTGGGGCCCCAAGCGAGGAGGCTCGAGGCGCAGGGCAGCAACTGCTGGACACAGACCCTGTGCTGCCCTGGCCTGGGCGTGCGGATGCTCCGGGGCTTCGTCTCGGGACTGAACCTTCCACACTTAGACTGAATTCCCACCAGTGTGAACGTGTGTGCTGAGCCGCACGTGTTATCACAATGACCTTCTCGGGACGTGTCCATGGCGGTGGCGGGGGGAGCACTGGGAGAGGGCAGCTTCCTGCCCAGCATGCCTGTGGGACCACTTGAGCAGATGAGCCCCGAAAAGGGTGCACCCCAGACAATGTGGGGCTCAGCCCAGGTTCCCACCTGGGGGCCGTAAGGGGCGGGAGCCACCCCTCTCCCCTGCTGCTGAGGGGTCTGAGGAGCCAGCAGGAACTGAGGGCTGGACGATAGGAGGATGCCCAGGTGTCAGTGGATGATCACTGATCAGAGCAAGACCCGGGCAGATCTCAAAAGGAATCAAGACAGGAGAGTCAATACGTGTCAAGACTGGGGTGACAGAGGCTGGAATCATGGGCAGGCAGGGAAGCTGCCACAGTGAAAGGGCTTCAGTGAGCAGCTGTGAGTGCGCTTGAAACAAATGGGAAAACAGAAGTAGGAAGTTTAAGGAAAGAAACCAAAGATACATAGAAGAACCAAATGGAAATTTTAGATTAAAAAATGCAGAAGCCGGACTAAAAAGCTCAAAGAATGTATTCCTCTGCAGAGGGGAGGGGAGAGGGGAAAGAATCAGTGACATGGAAAAAAAAAAAAGAAGTTTCCAGGTTTGAACAAACGGAGAGAAACTAGAACCAGAAAAAATTGTGCAGAGCTCGGTGCCCAGCCGTGGTAAAGACTGACGCCTGAGTCGTCGGGGTCGTGCAAGGGCAGAAGAAAGGGGGGCTGAGGAGTAAACCTTCAGACCCAAGAAGCTGAGAGAACCGCTAATAGGCACCCCCAACCCATGCCACGTTGCAATCGATCTTCTGGATAGCAAAGACACACAAGACACTCCAGATAGCAACTGCTGGAAACAAAAAGGAATTACTTAGGTGTTAATCTAATAAAACATGTACAGGACTTTTATACTGAAAACCACATAGTGACAGTGAGACAAAAATCTACGTAAATGGAGACATATTGTGTTCACAGGTTGGAAGACTCTACACAGATGTCAACACTCCCCAAACTGATACAGTGTTTTAGCACAATTTCTATCAACATCCAAGCAAGATCTTCTTTTGTATCTAGGGATAAGGCTACTCTAAAATTTATTTAGGAAGACCAAGGAACTAGAAAAGTTAAAATATTTTATTTTCTATTTGGAATCCTTACTTTTTTGGAAAATATTTTAAAAATGAAAAATAAGGTAGGAAGACTTGGTCTACTCAATTTCAAGGCTCATGATATAAACACAGTCATCAAGACAGTGAGGGACAGAGGGACAGAGACCAATAAACACAGCAGTAAACTCAGAAGTGGATTCACACACATGCGCCCACAGGTTTTGACATCAGTGCCAAAGAAGTTCACCGAAGCAAAGATGACCTTTTTAACACATGGAGCTGGAGCAACTAAACGTCCAGTAACCCTGACCTAGCTGACAGCTTGCAAAAAAATTAACTCAAAATGGTCATGGATTTACATGTAAAAGTATAAAACTTTTAGAAAAAAAATTGTGAGAAAATCTTTAAGAACTAGGGTTAGACAGAGAGTCTTAGACTTAACACCAAAATCACAATCTGTAAAAGAAAGAAACTGAGAAATTGGACCTCAAATACAATAGCAGAAAAGCAAGCAGTCCAGTTAGAATATGGTCAAAAGATGTGAAGAGATATTTCACCAAAGAGGATTCATATATGGGAAATAAACACTTGGATAAATGTTCAACGTAAGTGGCCAGTAAGGAAATGCAAATTACAACCGCAATGGGGTACCACCTATCACAAGAGCTGAAATAAAGAATAGTGACAACTCCAAACGCTGGTGAGGATGCTGAGAATCTTGGTCATTCATATGTTGCTGGTGGGAATGTAAAATAGTAGTTGTTGTTCAGTCGCTGAGTCCTGTCTGACTCTCTGCGACTCCCTGGACTGCAGTACACCAGGCTTCCCTGTCCTTCACTATCTCTCAGAGTTTGCTCAAACTTATGTCCATTGTGTTGGTGATGTTATCCAACCATCTCATCCTGTGCCATCTGAGGAAAAGTTTGCCAGTTTCTTAAAAAATTAAACATGCAAATATTGCAAGTACCACGTGACCCAGCAATGTTCTTGGGCATTAATCCCAGAGAAATTGAATTTTATATCGGCATGGATATCTGTATGTTTATAGCAGCTTTATTTATGATAGCCCAAACTGGAATCAACCTAGATGTCCTTCGACAAGTGAATGATTAAGCCAGCCATGGTCCACCCACACCGTGGAATACTACTCAGCAGTCCTGCAGGTGCGGGTAGCCACCTGCTTGCCTCCAGGGAGTCACGCTGAGTGAAAAGAGCCAGTCCCCAAAGTTACACAACGTGCGGCTCCACTCATGTGGACTTGTTGTTTCTCAGCTGCTGAATTGTGTCTGACTCTTTGAGACCCCATGGACTGCAACATATAACATTCTTGAAATGGCAGCTTTATGGAAATGGCGAACAGCTGAGTGGTTTTCAGGGTTCAGGACAGTGTCAGGGAGGGAAGGGGGTGGTTGTCTATAAACGGGGGCCATGTGGTGTCAGGGTTCCTGAGTGCTGGCCGAGCCCACGTCGGTATACATGCGTCAATCCTGTGCTAAGTGGGGGAGGGGGCGAGGGCATGGGGGTCTCTGCGTTTCTTCTTACAACTGCACGTGCGTCTACAGTCACTCTGAATAAAAGCTTTACTTTTGGAAAAGGGCCCGATGAGTCTGGGAAGCTCTGTGTACTCCCTCAGACCCGGGTTTGCTCTCCAGTCCCTAAGTCCCTTGATAGACACATCTAAGGAGGGAGCTCAGAGTTCATCCAGCGGGCTTCGCTGTCCTCAGACCCTGCCTCTCGGGCTGTGTCCTGACCTCAGGCCCAGCCCCGCCCCAGGCCCACCAGAGCGATCCTTCTTTCTCCAGGTGATCTGAGTGCCTGGCGCCACTGGGAGGCTGAAGCTCAGGGCAGAGTGAGAAGAGCTGAAGAAGGGACTCAGGCCCATGCATGTGCGGGGCTGCTGTCCCATCCGATCCCTGGCGGGTTAAAGAAAAGGTAAGAAGGGGTTGAAGCGGTCAGCCCAAGGTCACCTGCCAGAAGTGCCGGGCTGGATGTGCCAACCCACCTTCTCAGTCTCAAGTCCTCTTTTCTGCCTCCCCAGATGCTGCAGAGTCCGTCGTCTCTCCCACCGCTGCAGAGTCTCCCTGCCCTCTGGAGCCCTGTCCTTCCACTGTGAGGCTGGTTACCTGGCCTCTTCTCCTGGGGCCTTCTGCGTTTCTGTGGTCCTTCACCTCCTTCTTTAAACTGTCACCAACCCCCATCACATCCTTGGCATTCTTTTCCTTACTGTAGGTACTGAGCACCTGCTGCCTACTAGAACAAGACCAACAAGGCTGTACCGAGGTGAGCCCCAGGTGTGTCCCAGGCGTATCTCAGGTATGTTCTAGGCATGTCCCAGGCATGTCCCAAATGTGTCCCAGGTGAGCCCAGGCGAGCCCTAGGTGAGTCTCAGGCGAGCCCCAGGTGAGTCTCAGGTGAGCCCCAGGTGAGTCTCAGGTGTGTCCCAAATGTGTCCCAGGTGAGTCTCAGGCGAGCCCCAGGTGAGTCTCAGGTGAGCCCCAGGTGAGTCCCAGGTGTGTCCCAAATGTGTCCCAGGTGTGTCCCAGGCATATCTCAGGTGTGTTCTAGGCATGTCCCAGGCGTGTCCCAAATGTGTCTCAGGTGTGTCCCAGGTGTGTCCCAGGTGAGTCTCAGAGGAGCCCCAGGTGAGCCCCAGGTGTGTCCCAAATGTGTCCCAGGTGTGTCCCAGGCATATCTCAGGTGTGTCCCAGGCGTGTCCCAGGCGTGTCCCAAATGTGTCTCAGGTGTGTCCCAGGTGAGTCCCAGGTGAGTCTCAGAGGAGCCCCAGGTGAGCCCCAGGCGTGTCCCAAATGTGTCCCAGGTGTGTCCCAGGTGAGTCTCAGAGGAGCCCCAGGTGAGCCCCAGGTGAGCCCCAGGTGTGTCCCAGGTGTGTCCCAGGTGTGTCCCAGGTGAGTCTCAGAGGAGCCCCAGGTGAGCCCCAGGTGTGTCCCAAATGTGTCCCAGGTGTGTCCCAGGTGTGTCCCAGGTGAGTCTCAGAGGAGCCCCAGGTGAGCCCCAGGTGTGTCCCTGGCCTCTTCAATCCCCTCTCTCCATGGGGCCTCAACCCCAGGTGCAGTTGGTGTGTCCTGTGTCCTGTTCTATTTTCACCTGAACGCTTCTCTCGGCATTTCTGCTCCACCACCCACACAGGTGAGGGCCGGGGCTGACGAGGCGCTGATTCCTCGGCAAGAGCCGGGGCTACCTCAGGGCGAGGGTGCTGTTGTCGGTGTCAGGTCGGGACGAATGTCAGTCCTCACACTTCCGGTCCCCTGGCAGTGTCTCACCTGTGGACGTCTGGGAAGTCTATTTCTAAACCATCCTTGGCTGGTCTTCTCACTGACTGCTTTTCTAAAGACAAAAATGGCACACAGTGGGGAAAACCAACCACGTTCGTGAACTGAGTTTCCTCCTGGGCCCCCGTGCCCCCACCAGGAAACAGATGAGGTCCGGCCCGTCTGCTCGGGCCAGCGGGCTGGACAGGGCGCTCCCGTGAGGCAGGGGCTCTGGGCTCGTGAGGTGGGCCTGGGCCCCGCGTGTCCTTCCTCGCAGGAAGGAGTGGGCAGCACGGCCTGGCTAATCCGTCTGCGAGCAGCTTAGGGATTGTCTTTTCCTGGCACCTGCTCGCTGCCTTGCACGTCCTCCACTCTGGCCAGGATTTAGCCTGAGCTGCGTCAGCGGGCTTCCCGGGGCTCCTGCCGCCCGGTCAGCCTCCCGTCCCGAGGGCGTGGACGGGCCACAGGCCAAGGACAGCGGGTCAGGCCGGCTGGGGACGCGGGAGCGAGACGTGGAGAGGGCCCGGCGCCGGGATGGATTTCGGGTCCCTGGAGACAGTGGTGGCCAATTCGGCCTTCATCGCGGCCCGGGGCAGCTTGGATGCGAGCAGTGGCCCGGCCTCCCGGGACAGGAAGTACCTGGCCAGGCTCAAGCTGCCCCCACTCTCCAAATGCGAGGCGCTCCGGACAAGTCTGGACCTGGGCTTCGAGGGCGTGTGCCTGGAGCAGCCCATCGGCAAGCGGCTCTTCCAGCAGTTCCTGCGGGCCCACGAGCAGCACGGGGCCGCCCTGCAGCTCTGGAAGGACATCGAGGACTACGACACAGCCGACGACACCCTCCGGCTGCAGAAGGCCCAGGCCATCCGGGCCGAGTACCTGGACTCCCAGGCCCAGCTCTTCTGCGGCTTTCTGGATGCAGAGACGGTGGCGCGGGCCCGGGAGGGGGTGGGGGACGGGCTCTTCCAGCCCCTGCTGCGGGCCGTCCTGGCACACCTAGGCCAGGCCCCCTTCCAGGAGTTCCTGGACAGCCTCTACTTCCTGCGCTTCTTGCAGTGGAAGTGGCTGGAGGCCCAGCCCATGGGCGAGGACTGGTTCCTAGACTTCAGGGTGCTGGGGCGGGGCGGCTTCGGGGAGGTGTTCGCCTGCCAGATGAAGGCAACCGGCAAGCTGTACGCATGCAAGAAGCTGAACAAGAAGCGGCTGAAGAAGCGGAAGGGGTACCAGGTGGGCTGTGCTGCTGCGGGGGCGGCCCTGGGTGGGGTCGGGCCCCTGCGCCCCCTGGTCGGGCTCGCCTGTCTGTGCAGCAGCTGAGCACCTGGCCAGGGCCGCGGGTGCGGGTGAGGCTCCACGCTGGGCCTGCGGTTAGGCTTGTCCAGCTGCTCTAAGCTTCCAGCCCCACAACTGCGACGGGCCGGGTGGCTGTCCTCCTCGAAGCACGGCCTGGGCATAGCTGCCAAGGGTGGTGTGCCACCTTGCTTGTCCTCAGTCTGTCGGCGCCCCCATGAGACACAGCAGCCAGTGCCGGGGAGGCTGGATCAGTTCCCCAAACCCCTTCTTCTGGCTTCCTAGGACTCCCTGGTTGCGCAGTGAGGAGGCTGCCCAGGGCATCCCCAGGGCTGGTGCGGGGAGGCCGGGGCGCCTGGCTCAGTGCTGCCCGGGTCCTGGGGCAGGGGGCAGGGATGTGCAAGGGGCAGAGGCCCCCCCCGCTCTGCCTCTGGCATCAGGCTCCGTTCGGGTGGGATCAGAGAAAGCGGCTTAGTGTCTCAGATACTCATCTCCTCCACGCTCCAACCGGCACCGGCGTTCCCGTGTTGGCGAGAATGGCAGCCCCCCCGCAGCACCCCGCCCAGGGCCCCCCGAAGGCGCTCTGCCCGATGGACTCTGGGGCAGCAGTGGCCCTTGGGGCCATCGACCTGCAATCTTAACCCAGCCGTTAGGGTATTAAGATGCTTCTCTCCTGGGTTCAGGAACCTTACTGAACTTTTACAAAGTAAAATCTGCCTAAGTTCTTCCTATGCAGTGGAGAGAAAGGGCTTCCCAAATCAAGAAGGGCTCTTCTCCTTACCCAGCACAACTTTTAGAAGCACGTTAAATGGACTTCATAGGGTTTTAAGATGAGTGTAGAAAGTGACCAGGGGTGCAGGGTGGCTTGGGAGGGTGCTGGCCAGTGGGTCTGGCTGATCTCCATTGTCCAGAGGCCTGGATGGGAGGAGAAGGCTGGGTCTGCAGAGGCAGAGCTGGCAGGGAAGGCCGGTGCTGACAGGTGCCCAGGGACCCGTGTGACCTCAGGGGCGTTTGCAAGGCTGGTGGCGGGAACCCCCTTGCTCGAGGCCCCAGGAACCCCGAAGTCCCTGCGCGTGACGGGTCCCCGGGCTATATCCTGTCCCTGAGAAACGGGGCTTGTGAGGTGCGTCACATGGTTACTCGAAACCGGTCTGCTGCTGTTGTTCAGTCGCTCACTCGTGTCCGACTCTCTGCAACCCCATGGACTGCAGCACACTAGGCTTCCCTGTTCATCGCCAACTCCCAGAGCTTGCTCAAGCTCGTGTCCATTGAGTCGGTGATGCCATCCAACCATCTCATCCTCTATCTCCCCCTTCTCCTCCTCCTGCCCTCAATCTTTCCCAGCATCAGGGTCTTTTTCAATGAATTACCTCTTCCCATCAGGTGGTCGAAGTGTTGAAGCTTCAGCAGCAATCCTTCCAATGAATATTCAGGACTGATTTCCTTTATGATTGACTGGTTGGATCTCCTTGCAGTCCAAGGGACTCTCAAGAGTCTTCTCCAACACTACAGTTCAAAAGCATTAATTCTTCAGCACTCAGCCTTCTTATTGTCCAAATCTCACATCCATACATGACTACTGGAAAAACTATAGCTTTGACTATACAGACCTTTGTCAACAAAGTGATGTCTCTGCTTCTTAATATGCTGTATATGTTGGTCATAGCTTTTCTTCCAAGGAGCAAGTGTCTTTTAATTTCATGGCTGCAGTCACCATTGCAGTGATTTTGGAGTCCAAAAAAACAAAATTTGTTATTGCTTCTACTTTTTTTCCTTTTATTTGTCATGAAGTGGTGATACCACATGCTATGATCTTAGGTTTTTGAATGTTGAGTTTTAAGCCAGCTTTTTCACTGTCTCTTTCACCTTCTTTAAGAGGCTCTTTAGTTCCTCTTCACTTTCCGATGTTAGAGTGGTATCATCTGCATATCTGAGGTTGTTGATATTTCTCCTGGCAATCCTGATTCCAGCTTGTGATTCATGCAGCCTGGCATTTCATATGATGTACTCTGCATATAATTTACATAAACAGGGTGATAATACACGGCCTTGTGGTACTCCTTTCCCAATTTTGAACCAGTCGCTTTGTACAACCTCTTAAAAAATATACCTGCAACTCCGTGTTTCATTGGGACATTTTCCAGTTGGTGGAACTTGGCTGTATGGGGCGGTTTTTCTTTCCTGCCTGAACCTGGGGCTCACCCGCTCCGCAGGGTGCGATGGTGGAGAAGAAGATCCTAACCAAAGTGCACAGCAGGTTCATCGTGTCCCTGGCCTACGCCTTCGAGACCAAGACGGACCTCTGCCTGGTGATGACCATCATGAACGGAGGTGACATTCGGTAAGGCACCTCTCGGCCTCGTGGGAGCGGGGCTGGAAGGGCTTGGCTGACTGTGCAGCGTCTCTGGGGCCAGAGGGGCTGCTTCCCACGTGCTGAAAATGAGTGATGAGGAGAAGCCCTGTCGTCCTCAAGCCTTCCTCTCTGTCTTCTGGTTGCTAGTCCCTGAGGCGTCTGTGGTCTCAGTGAGATGTGGGGGCCCCAGGGGGTGACGGCAGAGCTGGAAGCACGGTGTGGCGACGTTGGCCATCAGCCCGCAGGGAGGACCAGAGGGTCTGGATTTGCGGGAGACCCGGGGGCCCGACCCTGGGCTCTTGGCGGGGAAAGGACCCGCCGGTCAGCTGGGCAGCTCGGGCACTCTTGGCCAGCGCTGGTCTGTGAGACGGGGATAAAGATAAATACCGGTGGTCCATGCCTGCTGTGGAGAGTCAGCTAGGGCCTCTGAGACACTTAGGGACTCACATGTCCCTCCTGAGGGTGTGGGGCCGTTGCTGGGCCCCGGCCCCTGTCCAGGTTCTCCTGCATTGAAACTTGGTCTGGTGAGTTGTTGGTCCCCTCTCCAGGTGAGGGGCTGAGGCTCTGGCTGAGTCACCTGCATGCATTCATGGAGGAGGAGCGAAGGGTCTGGAGCATGCAAACAACAAGAGAAGGACCCTGACGCCCCGCCTGCCTCACCCGCCCACCACGCCCTGCAGGGTGCTGGGGTGGCAGTGTGACATCGGCGTGCACGTCAGCCTGCACGCTGCACCGTGCCACGCTGGGCGAGGCTGCCCGCCTCACCCTGTCCCGGTGTACCCCCTGCTGCAGCACGCTGCCCTGCGTGGCGCGGCGCTGTTACACTGCGTTATATTCTATTATTCCGCACCGTACTCCGTTGTACCAGGCTGCGCCCCGTGCTGGAGCAGGCTCCTAGGCTCTGGGTCAGCCGCTCGCGTCGCATGGGCCTCGGGCTGGTCATGGCCTGCCTGCACCTCCCTCTGCCTGGCTCCTTCGCTGGTGGCTGTAAAGTGGCTTTGGGGCCCATTTCCCAGCCCTGTGGGTCGGGGCGGTGGGGGCTGGGAGAACTGCCTGCTTCTGCCGGTAGCGGCTCTGGAGCTAGACGAAGAGGACGAAGGGGGCGAGGACACTGGGGCCAGGGTCCCAGCTCTGCCGCGGGCTCCTCAGGCGGGACGGCCTCAGCCCTCACCGTTCCCCCAAGATATTGCTTCCCGTCAGAACTGTGGGCCCGTGGCTTGTGGCTGTGCCAGAGACGCACGGACTCCGCGCGGTCTGCCCCCAGGTACCACATCTACAACGTGGACGAGGAGAACCCCGGCTTCCAGGAGCCTCGCGCCGTCTTCTACACAGCCCAGATCGTCAGCGGCTTGGAGCACCTGCACCAGCGGAACATCGTCTACCGAGACCTCAAGCCCGAGAACGTGCTGCTGGACGATGATGGTGCGGCGGGCTCCCGGCCTGGCCTCCCCTCCCTGCCCGCCTGCTTCCCAGCCCAGCCTCCCCTCCCTGCCCTCCTGTCTCCCCTCCCTGCTCTCCTGGCCTCCCCGCCCAGCCTTGCTCCCCTCCTGCCTCCCTCCCCTGACTCCCCTCTGCAGCCTGACGAGTCATCAGTAGGGGAGGGACCAGCTTTGATAAATGCTGGTTATAGTTCCACAGCACAAAGACCCAGCTGACATCTGTTTATTGTTTGTTCAGTGATTATCCCCAGGGGAAATCCGGAGCGTGACTGGGCGCCCAGGGCTGCAGGGAGTTGTTCCAGGCATCAGGAGCGTGTGGAGCTGTTAGTAAACAGTTAGGGCCATGGCCGAGTCCTCACTCATCACGTTCCTTGCTGCCTCTGTGAGGAGTCAAACTGGGCATCTTATCACAAAGCAGCTCCTGAGGCCGAGGCCTCCTGCAAGTGACTTTAGGGTCCCCTCCCCATCAGAGGCTGAGGGACACCCGCTGTCCCCACGGGCCAAGGCTGCAGAGCTCAAAGAAGAGGCTGGCTGGGGGCCGGTGCCCCGGACTCCAGGCAGGCGCTGCTGGGCGCCCCCGTCTGTCCATGGCAAGGAGTGGGGTCTCCTGTGTGTGCCTGTGCTGTGCTTGTGAACGCGTGCGTGCCTGGTGTGCGTGTGTGTGCAAAGCTGGCCAAGACTTCCACGGCTCCAGGAAGACTGCAGGCCTCTGTTCGTGGGGCTGTAGGTGACTTGAGCTGTGTTTGCTCTCCAGGCAACGTCCGCATTTCCGACCTTGGGCTGGCCGTGGAGCTGAAGGAAGGGCAGACCAAGACCAAGGGCTATGCGGGGACCCCAGGTGAGGGCTCTCTGGGGGCGCAGCCTCTCTGAGGGCAGGGGCAGGGCCCATCCTGGGGTCCTGTGGCTTGGGGTGGGGGCATGGTGAACGCTGGGGTGTCGGAAAACTGCTCCCTCACCACAGAGTAGGCAGGGAAACAGCCAGGGGCCTGCACAGCTGTGCGGAAGTGGCACCCCGCCCACCCTTGGAGACAGAAGCCTCCCAGAGCCGCCGTGGACAGAGCCTGGGGTCTGCGCTGAGGGCGGCAGGGCAGAGGGAAGGGGCACTGGGCGGGGCTGGGCAGGGGCTCAACTGCGGGCATCCCAGGGGGCAGACGGGGAGATGGCCTCGGGGAGTGCCCGGCCCCCCCCTCCCCACGCCTCATGGCCACGGGGAGGCCGTGCAGTAGGGGGGCTGACCTTGTCCAGAGCGTGTGTGTGTGTTCACAAGAGCGTGCCTGGGGGGTCCTGCCTGCATCCCCTCTCACCCCTGGCAGGTGGGAGCAGAGGCTTCACAGCGAGGGATGGCGTGGAGGTCTCACCGCCAGGCACCCAGACTCACAAGCAGACCGCCACGCCCTCCCTGCTCCCTATGGCCCTGGGTTTCTGCAGGCTTTCTCAGCAAATCTGCTCCTCCCCTGCATGCTCAGCTCTGGGGAAAGAGAGGGCCCGGGCCCGGGGCCTATGGGCTTTGTTCTGCCCCATCCTGTGCTCTCAGCTCCTTTGGGGGCTGTCTGTCCCCACGGTAGGTCTTTCTCATCTAGGGCTTTATTTAGGAAAAGGTTCTGTCTTGAATTTTCCGGATCCTGGGCCAGATCTCAGGTTCCTCCCTGGGCCTGAGTGTGTGAGGGAGCCGCCTCTCGCCTCTTCCGGGGACTCGTGTCCTTAGGAGAACACCGCAGGGGCCCCTCCCCGGGGCCAGGACGGAGCCTGCTGGACCGCAGGTGTGGCCCGCCCTGCTTGCGGGAGGCCCTGCTGGCCGCCAGGGGGCGCCAGGCCTGGCCGGGCGGGCGCTCCGTCTGACCTCTGAGGTCAGGCGCCGGGTGTGGCCGTGAGCAGCCCCGCAGGGCCTGGGGTCAGGGGCGTCCAGTGAGGCCTCACGGAGCCCTCCGTACCTTCTTCCCCGGCCCCGCTCCCTCCAGCCCCGGCCAGCCGCAGTCCACCCAAGTGGGGACTCGCGTGGCCCCGCCGGCGCGAGAGGGAGACGGGAGGGTCCCCCCGAGGAGCAGACGCCCGGACGGGAGCCCTGTTCACTGGTCCTTCCTTCACGCGGTGGCTGTCACCGTCACCACTGAAGACCGCGTCTGTGGGTCTGAGCGGGTGGCGCGGAGGGCAGGGGCCAGCGGGCTCTCTGCCGCCGGGGCGCTGCGTCTCTGCGGGGCCTCCGCCTGGATGCTTCCATGGAGAACGGTGGTTGGTGAACGTGTCTTTCTTGCGTCTGCGGCACCTGGACGGCAGTGTGATTCCCTGATGAGTGGCTGCGTTCGGGGCCGGTGATTCTTCTGAACTTCACCTGCAGCCCCTGGGAGAATGTCCTGTGGGCACGCCCCCCTTGGGAACTCGCCATAAACACGGGCAGATTCTGCGGGGCTCAGAGAGGCCGGAAATAGACACATGTTCAGCTTTGGTTTGGGGGGACATCCAGTCATCCAAGCAGAGAAGCCCCCGACTTCCCGAGCACCCCCTGCCCCAGGAGTGCCCCACTGGCCCCAGATGCTGCCTGTCCACCACCCCAGGTGCCAGGCTGGCCTCCGTACTGGGCACGCAGAGCTGGAGGCTGGGGCGGGCTCCAGGGTGCCCCCTTCAACCCTTGGGGCCTGGCATGTGACCCCAACCCCCCAGAGGTGGAAAGCACAGGCCACTAGCATCCAGTCCGCTCTTTGGACACTGGGACTCTGGCCTCTCCTTTTGGGCCCCTTTGGGCAGCAACCGAGCGCCTACCTCTGACCACAGACCCGCTGACCTGCAGGCCCCTCATGAGCCCCAGACATCCGCTCCGTCTGCCGTGGGCACCAGAGTGGGGCAGACCCGCCCTGGGTGGGGGCTCTCTGCTGGGAGCGGCTGTGCCTAGGGGACACTCAGGACGGGGGGCACCTCCTGGGGGCGGGGGTCTGCCCATGTGTCACAGTGCAAGGACGCTGCTGGTTCCAGGGAGCCAGGGTGTCTGCTCCTCTTGCTGGCCGCTGAGTCCCTCTCTTCCTGCCCAGGGTTCATGGCCCCCGAGCTCCTGCAGGGGGAGGAGTACGACTTTTCCGTGGATTACTTTGCGCTGGGCGTCACACTGTACGAGATGATCGCGGCCAGAGGGCCCTTCCGAGCCCGTGGAGAGAAGGTAGGCGCGCCAGCGGTCCTGTGTGTGGGGGCGTCACGGGGGCAGCGCCCCCCACTGACCTGGCGGTGGCCCTCCATGGGGGAGCACTAGGCTCTCGGGGCAAGTCCGCCCTGGGCTGGAGGGGGACACGGTGATGTCATCCCTGGTCTCTAGATGCCAGCCCTGCCCCAGGAGCAGCTCGGCCTGGGGGCTGTCCTCCCCGGTGCTGACCGCAGGCCCTGCTCCAGGCATGGCAGCGTCCCCGGGTGTCCTGGGGCAGTGGGCACTGAGGGGCTCTGGGCCGGGCCTCCCTGGCCCACTCCTGTCCTGGGGTGGCCCATCGCCTCCCTGGGGCGCTCTGCCCTGCCCAGCAGGGCTGTGAGCAGAGGCGTCCAGAGGCCCCGTCCATGTTCAGAACAAGAAAAGCAAAGCAGCCTGTCCATGGGTGCCACACCACCCAGCTTGGAGCTGGGGTGAGGAGGCCTGGGGTGGACGGCACTTTAGATGAGGCTCGTCGTCTGTGCCCGCGGCCCCTCGGCTTGGCTGGAGGTCTCAACCGTCCATTTCTTCCGCTAGACCACCCCATGGCACCCCTACTCAGTCCCATGCCTCTCCCCGAGACAGTTGCGAGAACAAACCAGGTCCCCCAAGAGTGAGGACCTCCCCCTCGACAAACGCGCAGGGCTGTTCTGTGTCTGCACCTCTGCCTTGAACCAGCGAGTCTCCTTGACCTCAGCTCAGAAGACCAGCGCAGAGCAGCAGGATGGGGTCCACACTGGCCTCGGGACTTAAGCCCCCTCAGGGCCTGTGTCGAGCCCACAGCCCTGCCAAGGTCCCTGTGTTCTGGGGAAAACCAACATAAGGAGCTTTTATGAGAAAGTGAACTATCATTGTCTGTCCATTGTCTGGTCCATCGTGGTCCCTCTGAATATTCTGTGGTCCACCCTTGGTCTGTTCATTGGTGAGGAACCCTGGATACACCCATGACATGGACAGGTCTCGAACCTGTCACGATGAATGCAAGAATGTGGACCCGGAAGAGTGACTCTAGATGCTCCCACCCCCGTGAAGTTTTAGGAGTTTCAGGAAGGGCGAATCTGACCGACAGGAAGAGGCCCAGTCAGCGTTTGGCTGCGGTGGGGTAGAGAATTCCGGGGCGATTGTCAGGGAGCTCCCTGCTGATGGAGCCACTGGAAGTGGCCGCTCTGCTCTGGGGAGCTGGCTTGAGCTGTGGCCCCATGGACCCCGTGGACGCCTGCCCCTCAGCAGCTAGAGGGGATGTCGTGGGGGTGCAAGTCTTCGCCTTCCGGGTTTCGTGCCCTGACCACGAGGCTGAGCCAGTCTGTGGGAGGGTGGTGTGCGCCCCTCCTGAGGCTGGGCCGCCTGGGCTGTGGCACAGCTGTCTGCAGCTGCGGGGGGCCCGGGCGGCAGGAGGGGCCCCACGCTGTGACTGGGTGGATGGTGCTGCGCCCGCCGTGCAGGTGGAGAACAAGGAGCTGAAGCAGAGGGTCCTGGAGCAAGCAGTCACCTACCCCGACAAGTTCAGCCCAGCCAGCAAGGACTTCTGCGAGGCGCTGCTGCAGAAGGACCCTGAGAAGCGCCTGGGGTTCCGGGACGGCTCCTGCGACGGGCTCCGCACGCACCCCCTCTTCAGAGACGTCAGCTGGCGGCAGCTGGAGGCCGGTACTGCCCGCGGGGGGCTGGGGCTGGGTGAACCCTGCGACTGCCCCGTCCCATGGGCATCCAGAAGCTCATTGTGAAGCCAGCAGGGCAGGTGGCCTGGGCAAAACCCCCGCACCTCTGCCCGACGGTGCCACGGACCCTGCCCCTGATCGTTACAACAAGCCCTGGACAGCACCTTCTTGGGTCGGGCCTCTCGGGCACCCTCAGAGGCAGCACGGGTTGGACGGGTCTTGTTGAAGGCACCCTGACCCACCTTTGTGCCAAGCACCCAAACCCGTGGCTGGGTGCTTCCTTTAAGGAACCCACGAGCCAAGTCAAGCGGGATTTCTCCAGTCATCATCCAACCCGGGTTTGCTGCCAGGTCTTTTATGAGCAGGTGCAAGTGAGCGTGTGCATGTGTGAGTGTGTGCACTTTATGAGTGTGTGCACATGTGAGTGTGTGCACGTGTGTCTGAGGGAGAGACACGTGGGACCCACCACACCCCCCGAGTCACATCCCAGGAGCTCGAGCCTGTGACCTCACAGCCCAACGCTCTCTTAGGAGTCACCTTTGAGGGAAGGGTCGGGTGGAGGCAGCCCCAGCTGAACCGAAGGTGCTGGCACCCAGGGAGCTACCCAGACCAGCCCTGGGCGGGGTTGGCGGTGTGCAGGGGGCCCGGCAGCCTGAGCGGTCAGGACCCGGGAAGCTGGAGCTGGACGTTTGTCCCAAGGCCACACCTGGCCGGGCTGACGCGGCCTGGGGTCCACGCAGACGAGGGTGGGGCGAGAGGGTAGGCGTTTATCCTGAGCATCTGGGTCCACCTGCAGGCCAGAGCCCGGTCCAGGGCCGGGGGCATGGCGGGGTGGGGGTGGTGAGGCGGGGACGGTGCCCACCTTCCTTATGGGCTTCTGAGGAGGGCGGAGGGGGCGGCAGGTTCTGACGACAGGAGTCTGGACCGGACTGAGTGTCCAGCCTTGCTCGGCACCCTGGGAGGGGCGCGCACGGCTCGTCTCTGCCAGGGCAGCGTGGCGGAGCTCAGACACATGGGACTCTCTGCAAGCAGCCCCCCGTCCCTGGCTGTCGGCTTAGGCCCGGGGTCTCCTGTCCCCCCACAGGGATGCTGACCCCGCCCTTCGTCCCGGACTCCAGGACTGTCTATGCAAAGAACATCCAGGATGTGGGTGCCTTCTCCACGGTCAAGGGCGTGGCCTTTGACAAAGCGGACACGGAATTCTTCCAGGAGTTCGCCTCGGGCACCTGCCCCATACCCTGGCAGGAGGAGATGATCGAGACAGGCATCTTCGGGGACCTGAACGTGTGGCGGCCCGACGGGCAGATGCCGGACGACATGAAGGGCGTCTCCGGGCAGGAGGCAGCCCCCTCGTCCAAGTCGGGCATGTGTCTGCTTTCCTAGGCTGGCCACGGTGCCCAGTGGGTCAGCGAGCCCTCCCACCAGCCGCTCAGCACGGGAGGAGGAGGCCGGTCCAGCCAGATCTCCCACACCGGGTCAGGGGTGCCAGTGGGAAACAGTACACTTTTTGGCGCCACTTCTCTCAGAAAGGATCCAGCTTTGGTTCCTGGGTGGAGTCCCCCATGATGCACAGCTCACCAGGGTGCAAGCTGGCAGTGGTTTGGGCAGCGGGAGAGGGGCTGGGCTGGGGTTCCTGGCACCTTCACGGGGGCTTGCCAGGCCCTGGCTTCTCTGGGCTGGTGTAAAGGTTGGCAAACGCTGGCCTCAGGGCTTGTGGGCCCCCCGGAGAGGCTGGACTGGAGGCCTGGCCTGTCTCCCTCACTTCCCAGCTCCTGGACCCACCGCAGCCGCCAGCTCACTGGTGGGGCTGGGCTGGTCCCTACCTGCACATCGGGGGCGCTGCGTCCCAGGCGTCCGGGAGGAGGGAAGGGTGTAGGGCCTGGGGGTAGACTGGCCGCGGCTTCCTTTCCTCTTGAGACCATCTCCCGCTGACGACACCTGCGTGCGAACCCGCGCGTCCGGGCAGCTGGGGGCAGAGCTGTCTCCCTGCAGGCCTGCTCCCGCCCCCTTGCTGCCTCTGGGCCTGCAGAGCCTGGCCAGCTCTGGGCCGGCCTGGCTTTGTGGGGTTGGCTGCCTGATGGCCAGGGCAGACCCCTCCCTCAGACCAGGTCAGTGCAGTTAGCGCCCCTGCCACCTGCGGCCCCGCAGCCTTGGAAGAGGTGATCCTGAGAATTCGGACCTTGGAGGCTCTGGCTTGGCCACTGGGAACCGTCGGCCCTGTCTGTCTGGAGCTGCTTCTCCGGCGGGTGTGGGTCAGATGGCTGTCCATCAACGCGAGAGGGCAGCCTGCTGGTGAGGATGTTTCAAGTGTGTCTTTGGCCCCTTGTGCACCGAGGACATTAAAGCCCTTCCATGATGAATAAACCCGCAGGATGGGTCTCTCTCCTGTGCGCTGGTCACAGAACGTCCTGGAAGGGCCCGGCAGAGCCGTCTGGCGCTCCTGGTCTATGACCTGGAACTGCCACCTAGACACTGATGCCGGCTTTGCGTCCTAGGACAGGACACCGTCATCTGATGGCTGTAGACCTCAGTACCCTGCAGCAGGGGCAGGAAATGCCACTTTTGGCCTTTCTCAACCCATTTCATCTGCTCCATGCCCTCATGGCCTGAACAGGGTGATTTAACCCTCAGGGGCCGGAAGTGGCCTGATGGGGAGTCAGCACTCCCGGGGGGACCCCCTGCCTTCCACTTGCACTTGGACAGCCAGACAACTGGGGTACAGCTGAACTCACATAAACAACAAGCAACATTTTTACGTGTGTCCCAAATATTGCATGGGACATACTTACACTAAAAACTTATTCAGTACTTTTGGCATTTTAAATCTGGCACAGCTGTGGCAGACGATACACTCCACCTTCGGATCAGCAGTTATTCCAGTAACTAGCGGGTCTGTGTGGACACAGTCACAGAACCATCAGACTGGACCTCAGCTATCTCTCTCTCGTGGTCTGCTCTGGGACCCCGCCACCCACACAGGCAGCAAAAGTCCTGTAGTCACTCTACTGTTATTTTAAAAACTTTAAAAACTTAAACTATCACATAGAAAAAAATGAACCACCAAGGCCCACACTGATGGCAGGCTTCCCCGTAGACGCTAGGAGGAGGGCGCTGGTGCCCCCGCACCCTCCTCGCCCCACCGGCCCCCTCCCCGCCCCGCCCCGCCCCGCCCCGCCCACTCTGCAGACACCCTAAGCAGCGCCCAAAGCACAAACTTAAACGCCCCATTGTGAGGTTGGGACTCTGATCCCTTTGCTCGTCTTTCCCAGCTGAGCTGCAGGGATGGCCTCCCGCTCCCGGCCAGTCGAAACCCCGGCCCAGGCTGAGGCGGGGGGAGGTGCACAGAGCGGCTCCTGGTCGTGCTCACGGTGACGCTTCGCGAGTCTTCGGGACCTCTGCCGGGGGCTGTCTCGGTGCAGACCCCCTGACCAGGCAGGCCTGGCGGGGTCTCGCTGTTACTCCAGCTGTCCTCCGCCACGCTGGGCAGGGGACAGGCCACCCAGCCCAGATAACAGGGCTGCCAGTGGCCTCCAAACGCAGCAGCAGTAGCTCAACCGTCTGCGTTGGCGGGTGACTGCGGCCTGGGTCTTCGGACCGCTCCCCCAGGAGAAGCCCTCATCTCTGGCTCCCTTGATCCTCTGCTCTCGATCCTCAGGATCCCTGCAGGGAGCAGGGGTGGGCACTGGGGCCCTGTGGGCGTCTCCACACCCGGAGCCCAAGGAGATGCCCCTCTTCCACCCTGCCATGTGCTCTGATGAGACTGTGTAAGAATGTCCCCCACTGCCCCCCACCCCCACTGAGCATATTTCCTTATTGACCTGGAGAAGCTGAAAATGACTTCACTGAGACTTTTGTTTGTATTAATAAAAAACAAAAAATGCAATTTCTATCCAAGTAAGTAGAAAAGGGTAAAAATAGAGTTTAAAAATAGGGATGCACTCTCTAGATTGTGCTATGGTCCTGGTGCACACTCTCCTTCAAAATCAGATGCACATGCAGATGCACACAGATACACACGTACACACAAATACTTGTGAACACATGCATAGACATATGCACAAGCATGCACATCCACACACACATGTATATACACAAGTATACAACAAACACACAGACATACACATACATTTATATGACACACATGCGCACACACTCATGCACTCACATGCATACATATGCACATATATACACTCATGTGCACACATGCGCACACACTCATACACACATGAACATATACATGCACAAACATGCACATGTGTACACTCATGAACACTCATGCACACACACGCACACAATAGCCTCATACACACACATGCACACACAAGCACACTCATGCACACACATGCACATGTGTACACACACGCACACTCATGGACACTCATGCACACAGATGCACATGCGTACAGTCATGAACACATGCACACAATAGCTGCATGCACACACATGCACACTCATGCACACACATGCACACTCATGCACACACGCACACATACTTTGTCCCCATCTCTCTCTAGATCCAGAGTTGCTGGCACAGCCCCGGAGCCTCCACGTCTGCATGCTCTGCTCTGCTCCCCATCTGGGCAGGTCCCGGTAGCTCGTCAGGCCCTACTGTGTATACACATAAATCCCCTTTTTTTCTGAAGCTGCGTCCCAATATTGTCTGAGTGAAGCTGAGGCCCGGGAGAGGCAGAGCTGCCTTGAAGGAGGTCCCCCGAGGGCATCTCCATGGAGATTCTGGTGATATGAGCTGATTCTGATAAATACAATAACTAAACATAACTGCTAATAATCATGCAACCTGAGCTCAGCGAAGGCTGAGGTCACCTCCTCTTACTTCATGACAGGACCAGCTCCTCTGCAAGTGTCCAGACCTGCAGGTTGGGCCTGAGTGAAAACCTAGCATCCACCTTACAGGCCATCTGCCAGCCAAGAGAAGAATAATTTGAAAGGAAAACCTCAATTTGAAAGCATAAGATTAAAATAAATATTAGTTAGGCTCTCAGGCTTTATGCAGACAATTTCAAATGAAGATTAAATAGGCTTGATTTGATTTTGGAGAAACCAAACCTCACTCCCACAGTGAGAGGGAACAAGGGTTTTGCAGGTCAGCCGCCTTTCGTCCAAGATGCAGGGCTGTGGCGAGAAAGCTTATCAAGGCCCAGGGCCTGAGATGATGGGGGCAGTCGGCCTGGGGGGCTCCCTGTCCCAGCTCTTTGCCAGGCCCTGCGGGTCCAGGTCACCGGGGGCGGCTGCCTTTCCCTGGCACGTCAGAGTTTGATAAGGGCCGCGGGTGGGAGGCCAGGCCTGTGGGGGGCACGGCTCTGCCCACACAGGCATCGTCCTGCACGTCCAAGGAGAGAGCGGATCCCAGGCCTGGAAGGCACCCTCCCTCTGGGGAATCGAGGGTCAGCTTCCCATGGGAACTGTGCGCCTGAAAGGTGAGCCCCCTGCTCAGGCTCGTTAGGGGCTGGGATATCACCGTTACAGGCTTTCTTGCGAAGCCCAGAGTGTTCGTAACTTAATCCGTTCGTGTCCCCGAGAGCGTCTCCTGTCTGGCCTGTGCCTCACTGCCTCACCGGGCACGGGCGGGGCCCGTGTCTCCTGGCCTCCCGTCTGCATTATTCATTCCCCAGCTCCGCAGGGTGATTGGTTACAGCCGTGCTCTGCGGCCTGCCCCATGCCAGCTCCTGGGCTCTGGACCAGGCTGCCACACACGCTCCCTCGGTGACGAGGGTCCCGCCGGCACGGGGCCGAGGACCCCTGCATCTGGACCCCACCAGGCCTGCGGCTGCCAAAGGGGTTCCCCGGCTGATTCGTGGGGGTCTTCTAATGCCTCTCTTTTCAGGGCTGGCCCTGGTTTCAGAGCCTGCTGATACCTCTCTGCTCAGACAGATGGAGGTGACGGGTCCTCCTGGGGCAGGGCTGGGAGGACCCTGCGGAGAGGGGTGCATCCACAGGGGCGCCCACCGGGGTGGCAGCGGTGTCGAGAGGGCGGGGCCGCCCTCATTCGGCCTCTGTGCTTACGGTGTTACTGGGTGCCTGTCATGAGCCAGACGCAGTTCTAAGCAGGGCCTCAGTGAACCTGGTTTCCTAACAGGACTGAGTGGGCACTAGGCTCACCTGCCCACCACCCCCACGGGCAGTGTCGAGGGCTCATCCTCCCTTCTCGGGCAGCCGGCCAGCCATGTACTTTTAAGTCTCCTTGATTGTAATTCAAGTAACGAAGTTCTAGACTCTTATTCCTCTGCCCTGTTCCAGCTGGAGCCGTGAAATCTACCCTCTGAGGAGGGAGGCCTGGGGTGGGGTGGACGGGCAGGAGCCCATCCTGTCTTTGGTTTCTCCAAAGCCGAAGCCCAGGTACCTGAGAGGCAATGGCCAGAAGGTGAGGGGAGCTCAGCCAGCGCTGAGCCACCCTGGGCCCAGCAGCTCTGGGTGGCCCCCGCTGTGGCCTGGACGCCCACCCTCTTTCCAGGCGGGGAGGCAGCAGCGACACCAGCCATCCGAGCCCAGTGGGGAGAGCCGGCGGCGTGGACCGAGAGCCTCTGTGACAGAGCACGCCTAGAGGGAGCAGGGGCCAGCCAGACGGGCGTGGACCTCCACCGTGGGGGTCATGAGGACAGGCCGGGCCCTGGGAGGATCTGCTCCTCTTCCTGCTGTCTGGGGCTGAGTAGGCCCCCCATCAGCTCCTCCATGCTGGATGGGTCTCCAGGGGCAAAGCGGGTCTCCTCGTGCTGGAAAGAGCCCCCCCACTGCCACCCAGGCATGAGGGAGACCCAGGAAGACCTCACCATCTGGAATCCTCGGACTTGATGGTGATTTCTCATCCTCCCAACAGCCCTGCTCCCAGGGCCCCTGGAAAGCTGCCCCCCAACAGGCTGGAAGCAACATGGCCCCCCTAACCTTGCACCCCCTCCCCCATCAGCATCCTTTTGCCCCGAAAGCCTGGTACCCAGTCCTGCTGGGTACCACGGACCACCCGGGCCCCTCAGACTTCTTCTCTCTCCAGGGGCTCTGGTTTGAGTTCCGGGCACTGGGATTATTAACGGCCCCCAGGGGGTTCCGGTGCGAGACAAGGTCGCCACACTGGTCATCAGGAGGCCTCGGTCTCCCCTGGGGCCAGGCCACACCCCTGGGGATTCCCATTTCTCCTTCAGTGACGGTTCTCACGAGTGCTATCGTCATCATCTGCTCTATAACACAACAGCATGTTTTATTTCTCCTACTTCTCACCTTTAAAGCTCTTAAAGGGCAGGTCTGTATAACTTATCTTCATGGTTCTCTTAGTATCTTGAACACAGAGGAAATTCAATAAATATTTGTTGAGTACATGAACAAAAGATTAAATGTCTGTAGTCAGGTAAATACATGCTTTCCTATTTGGAGGACGTAATTATACCTTGAAATAGGACTGACCTGGTTCATATCTTGTTTCTGCCACCGACCAGCTACTTGACTTTAGACAAGTTATTCAAACTCTTGGTGCCTCGGTTTCCTCATTTGTGAAATGGGTAGAATATTATACCAATTAACGAAGGGAGATGTGAGCAGGGTGAAGTGTCTGATATGTGTTCAACTAGCATCATCCTCGTCTCTGACCTCCACCTGCCAATCCCACCTGAAAGGTGAATCCAGGTTGGCTCAGGGCCTCTGGGTGAGACCCTCTGAGGGGATGTGGGCTGTTTCTGGAGGGAGTGGGGACCTGAGTTCAGGTGAGGGCAGTGGAGGTAGGGAACCTTAGAGTCTTCAAACATTTCACACACAGCAGGAAGGAACCTGGTGCTAGGGATCATGACTGTTTTAATCAATTATCTTCTTAATGTCAGTAATAATTGGTCCAGACCCTCTGACTGTC
The DNA here is from genome assembly GCF_033118175.1 of Dama dama. Classification (NCBI taxonomy): domain Eukaryota; kingdom Metazoa; phylum Chordata; class Mammalia; order Artiodactyla; family Cervidae; genus Dama; species Dama dama. Next base: position 89,616,898 of record NC_083710.1, read on the forward strand.
CTCAGACCAGTAGAAGATAGATTTCCTCATCTTCTCATAATTGCCTTTGCAAGAGCTAAATTAAATTATGTTTCAAAAATACCCCGATCCCAGACTATGGCTCCCGGCAGAGTTGGGCTGGACACAGGCGTCCTCAGGCCGAGGCGGGGACACCAGGGTCGGTCAGCATCATCAGCCTCAGAGCCAGTCATGCTGTTTGGGCTCTTGAGGGGGAGTCTGGGGTGGATTCTAATGATGCCCGCCCCAGGTGCACATGCAGAGTCTGCTCTGGTCACGTCCATCTGCCTCCTGGGCCTCGGTTTCCTCACCTGGATTGGGGGGGGGGGGGTCCGGGACCCCCGATGGGGTGCCTCAGGGGGACCCAGACACCTGCCGTGCTCCTCAGGATCCCCTGCTCAGGGGGCCCAGAGACAATTTCCAAAGACCTGCCCAGCTGCAGTGGCATCTAAAGCCTCCTGCAGGAAATGTATTTACTGGAGAAGGTATCATTTCTGGCAACACGAGCACATTCTTTGAGAATGGTTTCAGCAGATCTTTGGAACAACAGACACAGAGTGAGGTCCGTGTGGCTGTCCCGCCACCTGCATCCCCGTCCTGCTCTGTACCACGGTCGCCATCCCTGGGCCTGAACCTCCTTGCAGGCCTCCTGGGCCCCCCGCCGCCCTGCACGTGCCCTCCCAGTGACCCTTCTGACGCGGGCTCACCTGGGCACTCCCGTAAGGCCGCCTGCTGTCCCCGTGTGCCCGGCCGCCCTCCTGGTCTGCCCAGGGCGTCTTTCCCAGACGGCTGCCTGGCCCCGTGTCACGGCCTCGGGTGGCAGGACGTCACTCTGGTGGGGACCGGAGCCGCCTCCTTGGCCTCACACTGTCCCCCCTCTGGTAGCTGGCGTGGCCACTCAGGCCCACATGGCCCTTGGGTACCGTATTTCTTCTCCATTGTCCCTTCTCCGCCGAGGGCCCACTGTACCAGGACCTCTGTCCCCTCGTCCGTCGGTCCTTCCCGAGTGAAGGGGAGGCTATCTAGGGTGCAGAGCGGCTGCCCGTGCAGTTCATGCAGGGCACGTGTGGGTGAACAGTGCTGCTTCTCACACTCACAAACCGTGCACAGGCGGTGTTCCACTCGCCTCAGCACCGCACACGCACGTTTTCGCTCCGCGCTGCGTTCGGATCTTTCCTGCTGGTGTGTGCAGCCCCACCCCGCAGCGACCCCGGTCCTCGTCGCTGTTACACACAGAGCCCTCGTGTGCAGACCCCCGCGCCAGGGCTTTCTCTCACAATGGAGCCCCTTCAGAACTACCGGGGTTCCTCACAGTGACTTCACTGACAGATATTCCGAGTCGATGGGTCTGGGTTGAGCTCAGGGCAGCAGTGAATTTTTTAAAAAATATCTTTAGCTGATTCTCTGGGTTTAGAACCACAGGTCTTGGGCGTGTCCTTAAGCTTCTAAAGAATCCACTTGCCCATGCAAGAAACTCAGGGAGGAGACGCGGGTTCGATCCCTGGGTCAGGAAGACCCAGGCAGCCCACTCCAGTTTTCTTGCCTAGAGACTCCCATGGACAGAGGAGCCTGGCAGGCTGCAGTCCATGGGGTCTCAGAAGGTTGGGCGTGACTTAGCGACCGATCGCAGCGCAGCAGAGCAGCCAGGAACCACCTTCCTTTCCAAACAGCAGTGTCAATGTGGATACACCAGGGGAGCCCCCTTTCCGCAGGTTCTTAGCATTACCTACCGTCCCACCTCTGAGGGTCTGCCCCTACCAGGCCGGGGGTGGGTGGCGGGGGGAGGGGGGCCAGGGGCGGGGGCGGGGCCAGGGGCGGGGCGGGGCCAGGGGCGGGGCCTGGGGCGGGGCGAGGCGGGGCGCGGCTGGGACCCCGCGGCCAGACAGAGCGGACCTAAGGGCTCGCGCTCCCAGCTGGTCCTCGCGGCCCCGCGGCCCACGGTCGCTGTCGCAGCAGCGGGAGAGCAGTCCCGGGATGCAGCCGCTCCCGCCGCCGGTACCCGGGCCCATGGCCCTTCTGGACACGACAGGTGAGCGTGCAGGTGAGCCGGGCTCCGATCCTCTGGTGCCGAGCTCCCACGGGCCCCTTCCCACCTCTTTTCTCAGGGTCCCGACAGCGCGAGCCTCTGCCGTCTCTTCTCCACCGTCTTCTGCTGCAGACAGTAGACCACGACCCGCACAAGCGGGACAACGCACTCTGTTTTCATCCTTCCACCCAACTTGAGTCTCCAAAATTTTCTAGGGAAAGGTCGTTGCCTGGGGCCAGGTAGCTTCTTTCTCCTTGGGCTTCCCTGGGGCGGCTGGGCTCCCCGCACCCTCCCCAGACGATTCCATAATTTCCAGGATTTCCCTCCCAGCCTGATGCAGCCAAGCCAGGCTGGGATACAGGAGGCCGGTGTCTTTATTCTCCGCCGGCAGGCCGCCAGAAGGGGGCTGTTTTCCCGACGAGGAGACGGGAGACTTCCAAAGAAGAGGCTCTGGGATGGGGGTGGAGACACCTGGGTCCGACAGGGTTTCGTGGACCATCCAGTAGGAAATGTGGGATTAAACTCCCAGCCCTGCAAAGTCTTTTTAAAAACCAGATTAGTGATGTCACTTGATTTTTAAACGATAACTGAGGAGTCAGGAGGAATGAGGAGCAGGAGCAGGTGAGCCGGGCTCCGTTCCTCTGGTGCCGAGCTCTTTCTTTCTAAAAGAAAACAGTTCTGTGACCAACACTCTCTAAAACCAAATGCAGTTACTGATTATAACAGATAGTTGTTATTATAGTTATTGACTACTTATGGTTATTGCCATTATTATATTAGAATGACTTGATTTAAAAATAACATTTTAGATTTTTCTTCTGAGGAGGAACTTTAAAAAATGCTGAGAGTTGGTGTTTTACTTAAAAATACTAACTTTAGTGTGGCTGGGATGGGATTATGGACATCTTCTACCTTACGTTTCTGCGTTCACACCCTTGGGGATGTGTTCCGTGTAGAAGTGTAATTAAAGGGAAATTGTTGGCTGAGGGCACGTCCCTGCGTCCATTTCCCTGGAACAGTTGCTTTGTCCCCATGGCTGCTGTTGAGATTAAACAAGCTCCTTCTTTCTGAGTGGCCCGGGCCCTGCCCGCCGGGAGGGGGTGACTAGGTGACTGCCCCCCACTTTGTGATGCACCCTTCCAGCTCCACTCAGTGAAGAAGGTGCAGAGGGCCGGACAGTGACTGGGTCTCCTCCATCCTTGCGCCTGGTCACTGAGGCTGGGAGGAGGCTGGGGGGAGGCTGGGGGGAGGCTGGGGGAGGCTGGGAGGAGGCTGGGGGAGGCTGGGGGGGGAGGCTGGGGGGGAGGCTGGGAGGAGGCTGGAGGGGGAGGCTGGGAGGAGGCTGCAGGGGGAGGCTGGGAGGAGGCTGGGGGGAGGCTGGGGGGAGGCTGGGGGAGGCTGGGAGGAGGCTGGGAGGGGAGGCTGGGAGAGGAGCAGCCCTGGGCTGAGCCATCTTAATGTTAGCACCAACCACAACCCTCTAGCTATCACACACATAAAAACACGTCTGGAACCTTCATCTATACTCTCTCACTGCACTGAAGTGGCGGGCAAGCAGGGAGTTGTCATTATCTCCACTTTGCAGATCAGGGAACCAAGGCTCAGTCATGCATTCAGCATGAGGGGATACAGGTGTGGGAACCCCATGTCAAGCAAGAGCTCCATGGCCCCTGCTCTCAGGGTCAGAGGGCTGGGGGCACCTGGAATCACTCAGCGTGTCTGGCAGCCCCACAACATCTTGGGCACAGGTCATGTAAATTGCCAGCACAGCTGTAAGCGTAATAATAGTTGAGATTTTAGCTGACAGGCAGGGCACAGCCTTAGGCTGCTTCAGTTATAACAAAGCACATGTGAGACTCCTGCTGGCAGCAAGGTCGAAGGAACACGTCAGGGAGTCTGGTTTTTCCTCCAGCACAGACCCCCTCCTCTCCAAAACCTGACCTAAAAGTGCACGTGTGTGATGGTGGTCAGGAACATGGCCCACCTTCCTTTCTTGAACTTGCTTCTTCTTGCCTGATGTTTATGTGAAGCCCCATGTCTATAACGCCAAGTGCAGGCTGGGATCCAGCCTTGTTGTCTCTCTTGTGCCTGGAGTCCAGATACTGCAGCCTGTGTCATTGAATCGGGGCCGCTCAGAACCATCCCTTCCCCGCCTGCTGTCTTCCCAGACCGCATGTTCCCTCGGAAGCTATGACACAACCCTGACAAAAGGGCTGCTCGGGCCCTGTGCTGTTTATCATGTAGCGGTTTCACAGGGAAAGTCAGACTTGGGGAAACGTGGGGAAACGGTGCAGTTAGATTGAAGATGGTTCCTAGGAAGGAGACGCTTTTGACGAAGTCTGTCAGGACGTCACTAACGGACTTGACGAGGCCCCAGAAAAACTGTTCACCACTCATCATGCAGCTTCCTAAAGGGGCCAATCAAAGCGGAGCTGAGAGCCTTTGGAACCAGAGTGTCGTCACAGGGAGGTGAGGGGGTCAGTCAGACGGGCCCACAGAGCTAAGAGACCAGGTACAACAGTCAGACAGTTGGTGTGAATAAGGTACTGAGATGTCGGTTAATTATTTTGAACATGATGAACATATAATGCATTAGAATAGTAAAAATAGCAAAGTCCTCTGAGGAGGAGGGCATTTGATAATTTTGTCAAACGCTTAGTCCCATAAAATTTCATTTCAGGCATCTTCCTGCTCTTAAAACACGCTTTACAGCCGAGATTGGTCTGGGCCCTCGGGAAGAGCAGTCGAGGGCAAGCACTGCCCAGGGGACAGCACGTCTGTGGGCTCCCCGTGGGCTCCGGGCTGGGCAGGGTGGCCCGTGTGTAGGAGGGGTGAGCCCCAGGCCAGGCGGGCAGGGCGGCGGCTAGAGGGCCCCTCTGGCTGCTGGACGGCCCTGTGTCACTGGTGTGATTGTCGCGTCAATGTCCAAGGTAACAGCTTTGTTAATTTTCCAAACCCTAGAAGAAGATGTGTTTTTAACTTCTTTGGCCTTTATTTCAGTGTACCTGCCATTCTAAAGTTAATCACCCAGGACAGGGTGTCACCTATGGGGAGGTGTCTGTCTTTCTCTCACTCACCCATTTTTGAAGTGGCTTTGCCTTTCCATGGTATCTTTCCCCCTCCAAGACACCCCAGATCGGTCATAACCGCTGACCTTTCGATCTCTGGGGGAAACCAGCTTGTACTTGAATCCTTGGTTTCAGGCTTTAAATATATGCAAGGAAAAATAAGTGATTGCTTCTGCATGCTTGTGACTCTACCAGGAAGATGCAGCGAATATCTGTGAATGAGGGAAAAGCCCTCTGCGGGGATCCCCGGGCCCACTGGGTCCCAAAGGTGTGAATCGTCCACGCGCATCTGGGCTGTGCTTCCTGTGGACATTGCCCTAAGTGGTTCACCCTTAACAGGTCTTATATATTTTCAATAAAAACTACCAGAAAATATCAGTGAAAGAGCAGGTGAAGGGTGGAGGACCTCCGGAATGAAGTGACCTCCCTGAGAGTTTCGCCCCAGCCAGCCCAGTGGGTAGAGCAGTGTTCCCAGGCTGACCAAGCGATTCTGAGTGAGCGCGTTGACTCAGGGTTTTGGGTAATTTATTTCTGAGTACGTGACAATCTGGTTTTGGGTGGCATGGCCTTGGCCTGCCGTTCAGCTTTCTTGATGGGACTGCAGACAGCGTATAAATCTTCAGATGCACAGTCCGGGTCAGGGAGGGGGCGCGCGCGGGGAGGCGGGTGAGTGCTGCCGGCGGGGCCCGGGGTCATCTGAGACGGTATATATGTATGTCACTCATGTCCAGTTCTGTGTGACCCCACGGACTGTAGCCTGCCAGGCTCCTCTGTCCATGGGATGGTCCAGATCTGAGATGGTGGTTGTGGTCAAATGCACAGCTGCTTGCAAACACGCATACACACGCATATCAATTTTGAAAACTTTGGTGTGGGAAGAAGCACCACGTTTTTCTTTCATCTCATTTTGTTTTGGAGTCACAGGGATCAAAACAGCTAACTCTGCAACAAACAAAACATACCAGCCTGGATGGGTTCGGTCTGGGGTCTCTCATCGGCCCTCTGCCTAGCTGTCTTTGCCTCTGTTGTGTGGTTGTTGATGACCATGTAGGGATGGGAGTAACTGAGATTTGATTATGGTAATAATTATTAGTATTACAATTATGGTTATTGTAAACAAGCCTTCTTGCCTTCCCTGAGACACGTGTGGGGAAGTTAGTTCCACACGAAACCCAGAAGTTAAGGCTTGGGGGAGGGAGGTGCCAGCGATGGAAGGGTTCCCTTCTTGCTTTCTTGGGTTCTGTGACTGCAGATACCAGGGCATCCACAATAGTGCCTTGCAGTCTGGAGATGTGATTCTGCTACCTAAGCAGAGCTTGGAGGTGGGTGAGCCAGGGCTGTCTTTCTGCTCTGCCTCTCTCTGGGTGTGACTTCCCTTGTCGAGGTTCCCCCGCAGAGCAAAATGGCAGCAGGGGCTCTGTCTTTGTGCTCACACTCCAGGCTGTGGGAAGGATGAAGGGGAGGAAGGCAGAGGCAATGGTTCCTTTAAGAGATTTCCCGTAGGTTCCACCTGACACCCTTGTTTAAATGGAGACTATTTGCGGAGGATGTAATCACCCAGCAGAAGAGGCTGGGAAATGCCACCTCTCAGCTGGCCCATTTCCACATCCAATAATGGGGGCCTGCTGACAGGGGCAAGGGAGGCGGATGTGCAGGAGGATGGTGGCGAGCCCTACACACTTTTATACTTTCTGCACCTGCCATTCGACGTCTTGCGAGTTTGGCGCTGAGCCGAGACCTAGAGGAGGACCAGCGAGCAGGACTGGCTCGGGGTGGAGCCCGGGACAAGGGTGCACCCCCAGAGCGGCGTGGATTCATGGGCGGCCCGGAAGGGGGCGGGCGCCCCCACTGTGCCCAGCCTGCTCCGCCTGGTCTAGGTGGGTGCAGAGGTCCTCTGACCAGCCTTGGAGCTGGGGTGGGGTCCAGGCCTGGGAGCAGCAGGCACCTGCTCCAATGGCTGCCTGGCTGTTGCTGTGGGCTGGGGCCGGGGTGGAGGGCCGGGGGACTTGGGACCCAGGGAGGGCTCGGCCAGCCCGACGTTTACTGAGAAACCGCCGAGTGTGGGCGCTGTCCTAGGCAAGAGGGGGGCGTTGGTAACAAGGCAGAGTCCCCACCCTCTCAGGGCCCATTGTCTGGGGGATGGCGTTAGGGAAGTAGACACAGATCGCGTGGCTGCTGACCTTGGCTAGAGACGCTCTGGGTGCAGCGGGGGCCTCAGGGGAGTGTGGCCGGGCTCCTGTTCTCACAGCTGGTGGCCGGACGGAGGCCCGGGTGAGGGCGGCCGTTCAGGAGGACCGGTGGGGTCTGTGTGCCCTTCACCAGGTGACCTCGAGGAAGCGGGCGAGACGTCAGGGTGGGCAGAGGAGGGGGAGGCGAGCGGGCCGGCTCTCAGGACTGGGGCGGGGAGGATGGAGGCAGATGCAGCGCGTCCCAGGCCCTGCCCGTGAGCAGAGGGCTGCAGGCAGGAGCCGTGGCAGCTGGGATGCCTGTGAGGTACTGGGACCCTCCCCGAGCCCAGAACCTCACTGACCCGCGCCTCCGTGTCCTTCCCCAGAAGGGTTTGTGAGAAGAAAGAAGACGACCCTGTGGTTTGTGGGGGCTCTGCTGGTGGTGTCCGCCTCCATCCTGACCGTCGGCCTGGCCGCGACCACAAGGACTGAGAACGTGACTGTGGGCGGCTACTACCCCGGCATCATTGTGAGTGTTGGGTCCCTGGGGGGCGGGTCTGGGGGCCCAGGATACAGGTTTCCTCATGGTGCTCACATGTGCCACCCCAGCCCCGCAGAGGTGTAAATTTAGGTGGTTGCCTGCCTTGTCAGATGGCCCTGTGGGGTGCCGGGTCCTGAGAAGTGGAGGGGGGAAGGAGTCGGAGCCAAGCAGTGCGATAGGCCCTCCTCAGGGTGTCCCCAAAGTCCCCAGAGGGAGTCAACCCTCTCGGAATTGACCTTGGACTTTAAAAGATGCCACGAAGCCTGGATGGAGGTACGCTAATACGACCACATGGGAGCAGCAGAAAAATGAGCTGACGCGGTCCACACCTCTGCTTCTGGGCAGTGAGCCCCCGCGGCAGAGTCACAGCCTAGCCAGACCTGGCAACAGCAGCCCCCAAATCCGAGATCATCAAGGCTCAGAACTATGAAGTCGTGTCCACTGTTGGCAGTAAGCTTTGCTCCCGGCGTTGGCTTCGCACTCAGGGAGCGCTGTGGCATTGCCCTTTATCAGATGCGACGCCCGGGCGGAGTCTCACATAGTGATACACAGAGACCTTAAAAATAAAGCGTATTTAATTTCTCGCTAAAATTATTATCCAGATGAGTACTGATGTTGATGACATTTTAGCAAGGATGAGAATACTTTACAAACATCCTTCGTTTCATCTTTGTATTATTCTCTATGCTCTGTGCTGTATAAATCTGCTACCTCCCCGTGTACCCTTTACGAGTAACCCCCACGCACACTGTCTGTGCGGATGGCATTCTCAGTGAGATCTCTCGAGAGCCCTGGCTTCCTGCCTGTGTCCTGACCGGGGCGGGGGAGCTGGGGGCCGGCGGCTGTGAGGATGTGCCCTCAGACGACCTGCAGCGTGTCAGGATCAACCGCGAGGAGGTTTTTCATGTTCTCCAAGCTTCGGTGGCTCAGGATTTCACCTTGAGGTCACTTTCAGAACATCCTGGGTGTGTTCAGAGCTTTGCTCTGCGGAGAACCTGACTCCTGGGCAATGACCAGGGTGAAACTGGCTTCAGCTGGATGGTTTTGAAAGCAAACAGTGGACACGACAGATGAGCTTTGCTCAAGGCACATGAGGATGAAAGTCACTTCTGGGGACACACAGCTCCAGCCCTGTAGTGAAGGGTGTGTCTCAAGCAGAAACTGGGTGAGAGGGTGCAAGCACCTCAACATTTTAGAAAGAGGGTTTTTTTTTTTTCAAATCCGAAAACGTGGAACTTACGGCAACAGCAGACATATTTTAATTCATTTATTTTGGAGGGGATTTTGCTCTCTTGGATGGTGGAGAGGGACTGCAATATTTGGAAGAAACTGCTCGTCTTTCCTCACTCCTTGAGAATTTTTGAATCACTGGTCCATGTCCGTCTCACGGATGTCCTCACAGATACGGCGTTCGTGAACACAGGCAGGTCTGATGTCCACGCATTAAATTTGGTGCCATGGCCTTAGAGCTGCCACAGCCTGCTGCCCCCTCCCCGCCGGCTCCGCACGGTCGCTCGGAAGCCAGCGGGCAGGCAGAGCTGAGGGCACCATCCGGCGGGCTCCAGTGCTGAGTCTCAGGGCGCCCTGGGTGCCCGTGCAGGGCTTGTCTCCCACTGCTCTGAGCAGTACCCCCGGCGTTGCTGGAACTCCGCTCTTCAGAAATTAAGACATTCTCCCCGGGGTGGGCACAGTGGGTGTGAGGCTGTCTGCACCCTGGGCGCCGAGACGTGCACAGCCCGGGGGGTTTCCCCGCTGCACCCACGTCACCCGCCCCCGGCCGAAGAGCCAAGGCCGAGGGGAAAGTGGACGTTCCCGAGAGTCACCTGTCCGCCTGCTCACCTGAGTGACGGGTGTCAGCCTGTCTGTGTCTGGAACAGCCTTGGTTCCGGCTTCTTGCTCTTCCCCAAGGGGTCAGCTGTCCTCCTCCAACGGCCCAGGAGAAACCCTGGGACGGGCCTCCCTCGGACCCCCTGACGCAGAGGCTGGGTCCCTGTGAAGATGTTCTCCATGTTGGGGTGGGGGCCTGTGACACTTTTTTCCCAGAATCAGTTCAACTGATGTGTTGTTCACATCACTCAGTGTTCAGCTCTGATGTGTTCAATTCAGTTGTGTCCGACTCTTTGCAACCCCATGGACTGCAGCACGCCAGGCTTTCCTATCCTTCACTGTCTCTCAGAGCTTGCTCAAACTGATGTCCACTTAGTCGTGATGCCATCCAACCATCTCTTCCTCTGTCGTCCCCTTCTCCTCCTGCCTTCAGTCTTTCCCAGCATCAGGGTCTTTTCCAATGAATCGGCTCTTCGCATCAAGTGGCCAAAGTATTGGAGTCTCAGCTTCAGCATCAGTCCTTCCAGTGTACACCCAGGACTGATTTCCTTTAGGATGGACTGGTTGGATCTCCTTGCCGTCCAAGGGACTCTCAGGAGTCTTCACCACAGTTCAAAAGCATCAATTCTTCGGCACTCAGCTTTCTTTATAGTCCAACTCTCACAACCAAACATGACCACTGGAAAAACCATAGCTGTGACTAGGCAGACCTTTGTTGCAAAGTGATGTCTCTGCTTTTTAATTCGCTGTCTAGGTTGGTCATAGCTTTTCTTCCAAGGAGGAAGTGTCTTTTAATTTCATGCCTGCTGTCACCATCCACAGTGATTTTGGAGCCCAAGAAAATAGTCTGTCACCGTAGGAGTTCCAGTATTTGAGAACACAGCCGAGGGCACAGCAGTTTCCCTGTGATCACCGGCTTTGATGGCTCTGAGAGGCCCGCCCGTCGGGTGGGCCCAAGCCCCGCCACTAGTGCTTCTGGCCCGGGGGTGGGGGTGGCCAGCCGTGCTCGCTGACGGGACGTCCTCAGGTGGGTGGCCACTGCTCCGTGTCTGCTTTGGGCTGTCAGGTGTGTAACCTGAGCGCTTTCTCCCTTGTTTTCCTTTGGCGTCAGCTGGGCTTCGGATCTTTCTTAGGAATTATTGGCATCAACCTGGTGGAGAACAGAAAACAAATGGTGAGAATCTGTGTTGTTTCAAACATGGGCAGTGGGGCGTGTGGGGGGAGTGTGGGCAGTGGGAAGTGAGGGGAGTGTGGGGGTGGGGAGTGTGTGGTGGAAGTGTGAGGGGGGAGTGTGGGGGTGGATTGTGGGCAGTGGGGAGTGTGTGGTGGGGAGTGTGGGCGTGGGGCATGTGGGGGGGAGTGTGGGCAGTGGAGAGTGGGAGTGGGGTGTGTGGGAGCTGGGGGGGGGTGGGATGTGGGCGGGGGCGTGCCCCCTCACAGCTCTAGCTATAGGTGTTCCTAGGAAAGCCCTGCCCCAATCCAGCACCCAGAATTAGCCCCAGCTTTGCACTGTAACACGGGCCTTAGTGGGAGCCATTCACACCCTAGTCTAAGCGAGCCTCACCCTGGACTGGGTCAGTGCCATTCACACCCTAGTCTAAGTGAGCTTCACCCTGGGACTGGGTCAGTGCCATTCACACCCTAGTCTAAGTGAGCCTCACCCTGTACTGGGTCAGTGCCATTCACACCCTAGTCTAAGTGAGCTTCACCCTGGGACTGGGTCAGTGCCATTCACACCCTAGTCTAAGTGAGCCTCACCCTGTACTGGGTCAGTGCCATTCACACCCTAGTCTAAGTGAGCTTCACCCTGGGACTGGGTCAGTGCCATTCACACCCTAGTCTAAGTGAGCTTCACCCTGGGACTGGGTCAGTGCCATTCACACCCTACTCTAAGTGAGCTTCACCCTGGGACTGGGTCAGTGCCATTCACACCCTAGTCTAAGCGAGCCTCACCCTGGGACTGGGTCAGTGCCATTCACACCCTAGTCCAAGTGAGCTTCACCCTGGGACTGGGTCAGTGCCATTCACACCCTAGTCTAAGTGAGCCTCACCCTGTACTGGGTCAGTGCCATTCACACCCTAGTCTAAGTGAGCTTCACCCTGGGACTGGGTCAGTGCCATTCACACCCTAGTCTAAGTGAGCTTCACCCTGGGACTGGGTCAGTGCCATTCACACCCTAGTCTAAGTGAGCCTCACCCTGGACTGGGTCAGTGCCATTCACACCCTAGTCTAAGTGAGCTTCACCCTGGGACTGGGTCAGTGCCATTCACACCCTAGTCTAAGCGAGCCTCACCCTGGGACTGGGTCAGTGCCATTCACACCCTAGTCTAAGTGAGCTTCACCCTGGGACTGGGTCAGTGCCATTCACACCCTAGTCTAAGTGAGCCTCACCCTGGACTGGGTCAGTGCCATTCACACCCCAGTCTAAGTGAGCTTCACCCTGGGACTGGGTCAGTGCCATTCACACCCTAGTCTAAGTGAGCTTCACCCTGGACTGGGTCAGTGCCATTCACACCCTAGTCTAAGTGAGCTTCACCCTGGGACTGGGTCAGTGCCATTCACACCCTAGTCTAAGTGAGCTTCACCCTGGGACTGGGTCAGCGCCATTCACACCCTAGTCTAAGTGAGCTTCACCCTGGACTGGGTCAGCGCCATTCACACCCTAGTCTAAGTGAGCCTCACCCTGGGACTTGGTCAGTGCCATTCACACCCTAGTCTAAGTGAGCCGCACCCTGGGGCTGAGTTAGTGCCATTCACACCCTACTCTAAGTGAGCTGCACCCTGGGACTGGGTCAGTGCCATTCACACCCTAGTCTAAGCGAGCCACACCCTGGGGCTGAGTTAGTGCCATTCACACCCTACTCTAAGTGAGCCGCACCCTGGGACTGGGTCAGTGCCATTCACACCCTAGTCTAAGTGAGCTTCACCCTGGACTGGGTCAGTGCCATTCATACCCTAGTCTAAGTGAGCCTCACCATGGGACTGGGTCAGCGCCATTCACACCCTAGTCTAAGCGAGCCGCACCCTGGGGCTGGGTCAGTGCCATTCACACCCTAGTCTAAGTGAGCCTCACCCTGGGACTGGGTCAGTGCCATTCACACCCTAGTCTAAGTGAGCTTCACCCTGGACTGGGTCAGTGCCATTCACACCCTAGTCTAAGTGAGCTTCACCCTGGACTGGGTCAGTGCCATTCACACCCTAGTCTAAGTGAGCTTCACCCTGGGACTGGGTCAGCGCCATTCACACCCTAGTCTAAGCGAGCCGCACCCTGGGACTGTGGGTTAGGTCCCACAGCCTCATGTGTTGCCTTAGCATTTAAGATTGTGGCACCGGAAGAAAAGTGTAGGGTTGGTCATTAGTTTAAGTCACTGTGTATAAACTTCAGGCAAAACCACGCATGTATGAGCATTTGTCTTTGAGTCAGGGGCCCTCGAGTGTTCTCCTGCCTCCGCGGTATGACAGCGTGTAGCCTTTCCCAGACTGGGGAAAGACAGGGTCAGTGGAGAGCCAGGAGGACCGTGGTTCAGAGGGCTTTGCAGAGGGCACGTCCACAGCTGTCTGCCCGTGGGCTCTGCGTGCCAGCCTTGATTGGTACTACAGACCTGGTTTTTTATCGACTGTTTCCATTTGGAATCTGCTTTGCTGATGAGCCCCTTTGGGATGTAAAGCTCTAAGAATGCTGGTTAATTTTGCCGGCTCAGTGTGGCAGGCCTTTGTGAGATTCAGAGGGATGTGCCGTTTCTGCCTCGGCTCACATCAGACCGTGCTGGTGCTTCCGCCTCTACGCGCCTCCGTCTTCCTGCGGCGTCCCCAGTGCTGCAGTGGCTGCCCTGGGCATCCGCGGTGTGTGAGGATGTGGGGAAGGTGGTGCCTCTCGGGAGAACAGCCTGGCAGCTCCTCAAAGGGTTGCAGCCAGAGTTACCGCAGATGAGGTGTGGGCTGTTCTGTCTCTGTGCTGGCCACCCTGGTGGGTGTGGCGGGGGGCTCATCATGGATTTGCCTTTCCTTGGTGAGTGACGTTGAGCTGCTTTTCATGTTCTGGTTGGCTTTTGTACATCATTTTTTGGGAAATGTTTATTCAAGTCCTTTGGCCATTTTTAAAATTGGGTCTCGTCTTGTTGTCAGCACCATGTATTCCAGACACAAGTCCCTTACCCGACAGGTCACCTGCGGGTGCTCCACCCATCCGGTGGGGTGTCTTCTCACCTTCTTGATGGTGTCCTTTGAGGTGTAAACGTTTTCAGTATTAATGAAGCCCACTTTGCCTACTTTTTCTTCTGTTGCTTATGCTTTGGTGTCAGGTCTAAGAATCGCATGCCAATTCCAAGGTCATGAAGATTACCCAAGGTCTAAGAGTTTTATCACTTACGTTTAAGTCTGGTCTGAGCATGTCTGTGTAGTCGCTTCAGGCATGTCCAACTCTGTGTGACCCCATGGACTGTAGCCCACGATGCTCCTCTGTCCATGGGATTCTCCAGATAAGAATACTGGAGTGAAAAAAAAAAAAAAGAATACTGGAGTGGGTTGCCATGCCCTCCTCCAGGGGATCTTCCCCATCTAGGGATCAACCTGCCTCTCTTACGTCTCCTGCATTGCAGGCGGATTCTTTACCACTGAGAATTGGTCTTGTATGTAGCATGAGACGGGTCCACGTTCCAGCTTTTGCCTGAGGTCTGTGGTGGTTCTCCTTTTCAGTGTGCAGATTCACAGCCCTCGCTTTCCCTGGTCCTGGCTTGGCCGTGTCCCCCTCTCGCCTGGGCCCTGTTGTCGGGGCAAAGTACCCCGTCTCCAGCCAGCTCTGGGCAGCCCTCTTCATATCACAACCTTATCTGCTTGGTATTTGCACTTTAAAATCGCCTGCCCTTGTTGGAATGTAGATGGTGGGCCCAGCGGAGGTTCGAAGATGACCTTCTAGCTACTGAGTAACCACTGTCCCTCTTCTAGGAGAAGAGGCCCCGGCTGGATGGGGAGCGGCATTCAGAGCATAACCCAGAGCGTTCTATGGTTGCCAGGGCAACAGACACATCCTCTCTGCAACATCTGAGTGGTCTGGCCGCCCTTACACAGGAGAGGCACCTTCTGGGGCGAGCGGTCCTTCTGCTGATGTTAAACCACTAGCAGCTGGTGGGGGCCATGAGGCCTGGGAAGGATGAGGGGCTGCGACGGAGCCCAGGATGTACAGGTCTCGGCTGAGAGGATGCTCTCCTAACGCTAGTCCTGACAGGTTTCCTGTTTCCAGCCGAGGGCTTGGGAGGACTTCCAATGTCTTTCCCAGCGCCGTCGCCTGGACCCTGGGTTCTCGGGCAATTCCACGCGTGCGGTCATCCCCGAGCCGAGTTTATCATGCTTGTGATCATGCTAGCACTGACTTCGAATGTTTCCTGAAGGTTGATGAGGACATTCAGGTCGTGGGACCTATGCAAACTGAGTCAGACCACGTTTACACACCTGCGGCAGGCAGGCGGCCCTGCGTGCCAGGGTACCTTGGAACTTGTGTGCTTTCTGTGAAGCCTGGAGGCAGTTGGGAGGCGGTGTGGTGTGAGGGTCTTTCGGCCAAGACTGCAGGTTGGGGCCAGCTGCCAGCCGGGACCAGGAGCGCGGGTCTGTGAGGTCACCAGGTGGTGCCCGAGAGCCTCCCCGGGGCAGCGGGTCTGATGACGGCTCTGCTCACCCACCGCCCATGGTGAGTCCAGCAGGGCTCCCGGCCCGGGGCTGGCACTCAGCTCAGGCACATGGGCTGGGCAGACACCCACTGCCAAGAGGGCCCAGTGATGGCTGCATGTAGACCTGCCGGTCCAGCAGAGCCGGCTCTAGGGACAGCTCCGCTGCTCAGAGACGCCACAGGGCCCGGGGGGAGGGGTGGGGAGGCAGCACCCCCACAGGAGGCTGTGTGCCTGTCCGCTGGAGCAGGCTTGCCAGGCAGGTGTTGGGCAGACCCAATATCTGCATGGCGAGGAGGGGCCGTGAGGAGGGCGCCCGGCCACCTGCCCCTCGGACAGCCCCGTGGGCCCCCTGCCCCTCGGGACGGCCCCATGGCTGAGCGGGCAGCCTCTGGCCACGTTCTCGAAGCTGAAGATGAGATGCCATGTGTGTGAGTGTGATACTTCACTTGGCAGCTTGTTTTTCACAAGGGTTGGGTGAAAGTTCCAGTCGCTTTAAGTACTTCCCAGGATGGAGAACGTGCCCTCATGTTGTGGATTGCACGGCGCTGGGAGGGGTCCTGGTGCAGGGCTGACACCAGTGACTAACAGGAGGGGACACAGGAATTCTCCACTTTTGCTGTTTGTTTTCATAAACCTGAAATCGTTTCACAAGAAACATCGAAAAAAGTGTTAAAGAGATGGGCGATCTGAGACGTGAGGACAGGTTCTCAGCCTCACAAGTAACAGAAATGCGGGGAGTGAGTGAGGCTTGTCTGCTGTCAGATGGGAGGAGGCGCATGGCAGAGGCGGGCAGTGTCCTTGGGGACGTCAAGGGCATGCATCAGACTGGGGGGGACCCGCTCTTCCCCGGGTTCTGGAATGCGAAGGTGCCCTCTGTGTCCCTCGGCATCTGTGGCCCCTGGGTCCCCGGAGCCTGTCCTGCAGAAACGCTCGTGTCTGAGCCCAGGCTTTTCTGTGGAACACGATCACGGTCGTGGTAGCAGAGTTTGCTACAGCAAAGACCTGCCAGGCTCTGGGAGGCCCCGGCTCATCTGCGAGGCTGTGCGGGGGCGGGGGGGGGGGGGGGCGTGAGCTCCCTGTGTGCCTGCGGCCCCTGTGCCCCATGAAACAAGCAGCGACCAGGGCAGGCCTTGCTGGGGGTGGGGAGTGCCCCGGCCAGCATGGCAGGTCTCCAGCAGCCGTGGTGGGAGGTGACCCCGCGGAGTTGCTGAGGGTTCCGGGCGGAGGACCCCGCAGAGTTGCTGCGGGGTTCCGGGGGGACTCGGGACCTGAGCGGGGTGGGCACTGGAAGGTTCCGCCACGCCCAAGCCACTCCCGTCTCTGCTTCCAGCTGGTGGCGGCCATCGTGTTCATCAGCTTTGGCGTGGTGGCGGCCTTCTGCTGCACCGTCGTGGACGGCGTCTTCGCCGCTCGGCACATCGTGAGTCCTCTCTCCCCAGTCGTCCTGCTTCAGATTTCAGGTGCTCTGTGCGTTTAGGAAATCTTCAAAAGTTCAGTTTCCTCGTGCGGAACCCCGCTCGGTGACCCTCACTGTCTGTGTCCACGCGTGTTGTCCTGTCGCTGAGCTGTCCTCCCCGCGCTCCCCTTGTTGCCCCCACCGTAGCCAGTTGCCATTAGACCCGAAATCCCCGCCTTCTCAGCGGCTCTGGGGTGAGCCGCGGTGCTCCTGCCCTGTCCCCCCAGGGGGCTCTCGCTGGCCGCAGCCTCTCTCCTTCGGGTTCAGAGCCTGTGGTGACAGATCTGAACTCGCCCCAGGCGGCTGCCAATCCAGGCTGAGGCCGCCCTTTCCACTTCCCTCCAGGAGCCCAGGCCCCTCATGGCGGGCAGGTGCCAGTTCTACTCCAGCGGAGCTGGCTACCTGCACGGCGTCTACCAGACGGAGGTAAGGGCGGAGCTGGTCCTCTCTCTGACCCACGGCCTCTCCCTGGGGCCAGGCCCTGTCCACATCGGGCTGTCCTGCCCCAGCATGCCTCTGCCGTATCCTCACCGCCTGTCTGGTGAGGAGCCTGGCGTCTGCCGTTACCTTCACCCTGGACTCACAGTAGCCCCGCGTCCACGTGTCCAGTCTGTGTGGCTTTTGAGATGAGCCTTTTAATGACTAATTAGTGCAACATAAGGCTCAGACACCACACTCACGGGAGCCCCGGCTCGCCGGCCGTCCTGGGCTGAGGACACAGGGCGCTTTCACGTCTGTTCTGGGAGCGACGGGGGTGTGGTGGCCGCGTGGCCCCCTCTGTCCTGCCATCTCTCACCTTACTGTCTATCTAGTCTGTGAAGACTGGTCAGTTTGGTTAAACACAGCCTCTGACGCTGTGTGCGGAGGTCAGGAAGGGGTGTGGGGCGGTGGTGGGGAGAAGGCTGGAGCAGGTGCGTGGTTGAGGCCTCTTGGCTGCTGGGGATGCTGCCTTCGGGGAGAAGGGCCTCTGTGGCCACCCGCCCACCCAGTGGGACACCCCTTCTCCGGGGGCCTGGCCCGCTCCCGGAGGGAGCTTTGGGGCCTCGTCCCAGTCTGTGGGGGCCATTGCCCGAGTTCCTGCCCTCACTCATGCACGTTCCTCCCCTCAAGTCTTCCCTAAGGTCCCTGGCCTCCCTCTGCAGCTGGGTGGTCCCTGCCCCACTTACTGCCCACCTGGAGGGTCTCGCACCCGGAGGGTTCCCTCCCTGGTGGCACAGGGCCGAGGCCCTCTCCCCCACCTCGTCCAGCAGCAGGCGCCGCTCACCTGGTCCCTTATGTGCCCCTGTAGGGAGGCCGTGTTGCCCACCAGTCTCTGCACCTGACCCGGTAGAAGACCGGGCAGTCAGGAAACGCACTCGGGAGGGGCGGCTGCCCGGCTGGGGGACAGAGTGCCGGGGGAGGGTGAGGGTGAGGGCGGGCAGGCGTAAGCATCTGGCTGCCTCTCTGCTTGCAGGTCACCTGTCCTTCCCTGAATGGCGGGTGTCCGCTGAAGGTGAAGAGCAACACCTGCTACTGCTGCGATCTCTACGACTGCCGGGGGTGAGAGGCTGCAGGGCCGGGAGGTGCAGGCCCGGGGCCTGGGCAGGCGTGTCGGGGGAGGCCTCCTGGGGGGCTTGTGCTGGGGGCCGCGACCCTGCTTCTGGAGGGGCTGGGGTCAGGATCACCGCCCCCTCTGGCCCTGGTTCCCTGGGGAGGGGCTGGCGGCAGGCGCGGGGCCCTGGGGTGTTTCAGAGCCGTGTTCCCTGCCCCCCGCCGAGGCTGGGAGGTTGTTCTGGGGTTTGGTCCAGCCCTGGAGGTAAATCTCGATTCTGTGGGGACCACCCCCCGAAGCCTAGGACCCCTGGAGTTTTGGGCCCGTGCAAGGCTTGCAGGGCTGTGTGTCCTGCTCTTCTCAGAGGCCTGGGGCGCTCCTGGGTGAAAATGGCCTCGGGGTCCGCTGCCTGCTGCATCTCCCTGCAGAGGCCCCAGGCCCCCGCTGTGCCCCGCCTGCCCAGGCAGCGCCTCCGTGACTGGGGGTGACGCATGCCCCCTGCTGCGCAGTGCCCGGAGCCCCCCAGTCTACCACGAGTTCGTGGGCGTCGGTGCCTGCCGCGATGCGCTCCAGCTCTACTGGCTGCTCTGGGCCTCGGCCGTGCTCAACGTCCTGGGGCTGCTGCTAGGGGTCGTCACCGCCGCCGTCCTGGGGGCCTTCAAGGACGCGGTGAGTGCCCCCACTGTGCTGGCTGCCGCCTCGGCCCTTCAGCCTGTCCTCCCTGAGGCGTGAGTGGCCTGAGCCCGCTCCGGGATAGAGCGGGACGCGGAGCCCAATCTCTAATGGCCCTGCCACGCCGCCCTGGCCCGTGGCCCGCGGAATCCCAGCGCCTCCGCCCCGCGGGTCCAGGGCTCGGGCCTGCACGTCCCCAGGCAGAGGTAACTCTGTGTGCGTCCCCGAGAGTCTGCCTCAGCATCTAGGCGGCTCTCCCCAGGGGACCGGCTGCTTCCAGGCCGTGTTCTCAAGCGGAGCCCGCGGGGCACCTCCCACAACTGCCCCATCCTCAGAGGTGCCACACACGAGGCCCCCGACACCCGGGATTGTGCACGACCACCCGCACCAGCAACCACGCTCCCGTCACCCAGCTTTAGAGAGAAGGCCGTGTGAACTCACCTCCAAACGCCCCCGCGAATGGCCGGCGGGCCGCTTGTTACTACTGCCCCGGAGACTGGCCATTGCCCACATCTCTCAGCTTAGCCTGGAGCCTCTCAAGGGTTGTGATGTGTTTCTAGGTTTCCTGACCCCAGAAGAATCCTGGGAGCCATGGGAGACCCCGATGCCCCCGTAACCACCCTTCTCCCCAGCTCCCACCCTGGGCCATGCAGACCCCAGGCCCGGCTTCTGCTTGGTCATAAGGCTCAGCAACCAGCCCATCATCTTGCCCTTGGGACGGCCGGGGTCAGTGGGGCCCTCTCGGGGGGCTTCTCCTGCTGTGGCCAGTCAGGGTGTTCCCCTGGCAAATCTTCAAGGACAGGGAGGTTAGACTTGATGGCTGCAGAGTCTGGTTTGGGCCCTGTGAGCCTGGTGGAGGCAGCTGGTCTGTCCCCAGGGACGGTGGTCAGCCTGATGGGCTTCCCAGAAGGGGCCCTGTGCTCACTGAGTTTGTGATAAAACCGCTGCAGCTTCTCTGGGGAATGTGGCAACCCCCCCAGAAAGGCCGCTCATTACACAGGACGCAGCTGTGTGTAAGCCATGTGCCAGACAAATTCCTCTCGCAAACCCAGAGCTCTGGGGTGTTGGGAAAAGCAAGCAAAGTGACTCCTTAGAATTTACATCTATGAGTAGATGCTCTTGTAAGTGTAGTGCATCTTATAATTGAGGAATTATCATAAACGGAGACACTTCATTCGCCACCCAAAGGTCTCTGCTGCCACGGCTCCAGCAGGCAGGTGCCAGGTGGGCTTTAATTCCAGTCAGAGGGAGACCCGTGGGAGGACGTGGACGCTGTCCCCTGGGAACCCCACAGGATGACAGCTGTGTCCTGCATGACCGCCGGACAGGGCTGTCCAGAGCCAGGCTCAGCCGACACGTCTCCATCCTCTGCGGCAGGTCCCGCTGGCCCATCTGGCCTACGGCCCGTCCACAGCGCCTCGGGTCCTCTGTGACCCCGCCCAGCAGATCCTGGCCTACTCGGGTTTCCGCACCGGGCCCCCGGCCATCCCCACCTGCTCGTCCTACCCGCTGCCCCTGCAGGTAGGCTGAGTGCCCCGGCTGGGGCGGGGCTCACGTCACGGCAGCCTTCACCTGGGACGTGCTGCTCGGGCGGGACGCGGGGGCAGGGGGCTTGGGCTGAAGGAGTGCGGGGGTCTGCGAGGGGTGGTGCAGCTGGTGTGGACCAGCAAGGGGGGCAGGATGGCATGGGGGGGGGGTGTCCCCAGGCCCCTTGCAGGACGTTTGACGGCCCCGGGGGTGCGTTTTGGGTGTCCTTTGCCCCTTGTGGCCCTGGAGACCCAGCCAGCTGACCCTTTGGGGCCTCAGTTTTCTTAACCCCCATCCGGGGCCCCCGGAAGTTGGCTGCAGTTTCCTGGCCAGACTGACTGGGTGGGCCAGCTGCCTGGCCCCCAGGATGTGCCAGAGTCCCCGAGTGGCGCCTGCGGGTTTGCCAGCCTCCAGCCATTCCTTACCCTCGACAGCGGCCACCGCACAGGGTGACACACCTCTGGGGGCCCTGGGGTGCTGTGGGAGGAGGCATGTGGGGTGAAGCCTTGTTCATAGAGCTGCATTGCCGGACCACCCACCAGCCACCAGCACACCCCCAGCACGACGGCCAGAGTGTCCTCAACTGTCGTCCTGTGGCCTCGGGGGGCAGAGGGCCTCCGTTTTGGGGGGGTGGCCTTGGTACATCCTCTGGTCTGTACCAATGACGACGAGGGCCTGATTAGCTTTCACCAGCAACACATGTAGGAGCATAATTCCATGCACAACAGTAATCAGACTCCGAGGAGATGCCGTGTGTGTCTCGTCAGGAGGAGGAGGACAGACGGCTGCTCCCAGCTCTGCTTCCAGCGGAAGAGGAAAGGGACTCTGCAAGTGTTCCATCCAGTCATTGGCTGCGGAAAACACTCCTACACGACAGAGGGAGCGAGCAGCTATTGGGGGCTGGTTTGAGCAGTTAGTCGAAAGAAAAATCGCAGAAGGGAACTCACCTTCCTCACTCCCTGGGCTGCCTGGTCAGGAGTAAGGACCCACCGAGAACCAACTCACATGCTGTCACTAAGGGCCTTGCATCCGGTAAATAAGGGCCTCGCATCCTTCACTAAAGGACTTTTTGTCTGCCCTCCTGATGGTATCGCCTGAGTGAGCAGAGCCTGGTTTAACTCTGCTCTGCGGTGGCTTCCTCCCTGGTTCCTGGAGGTTTGTTCCTTGTTTCCTGGTGGTTTTCTCTGTGGTCCATGGTGGTTTTCTCTGTGGTCCGCGGTGGTTTTCCCTGTGGTTCCTGGTGGTTTTCTCTGTGGTCCGCGGTGGTTTTCCCTGTGGTTCCTGGTGGTTTTCCCTGTGGTTCCTGCTGGTTTTCTCTGTGGTCCGTGGTGGTTTTCCCTGTGGTTCCTGGTGGTTTTCCCTGTGGTTCCTGCTGGTTTTCTCTGTGGTTCGTGGTGGTTTTCCCTGTGGTTCCTGGTGGTTTTCCCTGTGGTTCCTGCTGGTTTTCTCTGTGGTCCGTGGTGGTTTTCCCTGTGGTTCCTGGTGGTTTTCCCTGTGGTTCCTGATGGTTTTCTCTGTGGTCCGTGGTGGTTTTCCCTGTGGTTCCTGGTGGTTTTCCCTGTGGTTCCAGGTGGTTTTCCCTGTGGTTCCTGGTGGTTTTCCCTGTGGTTCCTGCTGGTTTTCTCTGTGGTCCGTGGTGGTTTTCCCTGTGGTTCCTGGTGGTTTTCCCTGTGGTTCCTGCTGGTTTTCTCTGTGGTCCGTGGTGGTTTTCCCTGTGGTTCCTGGTGGTTTTCCCTGTGGTTCCTGATGGTTTTCTCTGTGGTCCGTGGTGGTTTTCCCTGTGGTTCCTGGTGGTTTTCCCTGTGGTTCCTGGTGGTTTTCCCTGTGGTTCCTGCTGGTTTTCTCTGTGGTCCGTGGTGGTTTTCCCTGTGGTTCCTGGTGGTTTTCCCTGTGGTTCCAGGTGGTTTTCCCTGTGGTTCCTGGTGGTTTTCCCTGTGGTTCCAGGTGGTTTTCCCTGTGGTTCCTGGTGGTTTTCCCTGTGGTTCCTGCTGGTTTTCTCTGTGGTCCGTGGTGGTTTTCCCTGTGGTTCCTGGTGGTTTTCCCTGTGGTTCCTGATGGTTTTCTCTGTGGTCCGTGGTGGTTTTCCCTGTGGTTCCTGGTGGTTTTCCCTGTGGTTCCAGGTGGTTTTCCCTGTGGTTCCAGGTAGTTTTCCCTGTGGTTCCTGCTGGTTTTCTCTGTGGTCTGTGGTGGTTTTTCCTGTGGTTCCTGGTGGTTTTCTCTGTGGTTGCTGGTGTTTTTCTCTGTGGTCCATGGTGGTTTTCCCTGTGGTTCCTGGTGGTTTTCCCTGTGGTTCCTGATGGTTTTCTCTGTGGTCCGCGGTGGTTTTCCCTGTGGTTCCTGGTGGTTTTCCCTGTGGTTCCTGCTGGTTTTCCCTGTGGTTCCTGCTGGTTTTCTCTGTGGTCTGTGGTGGTTTTCCCTGTGGTTGCTGGTGGTTTTCTCTGTGGTCCATGGTGGTTTTCTCTATAGTTCCTGGTGGTTTTCCCTGTGGTTCCTGGTGGTTTTCTCTGTGGTCCGTGGTGGTTTTCCCTATGGTTCCTGGTGGTTTACTCTGTGTTCTGTGTGGTTTGTTCCATGGTTTCTGGTGGCTTTCTCTGTGGTTCCCACTGGATTATTCCGTGGTTGGTGTGGTTTACTCCCTGGTTCTCTCAGTGGCTCATTTCCAATGAAGAACAGAGTGTGCATGTGCACAGTGGGGGCTGGGGTCCCTGCAGACCTGAGAGGATGTTCTCTAGAGATTTCCTCTGTTGTCCGAGGTCAGAAAGAAGTGTGAATTTGAGAGAGAGAAAGCAACAGAGGTGGGCAGGGGCCCAGGGCCCTTGGATCCCAGAGCCTCCTTAGAGGGTCTCCAGGAGGAGGGGCAGGCAGGCGGATGCCCCCTGGCCCTGAGTTCCTGATGGATGGAGAGCAAGGACCCGCTCGGCCCCGCCGCAGACCAGAGGCTGCATGCACTCACCTTGTCCCATCGCCGAAGGGGTTGCTTGCTTTACTTACTTCAAGTTGGTTTTAAGCAGGCATTTTTAACCCTTAGAAGTTAAGGAAAAAAGAGAAATTTAAGAGGTTTGTTGGCTAGCGGGAAAAAACGGGAAGAAACTGGAAGTTTTGTTTGTTTAAAACCTGTGCCATGCCCCAACATTTTCTTTGCAGGGTCACTTTGCATCCAGGTGTGTTAGTGTGGGGTCTCCTGAGATACAGTAGCGTGTAGCGTGTGATACAGAGCCAGTAGCGTGTCTCACAGAGTAGACACACAGAGAGATGTATTTATAGATGGAGGTGGGGCAGGCATAGACCTACAGGTAGAGAAATAGAGTGCTAGAGGAAGAGAGTCCCAAAGCTGTAGGCCAGGCCACAGGCCGGAGGCCCCGGGAAGAGTCGGTTTTGCAGTTTGCGTCTGAAGGTGTCTGGAGACGGAATTCCCTCACTCGGGGACCTCAGTCATTTCCTCTTCAACTGATTGAATGAGGCCCACCCGCAACAGAGAGTGTGATCTGCTGGTCTACATGCTCATCACAGCTACAAAACACCCTCAAGATGACATCTAGATGGTAGTCTGGCACCTGGGCACTGACTGTGGTTTAGCGAAGTTGATGCATAAAATTAACCATCACGCACTATGGAAAACATTGATATTCTTCATTTTTCCCTTAAAATATGAAATGTTGAGTAAGTCCAGGGTCCCAGACAAGCTGGGCAGCCTTTTCCTGGGACAGAGTTCGCATGTTCGTGTGTCCAGTGTCAGGTGGTCGACGGCCACCCTTCTGAGTGTCGAGACCGGTGTCCCACAGGGGAGGTGGGGGCCCCGTGGGGCTGAGTCAGGGCCTCCTGTGGCCCCTGGGAACGCAGCCTCATCAGGAAGCAGTCACTGCCTGCGGGCCTGGGCCTGGGGGTTGAGCCCAAGTGGGGTCCCAGGGCCTCCCATGAGCTAAGGAGGCTTTTCTGTTTGATTGCAGCTGCCCGGTGGCTTCGCAGCCTCACCCGGCTCCGACCTCCCTCTTCCCGAGGACTCGCAGCCTCAGCCCAGCTCCAGCTGCCGACACCCTCCCAGCGCCCCCACCCACCTCCTTCCCAGGGAGAAGCCCCCTCCCTACATGCCGTGATGTAGAGGGCAGAGATGGAAAGCAGTAGTTTGGTCTGTTTAAGAACAAAGCGGCCCCCTCCCCACTGTGGCTGCCTGCTGGAGACACTCCTGCAGACCCTCCCTGGAGACCCTCCTGGAGATCCTCCCTGCAGACCCTCCTGGAGACCCTCCTGCAGACCCTCCTGGAGACCCTCCTGCAGACCCTCCCTGGAGACCCTCCTGCAGACCCTCCCTGGAGACTCTCCTGCAGACCCTCCTGGAGACCCTCCTGCAAACCCTTCTGCAGACCCTCCCTGGTGCATCTGTGCAGGAGAGGCCAGGACCGAGCAGGGGACCCCAGTGGTGAGGCCGCTCCACCCCTCGTGAGACCACACCCCCAGCTGAGCTAAAATTCCCCCTGAAGCGGCAGGGCTCTGGCCTCACCGCTTACAGAGCAGTTTTGTTTCTCTTCTGTCCTCCTCATCCGTCATCATGCACGTTACCAAAGGCAGTGAGGCTGTGCGCTGTGAGGGCCGCCTCCCTGGAGATGTGCTGTTCATGTGTGTGTGTCCCAGGGAGGGCAGGGTGGCCGCCCTCAGCACGGCCCTCCTGGTGCGCGTCTGCCCAGGGCAAGTCCTCCCGGCTTGAGTGTAAGCTCCGCGTCCACAGCTTGTGCTGGCCAGGGGTCCGCTTGGGCTCTGCTCCAGTGGTGTCTGGGGGTTGGGCGAGCTCCTGGGGCTGTGTCTGTCCCGACTGTCAGCCCCCGGGGTGTCCAGCAGAGCCGGGTCTGCTCTTCGGCGGGGGGACCCCACATGGGCCCCTAGCCTGCGGAGCAGGTGCCCCTAAGATGCCAGCTCTCTGCTGAGAAACCCCTGCAGGGGCCGCCTGGGAGCAGCTCTGCCCGGACCAGACATGCCCGAGGAAGGTGAGCGCAGGCCTGGAGTTGCTCACAGACCTGAGTCCCCACTTACAGCCCGAGGAAAGGGGGCTGGGGAGGAGCAGTGGTGGAGGGAGGAGGAGGGGGAGGAGGGGAAGGAGGGGAGTAGAGGAAGGGGGAGGGGAGGCGGCCAAATCGCAACAAGACGCGGTCTCCGGCGCCCCCTGCCGGCAGGGACGCAGTTCCGTCCAACAGACCCATTCCAGCCCCACGTTCAGGACGGTCCTCACGTTCACACGCGTCTCCCTCTTCCGAGCTTGTGGACGCGTCCCTAGAGCGGGGAGGGACCCGTGCAGTGTCTGGCCCCGGGGTGAGCTAGCAGGGAGGGTGGGCACGGACTCCCTGGCCCCTGCACCCGGGGTGGTGTGGGCCCCGTCCCCGCGGCTGCCGTCAGCAGTGTTGTGTCTACCGGAACGAGTTACATCACTTCATTGAAAACGTTTTCTTGCTAAAAAATACCTAAACAACCACAATAGTAACGTCAAAGCCCACTGATCAGGAGTCAGTATACAACTATGATAATAAAGAGTTTGAGATATCACAGGAATTACCGAAATGGGACACAGAGACATGAAGTGAGCAAATGCTGCTGGAAAAATGTGCCAGCAGGCTCACTCCGCTCAGGGTGGCTGCAGACCTTCAGTCTGCAACAACAGAAAGGCAGTGTGCGCAAAGCGTGGTAAGGTGAACACGCCTGCGTTCTGTCAGACGGGGGCTCACGGGCCGTGTTGCAGGTGGGCCCAGCCCAGCTGGCCTTGTGGCTTCTGTGGACAGGACGCGGCCCCACCCCCGGCTGTCCTGGAATTTCAGCTCCAGAGGTTACAAACCCAGCAAGGCCACTCCTCATCGATTTGGAATTTTAGGTCAAAGTCATTGTGACCAATCCTGCTGAATTCTTTGACTTGCTTTGGGCATATTGTTAAAAACAAACCCATCAAAATTTAGGCGGAGTAATTCCTTTGGCTGAGATGGAGCCTGCAGCCACTGGGAGGCTTTGAAACGTCCTTGGCTGTGCTGGCGGCTGGCTGAGGAGTTAGCCTCTCTGCAAAGCTCTCCCTCCTGGGGGCGTCACGTCACGACGGCAGGCATTTGGGGCCTGGAGTGGCCGAGTGTGCTCCCAGAACCCCAGGACAGGCGCCCCTGAGCCCAAGGCAGGCCCTCGCAGGATGAGTCTGGCCCAGCCCTGAGACTTGGGCAGGTCATTTTCCACCAAAGAAACCTGGTTTGAACATCACGTGACACAATGGCATATGAGAGGAGAATTCCCAGGGCTGTGTTTCCCTGCCTAGACTGTGCAGAGAACACGGAAACTCTTCTCGTTTCTGAGGCTCATAGGGACCAAACAGGCCTTGTTTAGCATGAGGAAGGTCGTCTTACTACACGCGACACTCGACAGCCTTTTTGAGTCCCCGGCTCTGCTCCGGCCCAGCAGGTGCCCCCATGGCCTGGGTGCTGGGCAGGGAAGGAAGGGGGCGTCCGGACCGCGGCTGGGGACGAACTGCCGTCCTCTCCCTAATGTGACCCGTCCTCGTCACAAAGGCAAGGGGGCAAACTCCCGACTTTGCAAAAGTTACACGTATAAATTTAGGGACTTTTCATAAAGAATTTCATAGTCACCGAGACAGTTATTTATGTTGAGGAGTATGTCAGGGTGTTGTGCACAAGTCAGGAGCCATCGAGTGACCCCAACGGGCTGAGGACCAGGGCCCGGCTCCTCCCTCCCCCTGCAGGCACGCCTGGCTTCCCGCCGTCCAGGGGAAGCGGCCAGGAGCCTCCTCCCCAGCCCCGTCACGCGTGTCTGCTCGCTTTGCTTCATGTCAGGTGAGGTCCTGTCGTCCCACCTTCCCTGCGTGGTGTCTGTTTGCAGATGCACAGTCCACGCTTACTGGGGACACCTGGTGGAACTTGCAGGCACTCAGGGCTCTGCGTGTGTGGTGCCCACTGGCCTGCTCAGGGTCAGGGGCTGCCCATCCAGCCGCCCTCCCTGATCGCCGCCCTGCATGCGTTAAAGAACGACACAGACCACACCTCCCAGTCCTGGGTGAACAAGCGCTCCTTGGAGCCAGAGAGACCGCATCTGTCTGGGTCAGGTGGGCTCCAGGAGGAGTCCTTCCTGTCCAGGGGATCCTTGATTTCACGCACTCGGTGTTTTGGGTTCAAAGTGCAGAAACACATGATGTTCAAATGCCTGCAACCATGTTGCTTGAAAGTGAATTCTGGGCACAGGGCTGTGGGTCAGCGTGAGGGCTTCCTGCTCTGCCTGCACCCGGCTCGGGCTCCGTGCTGTGGTGTGAAAACACCTTCATGTGCCCCTTGTTGTCACTCCTGGAAGTGTCGGTCAAGGTGGGGATACTGCCTGATCCCAGGACCCTCTGCGGCCCCGAGGCTGGAGCCTCTAACCCTTGGTGTTGGCGCCAGCAGAGCTGCTGCCCTGTGGGGTGCTGGCATCTGCCCTTTGGGGGCATCTTACCTGGTGTCCACCCTGCCAGGCAAGAGCAGGAGAGAAGAGGAGACAGGATGTCGGGGCCGAGCCCCAGAGCTGCTCTCGTGGGTGGTCGGCTCAGCGCTTAGAGAGGGCGGGGTGCCACTCTTGAGCAGAAACCCCGAGTCCACGGGCCGGGCGGCGCTCAAGACCAGGAAGGAGTTCTCTTTCCTCTCCTCCTTCAGTGCCCTGTCCCGCCCCCTCACTTTGGGCACTCGGATATGAGCCCGAGCCAGGGGCATCCTGGAGCCAGAAATCCCACGAATGATTGGCAAACACCCGAGGTGTCAGGCCTCTGGCTTCCCCAACGGGTAACGGCAGAGCTCAGTGCGGGCCTCTGCTGGGGTCCCATCGGGTACCAGGGCTGACCCGTCGCTCTGCCTGAGGTCAGGATGTCCACCGGCCCCGCTGACCCATCCGGGGCCCCACAGCAAGTGCCTCATCCGCCCAGAGTTTAAGAACCGAAGTGTTCAGCGGAGCCAGGGGTCTGTGGTCCGCGATGTCAATTCACTCAGTGGTTCCCGGACCCACATGTGACTGGACGGGGAGGACCTTGGTCCAGGGCTGCAGGTAGTGAAGACGCAGCCCCTGGAGCAAACAGCAGAGCAGATGCTGTAGGCCTGCAGCAAACCTGCGCCCCAGAACACGGGCCGATCTTTGATCTCTGACACGAGCCCAGCTGGGGTCAGCGGCCTCAGCGTTTCCCCATACTGTCCACACCTGCATCTCCTGATCATGCTGTCTGCCCCATCAGGTATTTTCACCTTGCCTGGAGCTGATAAAAAGTATTAAACTCCAAAGCCAGCAATTTTGCTCTTGCCACAAAAATGTCTCTATCCCTCAGCCCAGCCACAAAGAATGTGAACGATTCAGCCCCAGCCTGCTGGTGGCTCAGGCTCCCTCCCCCTTCCCGGGACTCCCCCAACCCTGCACACCCGTGTGCCCCCTCCTGCCCCCCAGCCTCCAGGGCAGCTCCCCCGCCTGGCACACGGCACCTGCCCAGGCCTGGCCTCAGCGTGCTCCGGGTGCCCTTCCCAGGGACCATCTCCGCCAAGGCCTCCCCAGCCCAGAAGGCTCTCCCTGGGCCTGATGCCCACAGGGCGTAACTGCTGCACCCCCGGGCACCACCACGGGGCGGGCTGGAGGCTGGGGGTGGGAGGGCCAGGGAGGCTGTTGATGGGAACAGGGCTCCCTGCTGCCGTGACGGAATGTTCTAGAACTGGACGTGAGTGCTGGATGCACAGCCCTGTGAAGGTGCTAAAAGCTGCTGAGTCGCACACTGTTGGAGAGTGACCACTCTGGTGTGAGCTGGATCCCAGAGGATGCGCTCTTTGAGCGTGGCCAGGGGACCGTGTGTGCTAGTTAGCAAGACGCCCACAGCAGCAGCGTTGGGAGGGAGCCTTGTCTGCTGAGTGGCCTGCAGTCACCAGCGCCCCCCAGCCCTGCCCTCCACTGTTCTGACAGTCTTTCACCCTCTGGGCGTGGGGTGAGCACGCAGAGCTGGCGGGAGCAGGCATGCCCTCCCGGTGCCCGAGAGGAGTGGGCAGGGCCTCACTCCTCAGCAGCTCGTGGGTGGCACCTGCCTCTTTCCCTTCCCTCTTTGCTCAAACTTTTTAATCATGAAACTGAATGACTACTATAAACGGAACAGAAAGCACGCCGAGAACCCCAGTGTGAGCGGCAGCTCCTCAGAGCAGGGCCGTCACCGAGGCCGGGGCTGCCCGCCATCCTGGCGCCCACCCGCCACGGTTCTGCTGTGCATGGCTTGTCGTCTGCTGAGCTGCGTGCCTGTGACAGACACGTGTGGCTCTGCCCCCAGACGGGGACCCGTGACTGCCCCTCTGGCTGTGGGTGGCCTTGGCTGGTCTTGGGGTTCCTATGTGTATGTGGGGCTCCCAGTGTGGATTTAGGGTGCACGGGAGACTTGGACTTTGCTGGACAATGCCCAGCCCTGGTCCTCAGGGTCAGCCCACACCAGTCTTAGCTCCAGGCTGCCAAGATCGGGTCCTACTCTATGCGAGAACCTTTCACAGCTGTGGGCGCCGAGATTCCTTCCTGTGCTGTCTGTGCCCGCATCTCCCCCTTATTGACGAAGCTGGCCCTGTGGACAGACACCTTGCCCACTGGCACTTCCTGCCCTGTCCAGCACCGTCCAGTCTTCTGTTGGGTCATTGCTGTCACTGATTTGCAGGAGGAACTCTGTCCTTTCTTGGTTAACATGGTTACCCCACGTTGACTGGTTACCGTGGTTCCCGATGTTTCCTCCTCAGCTGGTCTTGTCACACTCTTTATGGTGCCTCGATGAACAGATGTTCTTGATGTTCTTGATGATAGGTTGGTTTAAGTGGACTTTATTTTTTAGAGCAGTTTTAGAATCACAGCAAAATCGACAGGAAGGTACAGAGGCCTCTGTGAAGAGACTGTCTTTGCTCCCTTGTGTTAGCTTTACTCCTTTGTCGAAGATCAGGTGACGCTTTCTGGGGATCTGTTGCTGGGCTCTCTATCTGTCCAGTGATCCATCGTTCACTCTTTTGCAACACCACCTCCTCCTCCATGGAGCACAGTAAGACCCACCCCACCTCCTCCTCCTTGGAGCACAGTAAGACCCACCCCACCTCGTCCTCCACGGAGCACAGTAAGACCCACCCCACCTCCTCCTCCACGGAGCACAGTCAGGCCCACCCCAGATCGTCCTCCGTGGAGCACAGTCAGGCCCACCCCAGATCGTCCTCCGTGGAGCACAGTCTGGCCCACCCCACCTCCTCCTCCTTGGAGCACAGTCAGACCGACCCCAGTTCCTCCTCCATGGAGCACAGTCAGACCCATCGCACCTCCTCCTCCTTGGAGCACAGTCTGGCCCACCCCAGCTACTCCTCCATGGAGCACAGTCAGACCCAGCCCACCTCCTCCTCCTTGGAGCACAGTCAGATCCACCCCAGCTCCTCCTCCATGGAGCACAGTCAGGCCCACCCCGGCTCCTCCTCCGCAGAGCACAGTCAGATCCACCCCAGCTCCTCCTCCGTGGAGCACAGTCAGACCCAGCCCACCTCCTCCTGCTTGGAGCACAGTCAGATCCACCCCAGCTCCTCCTCCATGGAGCACAGTCAAGCCCACCCTGGCTCCTCCTCTGTGGAGCACGGTCAGGCCCACCCCGGCTCCTCCTCCATGGAGCACAGTCTGGCCCACCCCAGCTACTCCTCCATGGAGCACAGTCAGACCCAGCCCAGCTCCTCCTCCATGGAGCACAGTCAGGCCCACCCCGGCTCCTCCTCCATAGAGCACAGTCAGGCCCACCCCAGCTACTCCTCCATGGAGCACAGTCAGACCCAGCCCACCTCCTCCTCCTTGGAGCACAGTCAGATCCACCCCAGCTCCTCCTCCATGGAGCACAGTCAGGCCCACCCCAGCTCCTCCTCCTTGGAGCACAGTCAGACCCAGCCCACCTCCTCCTCCGTGGAGCACAGTCAGACCCAGCCCACCTCCTCCTCCTTGGAGCGCAGTCAGACCCACCCTGGCTCCTCCTCTGCGGAGCACAGTCAGACCCACCCTGGCTCCTCCTCTGTGGAGCACAGTCAGGCCCACCCCGGCTCCTCCTCCGCGGAGCACAGTCAGACCCAGCCCACCTCCTCCTCCTTGGAGCACAGTCAGACCCACCCTGGCTCCTTCTCTGTGGAGCACAGTCAGGCCCACCCCAGCTCCTCCTCCTTGGAGCACAGTCAGGCCCACCCCGGCTCCTCCTCCGCGGAGCACAGTCAGACCCACCCCAGCTCCTCCTCCTTGGAGCACAGTCAGATCCACCCCAGCTCCTCCTCCATGGAGCACAGTCAGGCCCACCCCAGCTACTCCTCCATGGAGCACAGTCAGACCCAGCCCACCTCCTCCTCCTTGGAGCACAGTCTGGCCCACCCCAGCTACTCCTCCATGGAGTCAGGCCCATCCCACCTCCTCCTCCTTGGAGCACAGTCTGGCCCACCCCAGCTACTCCTCCATGGAGCACAGTCAGACCCAGCCCACCTCCTCCTCCTTGGAGCACAGTCAGATCCACCCCAGCTCCTCCTCCATGGAGCACAGTCAGGCCCACCCCGGCTCCTCCTCCGCGGAGCACAGTCAGACCCACCCCAGCTCCTCCTCCGTGGAGCACAGTCAGACCCAGCCCACCTCCTCCTCCTTGGAGCACAGTCAGACCCACCCTGGCTCCTCCTCTGTGGAGCACAGTCAGGCCCACCCCGGCTCCTCCTCTGCGGAGCACAGTCAGACCCACCCTGGCTCCTCCTCTGTGGAGCACAGTCAGACCCAGCCCACCTCCTCCTCCTTGGAGCACAGTCAGACCCACCCTGGCTCCTCCTCTGTGGAGCACAGTCAGGCCCACCCCAGCTCCTCCTCCTTGGAGCACAGTCAGGCCCACCCTGGCTCCTCCTCCGCAGAGCACAGACAGACCCACCCCGGCTCCTCCTCCATGGAGCACAGTCAGACCCATCCCACCTCCTCCTCCTTGGAGCACAGTCTGGCCCACCCCAGCTACTCCTCCATGGAGCACAGTCAGACCCAGCCCACCTCCTCCTCCTTGGAGCACAGTCAGATCCACCCCAGCTCCTCCTCCTTGGAGCACAGTCAGACCCACTCCAGCTCCTCCTCCGTGGAGCACAGTCAGACCCAGCCCACCTCCTCCTCCTTGGAGCACAGTCAGACCCACCCTGGCTCCTCCTCTGTGGAGCACAGTCAGGCCCACCCCGGCTCCTCCTCCGCGGAGCACAGTCAGACCCACCCTGGCTCCTCCTCTGTGGAGCACAGTCAGGCCCACCCCGGCTCCTCCTCCGCGGAGCACAGTCAGACCCAGCCCACCTCCTCCTCCTTGGAGCACAGTCAGACCCACCCTGGCTCCTCCTCTGTGGAGCACAGTCAGGCCCACCCCAGCTCCTCCTCCTTGGAGCACAGTCAGGCCCACCCTGGCTCCTCCTCCGCAGAGCACAGTCAGACCCACCCCAGCTCCTCCTCCGTGGAGCACAGTCAGACCCAGCCCACCTCCTCCTCCTTGGAGCACAGTCAGGCCCACCCCGGCTCCTCCTCCATGGAGCACAGTCAGGCCCACCCTGGCTCCTCCTCTGTGGAGCACAGTCAGGCCCACCCCAGCTCCTCCTCCTTGGAGCACAGTCAGACCCACTCCAGCTCCTCCTCCGTGGAGCACAGTCAGACCCAGCCCACCTCCTCCTCCTTGGAGCACAGTCAGACCCACCCTGGCTCCTCCTCTGTGGAGCACAGTCAGGCCCACCCCGGCTCCTCCTCCGCGGAGCACAGTCAGACCCACCCTGGCTCCTCCTCTGTGGAGCACAGTCAGGCCCACCCCGGCTCCTCCTCCGCGGAGCACAGTCAGACCCAGCCCACCTCCTCCTCCTTGGAGCACAGTCAGACCCACCCTGGCTCCTCCTCTGTGGAGCACAGTCAGGCCCACCCCGGCTCCTCCTCCTTGGAGCACAGTCAGGCCCACCCTGGCTCCTCCTCCGCGGAGCACAGTCAGACCCACCCCGGCTCCTCCTCCATGGAGCACAGTCAGACCCATCCCACCTCCTCCTCCTTGGAGCACAGTCTGGCCCACCCCAGCTACTCCTCCATGGAGCACAGTCAGACCCAGCCCACCTCCTCCTCCTTGGAGCACAGTCAGATCCACCCCAGCTCCTCCTCCATGGAGCACAGTCAGGCCCACCCCAGCTCCTCCTCCTTGGAGCACAGTCAGACCCACCCTGGCTCCTCCTCCGTGGAGCACAGTCAGACCCAGCCCACCTCCTCCTCCTTGGAGCACAGTCAGACCCACCCTGGCTCCTCCTCTGTGGAGCACAGTCAGGCCCACCCCGGCTCCTCCTCCGCGGAGCACAGTCAGACCCACCCTGGCTCCTCCTCTGTGGAGCACAGTCTGGCCCACCCCAGCTACTCCTCCATGGAGCACAGTCAGACCCAGCCCACCTCCTCCTCCTTGGAGCACAGTCAGATCCACCCCAGCTCCTCCTCCATGGAGCACAGTCAGGCCCACCCCGGCTCCTCCTCTGCGGAGCACAGTCAGACCCACCCCAGCTCCTCCTCCGTGGAGCACAGTCAGACCCAGCCCACCTCCTCCTCCTTGGAGCACAGTCAGACCCACCCTGGCTCCTCCTCTGTGGAGCACAGTCAGGCCCACCCCGGCTCCTCCTCTGCGGAGCACAGTCAGACCCACCCTGGCTCCTCCTCTGTGGAGCACAGTCAGACCCAGCCCACCTCCTCCTCCTTGGAGCACAGTCAGACCCACCCTGGCTCCTCCTCTGTGGAGCACAGTCAGGCCCACCCCAGCTCCTCCTCCTTGGAGCACAGTCAGGCCCACCCTGGCTCCTCCTCTGTGGAGCACAGTCAGGCCCACCCCAGCTCCTCCTCCTTGGAGCACAGTCAGACCCACTCCAGCTCCTCCTCCGTGGAGCACAGTCAGACCCAGCCCACCTCCTCCTCCTTGGAGCACAGTCAGACCCACCCTGGCTCCTCCTCTGTGGAGCACAGTCAGGCCCACCCCGGCTCCTCCTCCGCGGAGCACAGTCAGACCCACCCTGGCTCCTCCTCTGTGGAGCACAGTCAGGCCCACCCCGGCTCCTCCTCCGCGGAGCACAGTCAGACCCAGCCCACCTCCTCCTCCTTGGAGCACAGTCAGACCCACCCTGGCTCCTCCTCTGTGGAGCACAGTCAGGCCCACCCCGGCTCCTCCTCCTTGGAGCACAGTCAGGCCCACCCCGGCTCCTCCTCCGCGGAGCACAGTCAGACCCACCCCGGCTCCTCCTCCATGGAGCACAGTCAGACCCATCCCACCTCCTCCTCCTTGGAGCACAGTCTGGCCCACCCCAGCTACTCCTCCATGGAGCACAGTCAGACCCAGCCCACCTCCTCCTCCTTGGAGCACAGTCAGATCCACCCCAGCTCCTCCTCCATGGAGCACAGTCAGGCCCACCCCAGCTCCTCCTCCTTGGAGCACAGTCAGACCCACCCTGGCTCCTCCTCCGTGGAGCACAGTCAGACCCAGCCCACCTCCTCCTCCTTGGAGCACAGTCAGACCCACCCTGGCTCCTCCTCTGTGGAGCACAGTCAGGCCCACCCCGGCTCCTCCTCCGCGGAGCACAGTCAGACCCACCCCAGCTCCTCCTCTGTGGAGCACAGTCAGACCCAGCCCACTTCCTCCTCCTTGGAGCACAGTCAGACCCACCCTGGCTCCTCCTCTGTGGAGCACAGTCAGGCCCACCCCGGCTCCTCCTCCGCAGAGCACAGTCAGACCCACCCCAGCTCCTCCTCCATGGAGCACAGTCAGACCCATCCCACCTCCTCCTCCTTGGAGCACAGTCTGGCCCACCCCAGCTACTCCTCCATGGAGCACAGTCAGACCCAGCCCACCTCCTCCTCCTTGGAGCACAGTCAGATCCACCCCAGCTCCTCCTCCATGGAGCACAGTCAGGCCCACCCCGGCTCCTCCTCCGCGGAGCACAGTCAGACCCACCCCATCTCCTCCTCCATGGAGCACAGTCAGACCCAGCCCACCTCCTCCTCCTTGGAGCACAGTCAGGCCCACCCCGGCTCCTCCTCCATGGAGCACAGTCAGGCCCACCCTGGCTCCTCCTCTGTGGAGCACACTCAGACCCACCCCAGCTCCTCCTCCATGGAGCACAGTCAGGCCCACCCTGGCTCCTCCTCTGTGGAGCACAGTCAGACCCACCCTGGCTTCTCCTCTATGAAGCACAGTTGGAACCACAGTCAGACCTACCCTGCCTCCGCTTCCTGGAGCACAGTCAGAAGTCATGGAGCTCTGTGTCTGCCCCAGGCCCATGTGCAGCCTGGCCCTGGACCTGGCAGCAGCAAGGCCGCCAGCCTGGCCCGCACAGCTGGGAGCTGTCTTGCAGCCCATGGCTCTGAACTGGCCATAAGCTTTTTCTTGGCCGTAGTTAACACAACCCTTGGCGCCCAGTGGAAGTCTGTGCAAACCACGCTAGGAAACAGGCTGGGCCTTGCTCTCCCAGGGGGGAAGAGGGACCGGGGTGGTCAGACGGCCGCAAGAGCTGGCCTCCACCGGTGTCTGTGGTGTCTTGCCCCAGAGCTCCGCATGCGTCCTGTCTGCTCTCTGGCTGTCCTGGCCTCTGTCTGAAGGGGCGGCCAGGTGCGGGCTCCCAGCTGACTGGGGGAGCGTTCCATGAGAACATTCCAGAGCCGTCTCCAGAGTAGATGAAAAGCAGAGAGCTCGGCGGGAAAGCTGTGGTGCCAGGGCTGAGAGGTGGATCAGCCCGAGTGGCTCTGGGCTCCCGAGGCCGCACGTGGTCAGATAGTGAGCAGCAGGGGGTCTCCTGCGGGGCGCGGCGGACTGTGCTCGCCCCCCATTTCTCAGAGCCATGCTGGCCAGCTCCAGGAGGCCGTGGGTGGCGGGCAAGACCTGAGCAGATGGCGCCCCGGACTCTTGGCTGCCTGCTTGCCTGCTTCAGGACACATTTTGGGGTTTGGTGTCTAAAAAAAGTAAGAATCTTAGTTTTGAGAAAAAAGTCTCAGTCTATTATAAAAAACGGAATCAACTTTGGGGACGGAGTCAAGCCAACAGGTGCTGGAGATGCCCCGGAGCCTGTGCTGTGATGGTGCCCGCGGCGCTGGCTGTGTCCTGCTGCAGCTGCAAACCGCGGGCTGCGTCTCCCGAGACCCGTGGGTCCCGCGCTCCCCATGGCTGCCCCCGCCCCCTACTCCTGCAGCCAGAGCGTGAGGCCCGCCCACCTGACCTCCTGCAGACCCGGCTCACTGCCGGCCCCTCAAAATGAGCAAACAGGGCCCGGGTTTAACCGGAGAGCTGAGGCTGGGTGGGCGTGTCTGGGAGCCGGCGGTGCTGACCTGCCGTACTTCCAGCCCCGCAGGCGGGCGCTGGCGCGGTCTCTTCCCCAGTGAAGTGGCTCGTCCCCACCAGGAGGACCTCGGGCAGCAGCAGGGGTGAGGCCCCTGGACTTACGGATCCCCCCAGCCGCTGACCCCATGACGGCCGCCGCGAAGCATCAAGGAGCGGACACCGCCAACGCACAGCTAGAAAGGTTCTGTAAATATTTTATTTCTTTCATAGTTTTATGTCAGAAAGAAGCATCTGGTGATAAAAATAACAGAATTTCTTTTCCCGGGTCCGCTCAGGCGGCGCTGAGGTTAGTCCTCTCTGTACACGTATGATACACGCGGGGAGGGAGTCGCCGAGGGGCTCGGCGGGTGCGGGCGCGCTGCCATCCTTCCAGAGGAGGCTGGAAGCGTCCAGAGGAGGCTGCGGCGTGCGTGGGGCGGGGCGTCTGCAGCCGGAAGCCTAGGCGGCGGGCTCGACGGGAGGGCAGGAGTGGGACGTGATGTCCCCGTGCTTGTAGGTGGCTTCGTCCAGGTCCAGCGCCTTCCGGTTGACCTCCAGCGTCATGCAGCCGCGGTAGAAGGCCGTGACCGGGGCCGAGGTCATGGGCACATCTGGGCCGCGGGAAAAGAGCAAGCGTGTCTCAGCAGGTGAGCTGCCCGGAGCCTGGAAGCCGCGCTGCGTCTCCGGCAGAACATCATGCAGCTCAGCCATGAGCCCCGGCGGGCAGCAGACGCCTGCCACCAGGCTTGGCACAGCACCCCGACCCCCCAGGAGGACACACAGATAGTCACATCCATTAAATGTTATCTCCTCGGCCCGAATGAGTCACGCCCAGGGCTTCCAGGCTCTCTCATCCTCTTCAAAGCTGTTTACTAAAACTAAACGCAGTTGGAGTCTGGCGGCCAAGACAGTGATCCTCCGTCGGCGACAAGTAGAGACCCGCCTGAGCAGTGGGAGGCCCAGCCTCTCCCACCTCCCCTACTCTGCCAGGATACCACCTCCAGATGCGGGGGGGCAGGCTCACCTGGCCTGCTGCCTGGGCAGCTGGACACCAGGCCTCGGGGTCGGGGCACTGGGGCACCCAGCTCCCCGTGCGGCCCCTGGGCTGGCCCTCCTCACCGGCCTTGGCCAGACCCACCATCTGATGCCCATGGGGGGTGTGGGGTGGGGGGCAGCTTCAGGCCGATGCGTGTCCCCCTAAGCATGCTGTGAGCCTGACCCCACAGTGGCTGGGCGGGAACAGACACCCAGTGAGCACATGCTGCTGCCACCGGCTGGCCCCCCCGCCTGCCTCCCCACAGAGCGCCCGGCCCTGCCTGGGGGAGCGAGTCAGGGCCCCTACCTGGCAACCCCCCGATGAAGGTGAGCACGGGGCCCTCCAGGTGTCTCCCGAGGACGGCCAGCCGCTCCTGCAGCCCCGCTGGGCTCACTTCCCTCTGGCCCTGGGTGCCGTCCACCTCCAGGGTGGCCCTGTCCTTATTCACAGAGACAGTCACCACGTGCTCCTGGCCGTCACAGACCTTGATCTCCATCAGGACCAGGGTGACGCCCTCCACAGCCAGGATGACCAGCTGTGGGGAGAGGCACAGCTGACCAGGGCAGAAGGGCCAGCAGCCACGTGTCCGTGGGCCCTCCTGTCCTGCCGAGATCTGTGGGTCTCCTGTGGGTAGGGTCGCTTATGACCAGAGCGCGACAAGAACACGGTTTCTACACGTGTGAATTAGGGGGACGTGGATCCCCTCCAAAGTGATTGAGGACCAACATATAGAGCTGCATGTCCCCGGGTGGGAGGTGGGGGAAGCACGCTCTGGTCACAGGGACACACATGTGTCGGCCTGGGCAGAGGTGACCTTGGCTCCCACCATGTCTGCGGCCGGACACAGGGCGGAGCTGCCCCTTGCATGTGATGCTACCACAGAAGCAGCAGAGGGACCAAGCCTGGATCCGTGACCATCAGCTTGCAGCTGCAGTAAGAGGGGAGCTGATGGCTCCCTCAGGCAGGCTGACATGGGGAACACACCCCTCTTGGGACAGAGGCGGGAGAATAAACCCATTTCCACTACTCTTGCCTGTTCTCTGAGAAGACAGCCAGTGCGGTGACCACAATGACAGTCAGGGGTGGGGTGGGGACTGCATGGAGGTGACGGTGGCCTATCCGGGAGCAGATACTCAGAGCCCTACCTACCTCCAGGGGTGGCCTGGCGAGGCTCGGCCTGTTTGCACACTCACACACATCATTTGTGAGCAAAATCATTTGGCTTAAATACAAGCGATTAATTCATATAATCTACACCGCTGAGGGGGCAGGACGGTCTCCCCACTGCACAGCTGGCCTGCAGGACTCCAGCACCATCCCTGAGCCACGAGAAGCCAGTGAGACGCGGCTGAGCGGCTGCCGCTGGAACCTGGAGGGCGAGAGGCGGGGCTGCGCCTCCAGGCAGCTCCGCCTCAGAGCGAGGGTGGGGGCCGCAGCGAGCGGTACCTGCTTCTTGAGCTTCTTGGTGGAGTGGTAGTCGACCAGCGCCACAGAGAGGGCCACGGCCTGGCTGTCGCCCACCAGCGCGAGCAGCACCCCGGTGTCCGCGGCGGGGCGAACCCGAGCCACGGCCTCCACTGCCCAGGTGGTCTCCGTCCCGCCGGCCGGCGACGTCCGCGCTGCAAGGAAGACCGTGCATCACCAGGCCGTCCAGATGGTGCAGCGGAGAGGCAGCGGGCCCCGCGGGGCCCCGGGCGGCAGAGGCAACGGGAAGCCGGTAGCTCGGGGCTCAGTGGCCCAGAGTCGGCCATTTGACTAGCAGTCAGGAACTGACCAGGAGCCCAGCGTCGGTCTCCAGAGGCCCCAGTGCGCTGGAGCATGGCCACCTGCCCGCTCCCCAAGAACCCCTTTGAGTGACCACTGGGCTGTCCCACCCAGTCCGGCCGGGACCACCCCCTGGGCACCTGACTTCCCGTCCCGGGACAGGAATGGGGTGGGGCTCAGCCCTTAGCCTGCCCACCCACCGCGCAGGCTCGGCCCCACAAACTGAAGGACCGGGAAGGGTTGGGGAGGCAGTGAAAACTGTGCCCGACAGTGTCCAATATTCCCGTCCGGAGCCGCATCTGCTGTAATCGATACCTCTGCGGGGCAGGCACTGCTTACAGGACACGGTAGGCACGTGTGTGCGTGACAAGTCACCTGCCGTGTGTCATGTATGTCATGCTCCAAAGCACCCTTGGTAGCCGTGGTGGGTCTGGGTCTCAGACACAAACACCACCTCGCAGATCCTTCCAGGTGAGCAACTGCTGCTGAAGGGGCCGGAAGGAAACCTCACCACCCCCCGCCCCCCCCTGGTTTCTGAGCATTTCCACCTCTCGAGATGCCGCAGGTCGACAAGGCCACCGAGGTCAGGCCTCGCCCCATGCTGCTCTCTTCCCCCAGCGGACCGAGAGCCGCTTGAATCGTGTGTGGGTCCCCACCCCAGAGAGGGACGTAATGATCAGTTCTGAAAACTGTTCACTGAACTGAATGCACATAGAATGGGAAAAGGCAACGAACCAAACCCCAAACCCAGCCTTCTCCTCTGTTGCCAAGTTTTCCTGCATCCCTGACGGTGGGGAGAGGAGCGCTTTCTGCGGGGTCCCCCTGACGGAGGTGGGGAGAGGGGCCTGGCTGCCAGAAGCGTGTTTGAGGGGCCAGCACCTAAGCTCCCCTGGGGAGGTTTGCTCAGGTGCTGAGGGGGGTTACCCGCATGCCCCTTGCCCGATGGCTTCTGGGGCTTTAAGACCCACTGAGTCCACAGCCGCGACCTGCTGCCGAGAATGGTGCCTGTAACTCCTGACATGTCCCTTCTGTGTCGTAACGAGGACAGGACGGCCCAGCCTGAGGAGCACGAGGGAGGTGCCACTGCTGCCTGCCCTGTGGCCTTTGCTCTCACACCCTGCAGATCTCAGTCCTGCAGCCAAGTGGCTGCCTCCGCGGCGGGCACACAGGCCAGCATGTTACGTGTGGCACTAACCAACACAAGGATGCCCTGGTCTGCGTGCACAGAAGCAAGGGCTGAAGGGGCGGTGTGTGTTCCGTTCGAGCTGCAGTCAGGAGTGAAGGGTTCCCCTTGGATGATCTGGTGACGCTCGTGACAGGTAAAGCCAAGACAGAAATGGGGAGGGGGGAGCAGGTCCCATCTCTCCCCGAACAGACCCTCCTTTAACTTGGGCCATGCAGGGTGGTGAGGGTCATATGTGCGCCTTCAACCATGACAGGCTCAGAGTCTGGAAACAGAGGCACTGGGGGCATGCCGGGGTAGGGGGGGCGAGGCAGAGCCAGGAGGGGCCCTGGAGAGGTGGCCAGGAGGAGCCTGGCTAGAGGGGAGATGGAAGCGGGGAGGGGAGAGACCCAGGGCCAAGGAGGGTGGTGGGCAGCCGGGGCTCCGCACACCTTGCCGCCCCAAGGGAAGAGGCTCACAGGTCCATGCGCAGTGTCTCCCAGGCCATGACACAGAGCCGCCCTACGTCCTCAAGTCAAAGGCCACCAAGGCCACGAGCCCAGGCACAGCGACGCCTCCGGGCACAGGGGTGCCCTCCCGGGGGCAGAAGTTAACTCTGGCCCTGCCCGAGGAACTCTGGGGAAATCCTGAGGCCAGACTCAAACGGAACTGCTGTGCCCCCCACTCCCCATGGTCCACACTGTGCAGGCCAACGCCTCAGGGCAGCTGCGGCCACAGTCCTGCCGTATGGAACATTCGCTCATTTCATGTGAAGCTGATGGCCAGGTGCCCACTCATCAGCGCGCGAGGATGACTGATCTTTAAACTGTCGCTAACTAATACTAAAAGGGAAGCGGCCGTAGGAAGGGCCCTGCTTTACAGAAGCGGGAGGGACTTTGGGTGAACCGCTGTCCCCTGCAGCCACCCAGGACCCTGGCTGCCTGCCCTGTCCACCCCCCTCTCGCTGGGGTCACAGAAAAGCTCCTCTGTAGCCTCCGCAGTGGCTGGAAAAGCCTTAGTTCTCTGAGGCAGAGTCACAGCTGGGGCCTCAGGCCCTCCAGTCAGGGGCCTCTTCCTGCTGAGCCTGGAGCACTGGACTCCGGGCCGTGCCGCCCCTCCCCACAGCCCACAGCGCTGTGACTGCAGATGCGCTCAAGCGTGTCCCATCTCAGAACCTTCCCGGAAGCTCCCCCTTCGAGCCCAGCGTCCCATCTCAGCCACAGGCCCTCCGCCGTCCCATTCTCCCCGCAACCCAGTGCCCAGGGCGTCTGTCCCTCAGGCGCTTGCCTGGGGGGGACTGGCCGCTGCCGTCTGTTTCGCGGAGATTTGGCCAGAAGGCTGAGCGTGGCCATCCGCTCGCAGGAGTGGAGACTCACCGTAATCCAGGTGGAA
The DNA here is from genome assembly GCF_033118175.1 of Dama dama. Classification (NCBI taxonomy): domain Eukaryota; kingdom Metazoa; phylum Chordata; class Mammalia; order Artiodactyla; family Cervidae; genus Dama; species Dama dama. The sequence goes on from NC_083710.1 coordinate 89,659,062, forward strand.
GAAGGCAAACCCACTCCCGGGGAAGAAGGACCCCCTCTCGGTCACAGAGAAGCACTGCATCTTCACGTTCTCCTTGACCGTCTCCTGGACGGTGGTGTCCTCACCGTCCAGCCAGTGCCAGCTCCTCAGGCAGCCGTCCAGACGCGGGTTCATCTGGAGACAGAGACCCCAGTGGCTCCCTGGTGCCGCCCGTCCTACGGCGCCCTGCTGGTCACGCACGTGGCAATCCACCACCCGCGGGCATGAACTCTGCTGTGGGCGGTCGCTCTGCCCTGGACCCACTCAGGGCTGCCCCCGCCCCCCACCTGCGCCTGGTCCCCCCTCACCTGGCAGGCTCGGGGTGCCAACCGCCTCCTGGAAGGATGGGTGAGGGGACTCTCACATGCCTGTGTTCATGCCAGGCCCCCGCAGCGCGGCTCCAGCTCAGCCGCACCTGCCACGGCTCTGAGCAGGTCAGGCCAGCCCAGCCTCGTCTGGAAGACTGGGAGGGACTCCGGGGTATCGGACAGCCCCCAGCCCTCGGGGCGGGGGGACACGCTGCAACACTGCTGCTCACTCGGAGCCTCAGCGTGTGGACTCTTGTCTCCTGCCCGCTGTGGAAACCTGACTCAGAGCCAGGGGCTTTGGCAAAGACACAGCACGCCGGGGGCAAGAAGGGACAGGACTTTGAGAAATGGCCAACACCGACCTCTCGTTAGGTCTTACTTCCCCTACAGGAACCTCAACAGCATTAATAACCCAAAATGTTCTTGGCAACTGTCTACAAAATGTGTTTAAAAGTTCATTTTTTTTTTTTGTGAGAGAATAATTTCATTGTGATTTATCTCCTCTGCAAAATAGACATTTTCATTATCAGTGCAGACGAAAACGCAAATGAATTTCATAGAAAGAGACAGCAAAATACGTGAAATAGCTGCCCCTGCAGCTTGTCATAGTCTAGAGATGTTCACTTTCTCCAGATCCCTTGCTAGACCTGGTCAGCATGGTTACCTGTTCTCCTCACCCACCGTGGGCTCGGACCCCAGGGACTAAGAACAGTACTCTCTGCCTCAGACCCCAAGGATGAAGGACAGTGCTTACAGGATGCATGAGGTCTTTCTCCTGGAAAGGGATGCCCCCCACGGTCAGGTTCAGATGGTACAGTCCTCTGTCCAGCTGGAACAGGTCCCCGGCCACGGCGATCTTCATCACAGCATCCTTGTTCACCTTGATCACCAGGTTCCGCTCGAGCTCCTCGACAGAGATCTGAGAAGCACAGGTGCCATGAGGGTGGACGTGCACCTTCTGAAGGGGGCCCAACCTAGGGTACCAATTCCCAGCACCACCTGGGGCCAGGAGACCCCCAGCCTCGGGGGTCCAGGCTCACCACCTGCACTGCCTCTCTGGCATCCATGGTGTGGCTCCGGTCCCGCCAACGCCCCCAGGGGCCGGCTCCACCCCCTCATCCCCCTTCCTATGAGGGGGCATCCCCTCCCCATTTCTGGGCCTCATTTCAAGCCTTAGCCAGAGAGCTGCTTCAGGAGCCTGGGGTCACTCCCCCGCATGTCAGCCCAGGGTCTCTGCTCCACCCTGGCCCTCCGCCTCTCTGCCCTCAGCTGAGCACGTTTAGACGGGAGCACACTTTCTACCCTGGCATTTTCTGCAGCCGGGCAGTGCCCGGCACAGACGGGACGCTGAGTGGGCATATGAATTCTCTGTAGAACTCTCCCCTCTCCCCTGCTCTCCTTGTAGGAGAGTTTAAAGCCTGTGACTCTGTGTTCAGTGCATCTTGCTCAGCCCCAGCAGCCCCTGGTTTCCTCTTCAGCTCAGGTGGAGAAGCATCCAGGTGTGGGGTCTGAGTTTGGTGAGAAGGCAAACTCGGTGAGTAGGGGGTGGGGGGTCTCGCGGGGGCCGGAGAGCAGGCAGATCATCATGGAGCCGGGCCTGTGGCTCAAGAGCCAGGTGTGTCTCAGGGTGGGTGGGGTGCTGGGGCCATGCATCCACTGGTCTTGCCTCCCCTGGCCCCCCTCAGGCCCCTCATGTGCCTCGAGCTCAGGGCAGCAGGTTCCCACATGTGGAGCATCCTCAACCCCGGGGACAGCTTCCCTGAAGAGTGACTGTCTTATCTGTCCCTTTGCAGAAGGTCTCCTCCTGCTGTCGTGATGGTGCCTGGGGTTTAAGAGTCTAGGAGTGGAGGAACTGGACCCACTGATGGGATGGAAACACTAGCAAATGTCTACAGTGCTTTTATTCGTGGAGGCCAGGGCAACTTTTTCCATTTTATCTTCGCTTCTAAAGGAAAAAAGAATGCTTTTCCCATTTCTCTTTCAAGCACTTACTTCTAAAAGCCCAGTTCTAACAGTTTGGGAGGAAGCCTGTGTGTCACAGGCCACTTTGCTCCAGGTATTGTGGTACTGACAGAGAGCCGATGGCCAGAGGCCAGGCTCTGGGCAATCAGGGCACCTCCATCTAGAGGCAGCCAAGTGTGAGCCCTGGAGGTCAGCAGGACTGGAGCGGGCCCGGAGGCAGAGCCCAGGATGCTGCTGAGTCACGGCCGACCCTCACCTCCACTGAGAGCACATGAGGCAGGGTAGGAACCCAGATCTCAGCCCGTTCTCAGCCGCGATGCAGCTGACAGTCTGGACTTGAGGACCCTTGGGGAGGGGAGCCCCGTGTGCTGCGGGGGCCCAGTGGCCCCGGTGGCCTCAATCCAGCGGCCCGGAGCCCCCACCCATAGTTGTGAAAAACAGAAGCATCTCCAGACATAGCCAGGTGTCCCCAGTGCAGCGGGTCCACTGAGCACTGCAGTCCTGGTGGAAGCCCAGCTCAGCTTCTGCGATGAGATAGCGCCCGTCAGGGTACAGGCTTCCTGCCGGGGCTGCCCTGCTGCGGCCGTGCCTGCCGAGCCTTGCGGGGTCCTGGGCGGGGCTGCGGGGGCCCCACTCACCGTTTGCCACGCGCCGTTGTTGATGACGGGCCCGCTGCTGGTGACACGGCCCACGCCCTGGTAGTGGAGCTGCAGCTCCAGCCGGCCAGCCCGCAGGCCCAGGACAATCCAGGTGCTGTCCCGGTGGCCTCCGGCGAAGAACAGCACGCCCTCGGGGTCGAAGGTCCTGAAGTCGAACTCAGCCACCAGTCTGCGGGCCGGCGGGAACAAGAGGGTCACTCGTAGGCTGCGGCGTGTGGCCCTTCCTGGCGAGGGCTCGCCCGGCCTCAGGAAGCGCCAGGTGGGCAGACTGGGTGCCATCCGCACGCCGACGCAGGCAGTGAGTCGCTGGGCAGGGAAGGCTGGCACCAGCTCTTAGACCCGCATGGCCGTGCTTGGTGGTGGGCGCTCCGACCAGGCAGCCTCGTGCCCACGTTCCCTCGGGCCCGGACGCCCTCCACCCTCTCACCTCGTGGGCTGCAGCCGTTTGAAGAGCAGCTTGATCACGGGCATGGCGCTGAACATGCGGCCCAGATACAGGGACTTCACGCTCTTGGCCACGTTGAAGGGTACGCAGGGCAGGATGTCCTGTGGGGGGGGGGGGGCGCGGCTAGCAGGCGGGGGTGCGAAACCCTGGGGCCCTGCTGCCCCCGCCCGCCGCCCGGGGCTACCTCACAGGTGCTCATGTCCCGGGACAGCTTCAGGCCCCCGCGGCCATCACAGTGGCAGGTGTAGCTGCCGGGGGAGTTGACGCAGGTCTGCTCACAGCGCTCCTCTGTGCACTCGTCCACGTCTGCAGCCACAGGGAGCCCCTGAGCCCACACGGTCGCCAGTCTCTGCCCCCATCACACCTCAGCGGGTGCGAGGCCCAGTGTGGGGCCCCAGGTGGCCCAGGCGCACACTGCCACCCAGCCCGCCGGCTCCGTCCTGGGGACATGGCTGCATGCTTGCATGGCGGCCATCAGCACAGCCAGGTCGGCACAGGATGCCAGGCTCACGGTTCGGGCGCAGGTTTGTGCCCAGGACAGTGGCCAGGGTGGGGGAGCCGGGATGGCCTGGGGGACTTAGGGAGGCAGGTTGGGACCACCTGTCTCCTTCCTCGTGGAGGGGCAGCCACAGGCCCCAGGCAGGAAAGTGGTGGGAGGCAGTGTGGCTGTTTGGGCCCCTAGACATGGCTGGGCCAGGTGCGCTGGGGGCAGGAAAGAAGGCAGCACCTAGGATCCAGGCTGCCCGGCCCATCTCCCTGTGTCTCTGGGGAGAGGCTGGTTGCACAAGAGACAGGGTCCACGTCACGTGTATGGTGAGGCAGGGGCCACGTCGCGCACGTGCAGGTGAGGCATGGGCCACGTCGCGTGTATGGTGAGGCAGGGGCCACATCATGTGTGTGCAGGTGAGGCAGGGGCCACGTCGCGTGTATGGTGAGGCAGGGGCCACGTCACGCCGTGTGCAGGTGAGGCAGGGGTCACGTCGCGTGTATGGTCAGGCAGGGGCCACATCATGTGTGTGCAGATGAGGCAGGGGCCACATTGCACGCGTGCAGGTGAGACGGGGCCATGTCGTGCGCATGCAGGTGAGGCAGGGGCCACGTCACGCCGTGTGCAGGTGAGGCAGGGGTCACGTCGCGTGTATGGTCAGGCAGGGGCCACATCATGTGTGTGCAGGTGAGGCAGGGGCCATGTTGCGTGTATGATGAGGCAGGGGCCACGTCACACCATGTGCAGGTGAGGCAGGGGCCACATCGTGTGTATGGTGAGGCAGGGGCCACGTCACACGTGTGCAGGTGAGACGGGCCACGTCGCATGCGTGCAGGTGAGATGGGGCCATGTCGTGCGTGTGCAGGTGAGGCAGGGGCCACATGTGTGCAGGTGAGGCAGAAGCCATGTCATGCGCATGCAGGTGAGGCAGGGCCACGTCACGCGTGTGCAGGTGAGGCAGGGGCCACGTCATGTGTGTGCAGGTACTCGGACCCTCTAGGGGCACGCGGCACATGGTGCTTCCTGGAACACGGTGCCCTGTGTGTGCGTGTGTGTCCCGTGTGGCCTCAGGTAGGTACCTCGGCAGCCCTTCTCCTGCGAGCTGAACACGTAGCCCTCGTCGCAGATGCAGGAGTAGGAACCCGGCAGATTCTGGCACCGTGCCGCCCCGCAGGCACCCACGTCCGCACATTCGTCTACGTCTGCAGGAAAAACCAGCTGCATCAGGTCCACCAGGCCTGCTGGCGGCCGGCCCGGAAGGAACTGCTGCCCGCTGGCCAGGAACCACAGAGAGGCGGCCAGCTCTGCGGGGGGAGCCCGGCCTGGCCTGGCGGTGTCAGTGCAGCGCTGCCTCCCCCTCTTCTCCTCCCCTCCCCCCCTCCCCCTCCCCCTCCCTCCTCTCCCTCCCCCCCACCCCCTCCCCCCTCCTCCCCCACTTTCCCCCCCTCCTCCCCCACCTTCTCCCCTCCCCTCCCCCCGCCCTCTTCCCTTCCGTCCATCCGTTGGGCTTTCAGCCCCAGCCCAGAAGCAGGGGCCTGGTTGAGAAGGCTGACTCCTGTCTCTGCAGGGCACTGGCTGGCCAGGTGCACAAAGTTGTTGCTGAATTCAAACGACAGCAGTCCAGGAAGGTAAAAAAGTACCTCTGGGGCCTTTTAACCCAAAGTCCCACCCCGCATCCCCAGAGCCCCCCGGCCACCACGCTGACTGCATGGGCCTCACACTGAGGTCTGCCCGAGGAACACCAGCACCACAGTCACGGTCAGTGACCATCAGGGTCTGTCCTGAGGCTCCCTCCCCTCTGCCACATGGCCAAACCAGTATCAACAGGAGAAGCCTGCAGCCAAGAGCTGGTTCCTAAGGAGACAGGGAATTTCTAGAAAGTGCAACTGGTACTTCAAAGTACGCAAAGACTCACAGCTGCTCCTGACTTGTCACAAGGGAGCTCGGCAAACACAGGCTTTCAGACGCGGAAACTAAGATTCCTCCCAGAGATGGCAGGAATGATCCATGTGCTCCCCACAGGGAGCCTGTAAGCCTGCGGGCCCCACACTGTCAGGACTGATCTGCACCGAGCTGCCCAACCTATAGGAACTGCAGGAGCCAGGCTGGGCCGAGCCCACATGGGCCAGGCTGGCAGTGGGTCCAGACCAGCCCTAGCTATCCAGGGGCGGGAGGTGCCAAGTGAAGTCCCCAGCGGGTAGGCACCACGCTCACACTGGGGGCCACATGCAGGTACCCCACACCGTGCCGTCTCAGCAGTACCAGCCCCCGCCCTCAGCTGCCGAGACTTCACTACAATCGTAGGGAAAGCTCGCAGCCCACCCTGCAGTCTTGCTCTACCTAACCGGCTCCATAAAAGTTCATGAGCAATGACCAGCCTCTGGGTGGTCCCCTGTTCGCAGCCAAGAAAGTGCCCAGAGATTCATCCGCAAAGGCTGGGCAGTGTTTCAGGGCAGACCCCTGGAGCCCAGCCCCACAGGTGCAGAGTCCCCACCCCCTCGCTCTCAGCATCTCAGGGCTGACCACAGAGGACATGGTGAGAAGATGCCTCACTGCAGGGATCCTAAGGAAACAGAGATGCCAAGAGAAAGGGAGGTGCAGGGCCAGCATCTGCAGGCACACCCCGAAACAGGTGTTGGGGTGGGGCCCGTGCCGTCAGGCTAAGTAGAGACCAGTCCTGCTAACAGGGGAGGCACAGAGCCTGCCCCGCTGTCCTCAGTCAGGGATGCAGGATGCTGGGATTCACTCAGAGCCGGAGGCCGCCTCACCCCTGGGTGGTCTGTGAGGTACACAAGTGGTTCAAAGCCGGCCCTCGGGGTTTTCCAAAGAGGGCGCCTTCGTAGGGCTGCGACAGTGCCTGGGGCACCCACACGGACAGCACAGGGCTCCCCTAGAATCTGAGCCCCACAGTCTGGGCCAGGCCCTGGAACTGCCCCGGCAGCTGCGGGCACAGGAGAGGCTGAGTCTGAGTAGAGAAGGGCCCCTGGAGAAGTGAGGGGAGAAGCCCTGGGTCCCTGAGCACCGCCTTCCACACCTCACAACGACAGCCCTGCAACACGCCCTGCCAGGAAGTGCGTTCTCAGGGGAGGCAGATGGCTGTGAAGGGCGGGGGGGGGGGGGGGGGGGGGGGTTGGGAACTGCCACCGGGACACACGGATGCCTCCCACGTCTCGTCAGGCCTGGGAGGCACCAATGTGCATTGACTGGAAGTGGTTTCTCCAGATAAGAGAGCCGACCCGCGTCTGTGCTCAGGGCCACCCTGGGGCTCCCGGCCCCCCGGGCCCTGACCCCTTGTGTTGCCGCGACAGATGGGAATTCATGGAGAGAGGGAGGTGGGCAGGCAAGGTGCCCCTGGAGAGTGGGGTGAGAGACGGGTGCCTCTGGGGAGTGGGCAGCTTGCAGTGGTTTCTTGGGGTGCCCCGGGTGCTGGATGTGGGGAGCCCCAGACTGCAGCCCCAGATTGCAGAAGTGGGGGTGCAGGGTAGCTGCCTTCTGCTTCACTCCAGAGCAGACCTTTCTCAGAGGAAGGCTGGTGACTGGAGCCTTGGGAAGCCAGTGGGGCGGGGGTGATGAGGTAGGATCCTGGAGGCATCGAGCAGAACCCTGCAGGCCCCCCCACCCCCCACCCACCAAGTATGAAGCTAAGCAGTCCTGATCAGGACGACAGTCACAGACTCAGCGTCGGATGCACATGTCTGAGTGGGTTCACAGAGGCTGTAACTGGCGCCAGAGGCACAGGCAGACTGCACGATGAGCAGACTGCAGACATGCCAGACGCGGCTCTGTCTTGAGCAGAACTGAACCTGTGGCCTTGAGAGAATGGGATTCACACTATCGCTCACGACAATCTGTGTCTCTGTGGGCATTGGAATCGTTTGTTCTGCCCATATGTGTAAGGAGGCAACTAAAACCGTCAGCAAAGAGATGCTCCAGGCCTCCAGGGACATCGTTCCCTCTGAGAGCATGGTGCCTGTGTCAGCAGGAGGCAGTTACAGAAAGCAGACCATCAGCCCAACCCCTCAGAGAGGCAGCGACGTTCTGTAAGTGCGGATTTGTGAGCAGGCCTTTGCAGGACTCCGCCCTGAGCAGGAAGCCCCCTTTCACATCACTTTAGCAAAACTGCATGTAACTGGCTTTTAACCAGGCCCTGCCCTGCTCCACCCCACCTCTGGCCCAAGCACACCTTCACACAGCACCCTGCTTAACGTAATGGTTCTTTCTGCGGATCAAAGAACTAGAAATAAAGCACAGATGACCAGGTCTCTCCCCAGCTTCCCCTTCAGTAACCTCACGAACAAACTGTGTGACCAGACAGTAAGACAGTGCCTGGAGGGGCCGTGAGGAGAGCTGAGCGGCCTGCATGCTGTGTGGGCAGCAGGACGCTGACCCGCATCTCAGTGGCTAATGAGGCTCCTTCCTGCGTCCCTTTAAAAGCTCTCAAGGCCAAGCCGAGTCTTCAGAGGTGGTTTTGGGGGTTGCTGAGCCCACCATCTCCCCAGCTTGCCAGCACTCCGATTAAAGGCACCTTCCTTTTCTACCATTTGTGAGCTCTGATCCTGCCCACACCTCCCCACAAGGCGTCTGGGGCCCTGATGTGCACAGGAACGTCTGCAGGCTCCGTGGCCGGGAAGGAGGCCTGGCAACCACCCCACCGCCTCTCCCAGAGCAGCAGACAGGCCTCCCCAGCGGGGCGGGCTCCGTCCACAGATCTGAGTGAATCAGCCTGTGTCCCGGCTCTGGGGCTCGTGGCCACGGACAAGCCTGGGCATGTGCCGTGTCTGCAGGACGCCCTCCTGCCCTCCCTCCAGAGCCACGGAGCCAGCCACAACCTCAGCCTCCCGCAGAGGAGCCAGGCGACCGAGGCCTCAGCCTGCTGACTTCTGGCAACTGCAGAGGCGAACGGGCGAGGACAGAGGCCGGGGGTCCCGGGTCAGGCTCACCGTGGCAGGTCCGACTGTCTGGGGAGAGCGTGTAGCCCCCGTGGCAGGCACACTGGAAGCTGCCCGGCTGGTTGTAGCATATTTGGCTGCAGCCTCCGTTCTCCTGGCTGCACTCGTTGACATCTGGGAACAGGACGCGGGGCCAGAGGTGACCCACGACCGCCTGGAACACTCGGCAACATTTGCACCCCCAGCCCCACAGAATCCACGCTCAGACCCTGGGTGGGGGGCACAGTCTTGTATCCGGATGGGAGGCTCTGAGGGGCTCAGGGCTCCCTCTGCAGCGAGGGGCTGCCCAAGGGTTCTAACCAGGTCCCAGGGTCTACTGCAGCTTCTCTGCTGACCCAGCATGCCGGGAACTCAGGGAGGGCAGAGGTGAACCTGCTCCTGACTCCCTTCCAACCAGTGGGGGCCCAGACAGGGAGCCTGCCTCAGGGATGGCGCGCGCTCCCCCACAGTGCCCTGGAAGAGCTGGCCTGGCTTGGGCACTGCTTGGGGCTCAGCACCGTGGCTTTTCAAGCTGGATGGCACCCTGCCTGGGGTAGCCGCAGGACACCCAGCACTGTCCAGACATCCACGCCTCCGGGAGGACTTGAGAGGCTGAGGACCCCACCCACCCATCTCCTGGGAGCCGACCAGCTCCTGTGTCCCCACACAGCTGGCCTCTCCCCGACATCTCCTCACTCCTGTTGCAGCTGGACATGCTGCGGTGGCTGTGTCCCCTGGCAGGAGCGGAAGAGGAGGGCCAGAGCCCAGCCCTGCCAGCCCAGGCCCTTGGTGGCCCCGAGGGGGCTCCCGACACCCCTATCTCCCCAGGTAGCGCAGGCTCACCTCTGTCGCAAAGTCGCCCTGCCCAGCCGTCTCTGCATTGGCAGTAGAAGTTGCCCATGAGGTCCTGGCAGACTTGGGTCCCTTTCTTATCGCAGGGATCTGGAGAGCACTGGTCAGGCAGCTCTGAGTGGAAAGCAAAGAGAAGGGGGCCCTGAGCTGGGAGAGCGCCAAAGCAGGTCCGGGGCACTGGCTGGCCACACCGAACCCCACCTCCCCCGGAGGCGGTCACAGACCAGGCCGGCCAGGCCCCGGCTGACCCCAGGAAACTCAGGTCAGCTTGGAGGGAGCAGCCGCCCACCCACCAGACTAGAGGCTGGGGCTGCGCCCTGGGGCCTCGGGGGAGAGGCGAGGCCTGGCTGGGCCCCAGAGCCAGACGGACCTCCCAGGGAGCAGGTCACAGGGCCCCGGCAGGCACAGGAAGCAGGAACAGGTCCCCACCCCCTGCCCAGCTTCCCCCGAGACGCGAGCAGTGGCCCCTGCTCCCCGAGCGCTCAGCAGTCCCGTGTCCAGCTCGCACGGAGCGTGCCCAGGACCCCTGGGCAGTGGGGGACGTGCACAGGGCCAGGCAGCTCCCGAGCCGGATGGTCCTGCCACCCCCCTGCAGCACCCAGCACGTCAGAGGCCCCATGGGAGGGGCGGCTGGACGCCGGCACGTCCCCACCAGACACACTCGGTTAGACTTAAGTTATTGCAGAAGGACAAGCCTGAGTTTGTTACCTTCACCTTGAGTTTGCCTAGAATGCCCAACACCGCCCATTACAAATCTCAGGGTCCCCAGGCCGAGAGGGCAACCCCACCTTCTCCTGGGGGTGGACAACTCCCAGCAGGAAGAATTCCACCCACTTTCCTTTGCTGCCTCATTGGGAAGCTCATCTCTGGGGCAGAGTGAGGAGCATGTTTGCGGGTGTCCCAAGCTTCTGAGGAATTCGGTGGATGCGGGCAGCCCGTGGACAGGCTCTGGGCTGAGCCCTGACCCAGGCCCGACAGGAGGGAGGTGAGGGGTTATCTGCCTGCTGCCAGTGGTGGGAGGGTGCGAGGGAGAGAGGCCACCCTCTGCACTGGAATGCGCGGCATCTGCTATGGTCAGTGGAGGCCAGTCTCGTGGCTTCTGCTCCTCCTTCCAGAAATGTGAGGGCAACGACAAGTTATAACCTGGGAAGGGCATGCTCAGAAGAGAAAGCCGAGACACTGCCCTCGTGGGGACAGCTGGGTCACAGACGGCTGCACCAGAGGCTGACGGGGGCAGAGATAACGTGTCTGCTTCATGGGACTCTCAGGCCACAGCCAGGCCTGGAGTCAAGGCTCAGCTGAGACGTGTGTACGGGTGGATCGAAAGCCATGTGATCGGACACCAAAAATGTCAGTGTTACCGTATGATAGCTTAATAATAATAATAAAGATACGTGATAACCTGGGGGGGTGGGGAATCTTGCTATCTTTACTATAAACGGCTAACCCGCAAAATCTACAGTTCCTACAAACTCAACAGTTCCTACAAACTGAGAAAGGTAGGCAAAGAATATGAACAAACCATTCGCAGAGAAAGAAACAGGTGAAGCTCGGCTTCACTCATGAGTAAGAAAAACTAAACTGAACGGATCGAGGGTCATTTCCCCACTTTCCTACTGGAAAAGATAAAAAGTAAAAAGAAGTACATTTGGTAGGTGCAGGTATTGGGGGACACTCCCGCCCTCTGTAGGGGTAACTGGCCAGGTCTGCGTCAAAACTGGGGAAGGACACAGCTTTCCCTCTGCACTCCCACTCCTAGGCGCTGACCCAGCAGAGGTGCTCAGGGAGACAAGGAGACCACTCTGGTTTGTTTGTTACAATAAAAAACTGGAAAAAGCCCAGGAGTTTGCCAGTGCACCCCGCTTACCAAGCATGCTGCCCACCAAGTGAGCTGAGAACATTCTCAGAACCAGTGACTGTAGTGAAAGGGGACTTGACTGACCAGGAGGTGGGCCCAGATGGGCCTTCCCCCTACCTGGGAGAGGTCAGCACTTCATGCCGCACACACTTTGGCTCAGGGCAGAGGGGGCTGACCTCAGGCTGTGGCTCTGAAGGCCATAGGGACACCTGGGGCCCCTGGGAATGACCGCGAGGCCCTGAGAGCCCAGACTAAGGGGCTGCAAGGAAGGAGCACGCTTACTTTGCACGCAGGTGACGAAAGCTGGGTTCTTTCTGTATGGAGAGCCATGTTCATTGATGCATTCTGCAAGACAGGGAGGGGGCGTCACCCTCTGACATGCTCATGCTGACACAGAATTTTAACACCAAAAACGAGCAGGTGCCTCCAACGGGCAGAGCTCTGTCTGAGGGGCGCTGGCCCCTGCAACCTTGAGGGGGGAGGGTCCTGCTATTGCTCAGGAGGCTCTCTGGTGGCCCTCTGGATGCTCTCTGACGGTGGCAGAGACCCAAGCTCCATCTCAACCCTACCCCTGTTTGGAACAGGGCCCTGGGTTTGATGGAGACCGAGCTCCTCCCCGCTACGCAGTCAGCTGGGCCTCCGCCCCGGGCCAGGGTGGGGAGCGACCACGAGCATCTGGGACAACGGACGCTGAGCCACTGCACTGGCCTCTCAGGAGGCCGCTGCTGCCCAAGCAAACGCGGAGGAAGTGGGCACGGCAGTGGACAGCACCGGAGGCGGCACAGGGGACCACGGCACCCTTCCTGAGGACACAAACCCGCGCACCCAGGAGCAAGGCCACACGGGGCCTGGGCTGGGCTGCTCAGGGCCGACCACGGTCCACTCTGCTTGCCACCAGATGTGCACCCCAGAGAGGCACCTCTAAGAGGCTGTAAGGTCAATGGAAAAGTGACCAAAATGCACTCGACACAGTTAGAAGGGAGAGCCCCGAATACCTCTCTCGCCACAAGTACAGACATCCCAAGAGCCCCCAAGAGGCACGGACCAAGGAGCAGCTCCACGGGGACTTCCAGATCGCCCTGAAGAGACTGGGCCGTCTTCCTCTCGCTCCCAGCAAAGTCTAGCGGGGCTTTCCAGGCCCCCTCCCCCCAACATTGACAGAGACGTTGCTGCTTGACAGCCAAGGCGGCTTGCTTGCACAATCTTGTTCAAGTTAAGCAAAATCATCTCTAATGTTCTCAGCTTTAGTTACTCTTACGGTGTCAACAGCCACAGCCAACACAGGCAAGAGCTCCCCGGGGCCTTCAGAAACGTCACAGGGGGAGTCCTGAGACTAAACCAACCGTGTTCCCAGTTAACCAGCTAAGCTGGGGGTCAGAGCGATGTGGAGGTTTGCCAACAACGACGCTGGCTGCAAGTGACACTAGTGGTCACCACGGTGGGAGGGTCACAGACCAGGCTTTGACCTGTGAGCCCACGAGGTCCCACCTCACTGTCACGGAGCTTCGTCCCTCAGGAACAACTCGGTGACGCGGTCTGAGCAACCTCTCCTCCCCAACTAAAGGAGGCCGTGATTTCAACTTACCTAAGTACCTTGGATAAAAGTACTCCTGTGGAAAGAGAAAAAGAAAGGCAGCGGTTAACTGGCAGAGTGCCTGGTGTCTGGGCACCCCCACGGCCGCTGGGCTAGGAACCTCGCCCTCCCCTTGGGAGGCAGGTGCTTGCAGAGGGCAAGGGCGAGGATGGTCCAGAAAGCTGCTTTCTGCCTCTAAGATGGCAGGGAGGGGCAGGGGAGGGGAGGGGGAGAGGGGAGGGGTGGGGGGGCAGGGGAGGGGAGGGGCGGGGAGGCCCAAGCAGCGGGCTTCTGCAGGGTGCTTGCATGCCGAGACCCCCCCGGCCACAAGCAGCAGGCCAATGCCACTGACAGCAGCTATGCCACGTGGGTAAAGTGTCTTTCAGGATGAGAAACGCCCAAAAGAACCCAGCATCAGACCCGGCGGGAGGACTCCCAGGAGCTACTGTGTTTGTAAACCAAGCCAGAAGAGGACAGAGGGTGTGAAGGGCACGTCCTTTCACCAGGTCAGAGCTGGGCAGTGAGTCTGGGAGACTGTCTCCAGCTGCCACAGGGTGGGGTCACAGCAGCCCGCCCCTGCCTCTGACGCCCCTCAGGGTTGATGGCGGAGCCGTTTGGTCCTAAATCCCCTCCCCAAGGAAACCAAGTGACCCAATGTCACCAGCTTGCTGGTGTCTAATCCTCACGACCACCCTCCCAGGAAGGTCGCTCTCATCAGCCCATTGTTACAGATGAGTGAGCTGAGACTCCAGGCCGCTGTGGAGGTGACTGTCACCTCCACTCACTGGGCTGGGCCCCCAGGCCTGGGGGCGGGGTGGGGGCGCCCTGTGCAGATGCAGTCAGTTCACGCTTTTAGAAATAACATTCTGGTAGGGGTGCTTCTTGTAAAACGCCCTCTCCGCTCCAACAAGCCGGGCTGCGTTTTCCCTGCCCAGTTTCAGTCCTGCACCAGTAGGCTCCGGGAACAGACAGGCAGGCAGGTTTGGGCCCCTGTGACGAGCGCTTTCGGGTCCCCCGGGATCTGTGGGTCGTGGCATCTTTCTGGGGTTATCGGGACAGCAGAGGGCACTGGACTTTGTCATGGGTGGAGGGGTTTGGTTCTGAAAGAGAAGTCAGGGTGGGGGCAGGCAGGGCCTGCTCAGGGTGAGGAAGCCAGGGGTCAGACCAGGGCCGGGCAGGAGGGAGGCTGCGGGGCGGCTGCCCGCCTCTCATAGGCAGCCGCGTGGCTGCAGCTTTGCAGACAGATGTTCTCCACTTCCCCAAGTCACAACGAGCTGATGGTAACGCGACACATTTTAATACTGACCCTGCGGCTGTGAAAAAGCCCTCTGTGCCTCTTGAGAAACCTGTATGCAGGTCAGGAAGCAACAGTTAGAACTGGACATGGAACAACAGACTGGTTCCAAATAGGAAAAGGAGTAAGTCAAGGCTGTATATTGTCACCCTGCTTATTTAACTTATATGCAGAGTACATCATGAGAAACACTGGTCTGGAAGAAGCACAAGCTGGAATCAAGATTGCTGGGAGAAATATCAATAACCTCAGATATGCAGATGACACCACCCTTATGGCAAAAAGTGAAGAGGAACTAAAAAGCCTCTTGATGAAGGTGAAAGAGGAGAGTGAAAAAGTTGGTTTAAAGCTTCACATTCAGAAAACTAAGATCATGGCATCTAGTCCCATCACCTCATGGGAAATAGATGGGGAGACAGTGGAAACAGTGTCAGACTTTATTTTTTTGGGCTCCAAAATCACTGCAGATGGTGACTGCAGCCATGAAATTAAAAGACGCTTACTCCTTGGAAGGAAAAGTTATGACCAACCTAGATAGCATGTTAAAAAGCAGAGACATTACTTTGCCAGCAAAGGTCCGTCTGGTCAAGGCTATGGTTTTTCCAGTGGTCATGTATGAATGTGAGAGTTGGACTGTGAAGAAAGCTGAGTGTTGAAAAATTGATGATTTTGAACTGTGGTGTTGGAGAAGACTCTTGAGAGTCCCTTGGACTGCAAGGAGATCCCACCAGTCCATCCTAAAGGAGATCAGTCCTGGGTGTTCATTGGAAGGACTGATGATGAAGCTGAAACTCCAGTAATTTGGTCACCTCATGCGAAGAGTTGACTCATTGGAGAAGACCCTGATGCTGGGAGGGATTGGGGGCAGGAGGAGAAGGGGACGACAGAGGATGAGATGGCTGGATGGCATCACCGACTCGATGGGCATGAGTTTGAGTAAACTCTGGGAGTTTGTGATAGACAGGGAGGCCTGGCGTGCTGCGATTCATGGGGTCGCAGAGTCAGACACGACTGAGCGACTGAACTGACTGACTGAACTGGAGGAGTAAACGCAGGAACATGTGGCCAAAGGTCCTTCCAGGAGCTGACCCAAATCAGCGGGGCCTGCCCGGGTCTGCAGTGAGGCTGCCGTGGGCTCTGGCCACGTCCTCTGCCACGGCACAGAACATCCGAGCCTCCTCCTCTCCCTCTGCTCCTCATGATCCGTCCCCCTAAGGGGAAAGGAGAGCTGTTCACCCTGAGCTCCTCGGAGGCAGCCACGTCCCTGCGGGGCCCAGGTGAGGCTGGGACTCCCGCCTCCACGCAGCCCCACCTTCCACCGGCCACGCACACTCCCCGCCCTGAGCGCAGACGAGCCGGGACACCCAGCCCCAGCTCCACTGACCTCTGCAGACGCTGCCCTCCAGACACACCGCGTCGGTGGTGCCTGAATGCTTTTGTCTGGAGTGTCCGGGACCTTTACCTGGGCTACACAACATGACAGGAGTCTCACATCACACTGCAACAAATGCGGTTGTTCCCCAAACAGTGAACTGAGAATTTATTGCTTCCTTTAACCTGTAGCCGTCCGCAATTTTAGTTCCAAAGATCTCTACTCTCTGTCAAAGCAGGCTGGGACCCGGGTGTCACGACAGTTTGCTTATCGACAGGGCAGACGCAGGCGTTCTCCCCAGGAGCCGGTGGGTAGGGCCCGCCAAGGCCCAGCCAGCGCTCACACCCCGGTCTCACCAGGAGGCCACCACTGCTCAGGAGCTGGCCCCCGAGAGCGTGAAGCTCAGCGCAGCCCCTCCTGCAGGCGGGCACCCCAGCTCCTTCGGTGCCCACGGACCCCGCGGGGCTCCACACGTCTTCCTGGCGGTTCAGACAAAGCCTTCTTCCCTTCCTTCCCCAGTTCCTCTCCTGAGATTCTCCCAACGAGGCGCGGGAGACTCTATGAGACCGAAGGAAACGCGGACACTGCTTCTGAGGCCACAGGCCTCCTGGATGCCCTAGGCCCTGCTCTCCCGGAGGACCCCAGGTGGGCCCCTAGGCACCCCGCGAGGGCGCTGCGTCCCCTCTGTCCTCAGACACTGATGCACAGGCTGCAGGGAGGTCCTGGAACAAAGCCCTGACGTCACCAGCCAGAGGCGTGGGTGAGCCGGGGCCCACAGCAGCTCCGCACGTGTGCGCGCGCGTGTGTGTGTGCGTGTGTGTGTGTGTGTGTGTGGCTCCCGGGGCTGCCTCCATCCCCACAGCCATCCCCTCCCACCCAGCCTGCCCCTGCATGACAGGGGTCAGGAAGCCCAGTCCTCCGGGTCCGATCACATCAGCGTCAGGATAAGCTGCCCTGGATGCTATGCTCAGGGCTGGGGCAGGTGGCCGTGACCCTTGGGGTGTGGAGATCCCAGCGCCCCTCACTACAGAGTTTTCCTGCAGTCCGCCCCGGCCCCCGGCACATCCCATCACACCGCCTCCTCACCCCCCCGGCCCCAGAGTCCCCACTGCCCCGGGCACCCGCAGCACCCCAGCTGCTGGCAGGCCCGGGCGTCAGCGGGGCCCTGAGGCAGCTGACGGGCTCCAGCGGATGGGAGACCCGAGGCCCAGGGTGGGGCATGAGCCAGGGACCGGAGGGGCTGGTCCCTCCAGCACAGGCTGTGAGTGTGCAGCTGAAAGGCCCGCGTGTGAGGCATGTTGTGCAAACCTCCTGGCGGGCTCAGTACAGTGTCTCCTGCCAGGCACGAAAATACTCTCGGAAATGGACCTCATAAAACAGGTTTGTTTCCAAATACTGCTCCCCCACGGCAGAGATTTGTAGCTGCTGTCCAGCATCCAATTCTCCCTTCATCCCCAGTAATAGAACCTGGATTCAGTTAGAGCAACAGAGCAGCCAGCTGCAGCACTACACTTCCCAGCCACCCCTGCAACTAGGCGTGGCCGTGCGACCAAGTCCTGGCCAACGGGATACACACAGGGAGCAAAACAGAGTAGAGATGGGGTGCTTTGGTTCTCTGGCGTCCTTGCTAGAATGCACATGTGATGGCTGGTTCTCCAGCATCTTGCCCGCTGTGCGAGGAGGCCTGGAAGACAAAGGCCACGCACCAGTGCGGCGGAGCACAAACAGGTCACGTAAGGCCCTGGGCCCCACGTGGAGCAGCCCTGGGCAGCCTGCCTTCCACCTTCTTCATGAGAGAGAAACACAGTCTTATTTAAACCACTCTAATGAGGCCAAAGTACCAGACTAACTGAATTTGAAAAATGAGTGCAAATAGATGTGTCATGGCCCGCAAAGTGAAAATTTCATGAGTCAGTGAGAATGTTCTGGGAAATGGGCAACACGAAGGCCTTTCTTTCCCTCTCGTGTGCTTTCCTGGCAGAGGCCTCTCAGGGCTGCGGGCGCTCCCCTTCATGGCACTGGCTGACCATCCACAGCCTTGCTTGGAGACACCTTTGCTCTCAAGGCCAAATGCAGCTATGATGCTCACCGGAGTGGCTGGGGTGCTCACTGGCAGGACAGGAAACAACCGGAAACAACTGGGCTGTACAGCATCCTAAGCCTCGCCAGGGGCCGAGTCCTAAGCCTCCCCAGGGGCCAGGCCTCGCTGGGTCCTAAGCCTCGCCAGGGGCCAGGCCTCGCTGGGTCCTAAGCCTCCCCAGGGGCCAGGCCTCGCTGGGTCCTAAGCCTCCCCAGGGGCCAGGCCTCGCTGGGTCCTAAGCCTCCCCAGGGGCCAGGCCTCGCTGGGTCCTAAGCCTCCCCAGGGGCCAGGCCTCGCTGGGTCCTAAGCCTCCCCAGGGGCCAGGCCTCGCTGGGTCCTAAGCCTCCCCAGGGGCCAGGCCTCGCTGGGTCCTAAGTCTCCCCAGGGGCCAGGCCTCGCTGGGTCCTAGGCCTCCCCAGGGGCCAGGCCTCATTGGGTCCTAAGCCTCCCCAGGGTCCAGGCCTCGCTGGGTCCTAAGCCTCCCCGGGTGCCAGGCCTCACCACACCCTCTGGTGGCACAGAAGTGACATGCCTGATGTCCAGGTGCTCTTCCTGGCAGCTGTGAATATGCTGGCAGGAGATGAAAAAAGCAGGCGTGGAGCCTCCTGGGGCCCCAGAAGAGTAAGCTCCTGCTGACGTGTTACAAAGTGACAGGGAACGATGCATCTTCCTCCAACTCTGAGCGATGCTCCTGCTCCCTCCGACCCGTCCCTGCCCACATGTGGTGGCCGCCTTGGGGAGCTTGGACAGCATGTGACCAGGGGAGGGACGACGTTGCCCACCTGCTGCCAACAGAGACACGCCCACCAGCCCCTGGCGAGCAGGGGGCATCTGCCAGGAGCCCATGCAGCAGAAGGGCAGGGCAGGAGCCAGCAGACTCCGGGCAGGGATGAGACCCATGGTCAGGAGTGCGCGAGGGCTTGGGGGTCATCCCATACCCAACTCCTCCTTAAAAATTACTTTAAAACATAATAACTTGCACTCTCCCAGGGTCACAATTTACAAGCGTACACACGTGGACTGCAGTGAAATCACTGGATGGACATCACCACCACAGGGCCAGGAACCCCAACATCTACACTAACTCTCAAACCACAGCGAAGTCTGCAGCCCAGAAACAGCTCCGACCTATGAGCTCAGCAGACACAGCATGAGGATATCCCACACGCACCGGCAGAGCTGGAATAAAGTGACAGCCTCGCTGGGTTTGGAACGTCCCAGCCCAGCCACTCGGAATCTCAAAAACCAGGCTTCGAGCATCAGCTTCTTAAAGGTCATTTTCTTCCCAAGTCCCATAGGCAGACCTGCAGCACCCTTGAGAATATCTTTAGGTTTTCCACAGACGCTGAGCCCATGGTCACGGGTGACACATCATTTAGGGGCCTGCCCTGTCATTAGGCCGCTGGGCCCATCTCCACACTGGGCTGACCCCCCAGGACTAGCGTGTATGAGGATTCAGGGGCAGCAAAGGGGGGCCAGACAGAGCTGTCCCTCCCCCAAGGCCATCCAGGGAGAGGCTGGCCCGCGTGGGGGCCCTGCGTGCCACCTGTCTAACCAGTGGTCTGCAGGCCTCTGGGTCATGTGGAGTCAACTCCAGAGAAAATGCAACGGGCAACTCAGAGAACCTGCTCCTGTTGGCTTCCAATGGAGGAAGCCTGGGAGGGACCAGGCCCTGGGGGACGCCTGGCCACAGTGAACAGGGGGCTTCCTGGACAGACAGGAGCTGGGGCTGAGTCTGCACCGGTGGGGGCCTGGTCCCATCCTCCATGGACCCTCAGGGGGCAGAGAGGAGTGTGTCTGAGCATCTGAGGCAGTGTTAGGGAGCTGCTGACACGGTGGGGTGGGGCGTGGGGGGCAGGTGGGCCTCGGCTGTCCTGGAGGTCACTGGGGGTGACAAGGTCCCCCATCCCCTCCTGCTGGGACCCCATTTCTGTGCCCCTGAGACTCCTTAGGCCACTGCAACAAGGGGAGACTTGAGGGAAGGGGTTTTCCCCTCCCTCGGGTGTCCCCCCCAAGCTGTCCCTAAGATGCTGGGATCGTAGGAGGCAGGTGTCCTTGGATGGCCAGCACAGCTCAGAGAAGCCCAGCAGCTCACAGGGCTCTGAAACCCACTGCACCCAGAAAACCCTCCTGGTAGGGAACCTGCCCACCACAGAGCCCCCACGTCTGAGGGGGAGGGAGTCAGGGGTGGAGGCAGGTGGAGCGAGACAGAGACAGACACTGCCAGACAGAGACAGAGAGACAGAGGGACGTGAGATCAGAAGTCAGGCTCCGGCTGCACCAGATGCTGAGACTTTGGGGCGTGACACTCGCCGAGCTGCGGACGTGAGAGCATGACTGTCTCCATCTCAAACAAACAAGGGGATGGAGGACCAAGACCTGGAACCCCCTCCAACCTGCAGGCCTCAGGTGGCCCCTGTGCTGGGAGGTGCAGAACTGGGCCTGGGCCACGGGTCTGGCTGGGTGAGTCTTTCGTCCAGAATCCTTTCCTGAAGCCAAGGGCAGTGGTATGGGCTCTAGCGCCCGCTTGCCTTGAAGGACCTAAGTAGGAAGGTGACTGTGCTGGGCTGGTGAGCTTTCAGGAGAACTTGGGGAGTCCAGCAGGGCGGCCAGCACAGAGTCCTCTGAACAAGACCCCAGGAGAAGGATAGTGCTGGGAAGACAGAGTAACAATGTGAGAGGAAAACAAGATAAGAAAAGGGAGCCTAATCACAGGGCTCCAGGGGAGGGCAGGGTGGGACACTCCCGAGGCTGAAAGAATGTGGAGGAGACTATCCGTCTCTGGAGGGAAGCCTGGGAAGCGCTGGACTGGTCAGGAAGGCCCCAGGCTCCTTCCTCTCCAGGGCTCCACAGCCACTGGAATCAGGAAGGTGCCCAAAGCTACCTGCTCAGAGGAGGGGCTCATCCACAGAGAGGAAGGCGGTGCAGGGTGGAACAATCCGCCTGGGCAGGAAGCGCCCAGAACACGCCCAGCACAGAGGGCACCACCTCCAGGGATTCCAGGGCAGGCACGTGGCCCAGAGGGCTGGCTCCAGGTGCCGGAGCCCCCACCCGGTCCAGGCACAGGGCGGCCGCCCCATCTTCTGCCCGCAACCCCGGAGACACCGGACAGGCTGCTCCTCTGCCAGAAGCAAAGGGCCCGTGGGAAATGCTCCCGCAGGCGTGTATTAGCTGCGATGGGGCAGCCGCATGGAGGATGTCCTGCCGTGGCTGGCGGGTGAGGACGGGCTGTCCCAGTGCCGGCCCCTTGAGCTGGCAGCGCTCTCAGCCCAGAGGCCGCGGCCTCCCCGTCGCACGTCAGGACGCACCGGGCTCCTGCGACTTCCTGAACTAAGACCAGGGCCTCGTCGAGGTCACACCCACACACGATCACAAAGAGCCAGGAATCTGAGGGTAAGGGAGTGATGCTTCTCAGGAGAGCCCAGACTCTCAGGAGCCGGGGGCCATGGGCGAGGTCACAGGACCGCTTCACTTGATGCGCTGCTTTTCCAAAGGCTTATTAGCAGTGAGTTGTGTTTGCAGGGTCTTCCCCACCCCTGGGGCCCAGGACCTCCTCAAAGTGAAGGATAGGATGGTGTGGACGCCTGGAGGGGCATCTGGTCGACCAGAGCAGAACATGAGGAAGTCCCCTAAGCTCCAGCCCCAACCCCCGACCCGAACTGGCTCCTCCAGAAGCCAGTGCCCCTCAGTGAACGCAGAAAGAGCTCGTCCGCCCGGGAAGCTGCTAATAAAGGGAAAGGTGTGACTGCGATTCGGGGATGGGTCAGGAAGGATAGGATTCTGAAAAATTACACGCGGCTTTGATGTGAAAGGAGTCCACGCGTTCCGATGGGGTGGATGGGGCGGGTGTGGGAGGCAACTCCCCTGGGAAGGGAGGGGGCAGGACGCCAGAGGGAGTGCCAAGTCCCTGTGTTAAAGTCGCTGCTGTGAGCACTGCTGTCCTTGCCCTCATTTCATCCACTGCAGACAAGCTTCTGGAGGGGGCATGGCCACCCACTCTAGTATTCTTGCCTGGAGACTCCCCGTGGATAGAGGAGCCTGGTGGGCCACAGTCCATGGGGTCACACACAGTCAGACACGACAGAGCGACTGAGCACAGACAAGGTTATAGCAAACCTAAGAACAGCTACAGTGGGGCGGGGTGGGCTCTGGGAAGGGCGCACAGTGACCAGCGTGCGGTGTGTTCAGCCCAAGCCTCTCCTGCCTGCAGGAGCAGGGCCCGGGTGGGGCAGGGCTGGTGCGGGCAGCGGTCTCATTGCCCTCAAGTCTGGTCACCTGCAAGCCCCATCCTGTGCTCTGTATGAGCCAGTGTTCCAGGCTGGGCCTGGGACTGGCAGGAACACACTTATCACACACCCCGCAGTCAGGCAGTGACCCAAGCAGCCAGCACACAGCCCGCGTGGGACCTTCAGAAACGCTCCACGGAGCAAGCTCCCCAGGGCCAGCAGGACTTATCATCAGAGATGGGAGGACAGACAGAAGAGACGGGGCAGGGCAGGACTGCAGCTCACACGGGTTAAAGCATGCCACTGCTGACACGGGAGAGTCACCAGTCACAGCTCAGCCACTGCAGCCGTGGGCTGTGCCAAGGCCAAGGAAGGGCACAGGCCGGTCATCGCCATCAGGATTGTTTCAGAGAGGGGACCACGGGCTGGGTCAAGCCAGCCAGTCAGAAACCTGAGTTACAGTAAAAGCCTGCATCCTTCACACTCATTTGTTCATTGCATGAAATGCTTATTCCACCCCAGAAGAATTCTTTAAAAGAAATATTCCAGTAGAACCAAAAACAGCTGTGAAATCATCCTGACCTCAGGGTGTGAAGTGAGGCAGGGTGAGCCCACCCCTCTATCAGTCCTACTTCCCAGCGGGGAGCTCCTGGGCACACACCCCAGCCTCTGCCCCACCTAAGATGGCACAGAGCACCCAGGGCCACTCCCTGTGGTCGGCTGCCTGTCGCCCCACATTCTTCACGACATTTTTAATAGAAACTTTTTGAACTGAACTGTCCTGAGCCAGCACCTTAGGCTCCTGCAGTCGCCGCGGTTCCCAGGGTACACCTTGCGGCTGCCCGGCCCGCCCTCCCGCATGTGCCAGCCCTGCTCCGTCCTCCCAGTCCTCCCAGCGTGGGACCTGCTGCCTCCGGCAGGTCCAGCCCTCCGTCTTTGAAGCTGAGGCTCCCGCCTCTAGATAGGGATCTGTGGACAGCCCCACCCCCACCTCTAATCTGGCCAAGGGGGCAGGGAGGCAGGAAACTGTTCCGGCTCTTCAACCATTTTTTTCGTTTACGTTTTAAACTGGACCCTACTCTTTCTGGTTGAGCTGTCAGAGCTGCAGTTTCCTTCAAGGCGGCTGCCTTCCGAGGCCTGCCGCGGGAAGCGACTCTGGGCGTCCACAGGACCCCCCCCCCCCCCCCCCCCCGCCGCCCCACTGGCATCGGCCGCCTCTCCCGCGCTGAGGGGCAGCTGGCATCACCGGAGAACAGGGGCTCGAAAGGACGAGGCCTGCGGGTGGCCTGGGCGGCACACCGCACCCTGCCCTTCCGCCGCCGCCGCCCTGTATAAGGGTCGGTGTGCCCGCAGAAGGGTTTGCCGCACACCCCAGGCTCCCGCCCGTGCGCGCGGACAGTGTCCCCTGAAGGGTGGTGCCGCGGGAGCGGGGGTCGAGGTGACCCGCCTGCCCCGACGCTCCGCTCGCGGCCCTAAGGCTCCGGGCGCACGCCTCGCCGCCCCGCGCTCACCGTCTCGGGGTCGTTCTCGAACACCTCGCGGGCCTCCTCCCGGCTGCACAGCTCCTCCACACACTCCCTCTCCAGGTGGCCCTGCTTGGCCTCCTCGAAGACCTGGTAGGCGCGGCGCTGCCTGGGCCTCAGGAACTGCGCCGCCTCGCGCGCCCGCAGCATCACGGCTTCCCGGGCGCGGGCGGGAGGAGCGGGGAGAGAGCGGAGACTCGCCGTCAGCGCGGCGGCGCCGGGGCCGGGGCGCGCAGGGCCGAGACGCACGGGGCGGAGGGGCGCGCGGGGCCGAGGTGCACCGGGCCGGGTTGGGGTGCGGGTGCCGAGGCGCCCCTCGCCCTCCAGGGGGGCGGAGTGCTGGGGGTCTCCCGGTCCGGCGCGCCCCGCGGCCCCGCGCGGTACTCACTGTGCGCCGACTCGGAGGCCAGCAGGAGCAGCAGCAGCGCGGTGCCCAGGGCGGCGGCGGGTCCGTGCGGCATGGCGGGGCGGGGCGGGGCGGGTCGGGGCCGGGGCCGAGGGCCGGCACTGAGACCGGGGCCGGGAGCCGGGCACGCGCGGTCAGAGCGCCCGGGGGCCCGTGGCGAGGCGCGGACGCCGAGGGGCTGTGGCTCCGGTCATCCTGTGCGAGCGGCTCTGAAGGTCACATCCCGGCGGCGGCACCGCGGCGCTCGCGCGGGGCTGGGCGGGGGCGGCGGCGGGGGCGGGGCGCGCGGCAGGACCGGCCTCGGGGCCGCGCGGGGCGGGCGGGGCGCGCCGGCTTCTCCGCCGGGCCGAGCGGGTTTTCTCAGGAAGATCAAAGCCCGGAGGGGCAGCGGGTCTTCGGGACGAAGGCGGGGAGTTCCCCCCCACCTCGCCCCCGGCCCCCACGCCCAATCGCGGGTTAAGTTTATGTCACCGGGCGGTGCGGGTCTTCGGGACGAGGGCGGTGCGGGTCTTCGGGGCAAGCCGGCCTCTCCGCCCGGCCGAGCGGGTTTTCTCAGGAAGATCAAAGCCCGGAGGGGCAGCGGGTCTTCGGGACGAAGGCGGGGAGTTCCCCAGCCCCCGGCCCCGGCCCCCGCGCCCAATCGCGGGTTAAGTTTATGTAACCGGGCGGTGCGAACGCGGAGAGGAGGTCACCCGAGTACAGCCTGTCAGGTACAGACGGACATTTAGCAGCTTCAAACCTCTTTCCACCCCGTCCCCCGACTGCGCCCCAGATCTCCGCGTCCTTTTTGAAGACTTTATTCCGGGGCACGTATTCTCAAGACCACTACCCACCAAAGGAGAGACACGAGCGAGCCGCACTGGGGTCCAGGGAGCGAGATGAGATGATGTCCTTCTGTAGTTTCTGTTTTCACGGTGATGACGTTGGAAAACCTCGAGGGCTCCCAGTAGCTATTTAAACCGAAAGCAGTGTTCTTTCGTTCTGGGGGACCAATATTTCGCAAAGTCACAGCAAAAAAAAAAAAAAAAAATCCACATAAGCAAAACCAAAGCAGAGCAGCCCCCTCGGGGGACCGGGGCGAGTACCGGGCGGCGCCGCTTCGGGGGTCCTGACCGGAGCACGCGCCCGCGCGGGACAGTAAAGGGGCGGCGAGGCACCCCCACCCTGACCTCCAGTCCGCACCTGCGCCCACCCCACCTTCCCTGGAGGGCCGATGAGCGCCGCTGCTGGCAGATTCCTTGAGGTCAAAGGTTTGAAGGTGGGGTAGTGAAAGTGAATATGTTAATTTCAGGGAAAAGGGTGTTCCCCCAACCTCTACAGAATTAACAATTTAATAGCCCGGACGTCTGCCCCATTTTTTGCGCTCCGTTCCCAGCCTCCCACCTCAGCGGGGACTCCAAGCCGGCTTGGAATGGCAGGCGCTTACACAGAATATTGACCACGTTAATCTTCCTGCTTGTCCTAACTGAGGAGAAGCACTGCTTTCAAAAATCTGGGGGAGGCAGAAAATCCTTCAGTCGTGATTTACACCAGATCTTTAATTAATTGGTGGCACTTCTGTTATTGGAGGTCCCAGAGCTGCTTGGATCTGTGAGCTTACAGTTTTCATTGAATTTGGGAAAAAAAATTGGCCATTATTTTTCAAATGCAGTTTTATGTCTCTCAAACCTCTCCTCCTCTGGGAACTCCAGTGGCACATACATATGGCTACTTGAAGTTTTCCCAGAACTTACTAAATGCTCTTTTTAACATTTTTTTCTCTCTATGATTTTGGTATTTTCTTTTGTTGGGCCTTCAAGTCCCCCAATCTCTTCTTTTGCAGCGTTATATCCATCCATCCACGCAGGGTCTTCTTCATCTCCGACGTTTGTTTCTGTCTCTGGAGCTTCGCCTGAAGCCTCTTCAGGCAGGAGCAGAGCTGGATGCCCTCCTGCTGCAGCCCCGCGGCAGGGCCCCTGGACCAGGGATGCTCCAAAGCCCATGAACAGAAGAGTCCCACTCTAGCAGAAGGGACTGGAACTGTCCAGGCCATGTGAGAACCTCGGGGTTGGCGCCTCTGATCATTTCAGGTGGTTCTTTCCCAGTCTTGGGAGTCTTCCCGAGATTGTAGCAACTCAGCCAAAGAGGTCTCAGAAGCTCCTTCTCTGGGCAGCAGTCTCCCGGGAGGGATGGGTGGCTGGGGTCCCCTCCCTACAGTGGGAGAGGTCTGGGCCCACCTTCACCTGTGTTCTGTCCCGCAGGGTCACTCATTGCCTGATGGCAGTGTCTGGAATACTGTCATTTCCTAGATTTGTCTGGTTCTGCAGTTGTTTCAGACTCTGCCTGGTAAATCAGACAGGAAGTTGAGTCTGGGCCACGTGACACTGTCTTGTCCAGAACAGAACCCTCCAGACGTAGCTTAATGAAGGTTTTTTTACCCCCAAACCATGTTTTGCACCCACTGGTAGGTACTTGGGGCTTCCCTGGTGGCTCAGATGGTAGAGAGTCTGCCTGCAATGCAGTAGACCTGGGTTCAGGCCCTGGTTTCAGTGTTTTGTTAACCTGCAGTTTTTAACGACATAGGGTGGAGGGTAGCAGTTTTATCAGATGTGAGTTTTTATTTCCACTGTATTTCTCAGAGTACATGCTGGATCCTGATGTAAAATGTATTTATTGCTGTGGGTTATGGTCCAAAAGTTTGAAAGATGTTGCTAACCATCGTGAGTCAACGTGGTCCAGCCCCACTGAGGTGAAAGTACTATTGTGGAAAAGTCCTTCAGGGTTTCCCAGGCTGCTTCAAGCTCAGCCCTGGGTCCCAGGACCCCTCAGCCCCGGCAGACCAGGGTGGTTGCTCCCCATACTCTGCCCCATTGGGGGTTCCCTGGCAGCCTGTGACTTACAAGTGGTTTTGTGCCGAGCTCTGTGTGAAGTGGTTTCGTGGAATGCTCTAGGGTCTTGCTGGAAACAACAGCCATCCCCAGGCGAGGCTGCTGAAGTAGCCTGGTTAACCCTGCTTGTCTAAAACTAGCGCCCTGGCCTGAGGCTGGGCCTGGTGAGGGCAGCCGGGGGTGGGGGGGCTCTGGGCCCAGATGCAGTTCACACCCCAGGGAGCCTTTGGCGGTCACCTTTCTACACCCCGTTTCCTTATCTGGGGCACAGCGCAGATAAGGGTCGTGAGAGAGAAGGGGCCGTGGCCTCCGTGTCGTGTGTCTGGCTGCAGCGGCTGCTGCTGGTCAGCAGACGCTGGTTCCGCCCGGGGCGTCCGCGCACTCAGCTCCAGCACACGAGACGCGTGGGGGCTCGCGCACCAGAGGCACCTGTGGGGCTGAGTACACGGAGGCCGAGGCTCTCGGAGGACAGCCTCCCCGGCCCGCAGGCCTCGCGGGCTGCCTGTTTGGGATGCAGCGTGGGCCCGGTGCGGCCTCCTGGGCCAACTGCCGGGACTCCCGGATTCAGAGGTGTGCCCACCAAGGCCAGTGTGGCTGTGTGTGGGGCCCATCGGTTGGGTGACTGAGAAGTCCTGGCCGGCGCTGACCTTGGGCCCTGGTGGTGCTGGACCCCCTGTGCCGGCAGGTGACGTGTCCTCTGGCAGCAGCGAGACGGTGCTGTCCTGAAACCCGAGGAGCCGCGTGGTTCTGAGGGGCCCCGCCGGAGCTCCAGGGGCGCGTCCGTTTGGCCTGAGTGGCCCTGGCACTGTGCGCTCAGCTGCCTCACTGGCACGCAGAGCTCCCTGAGAGGGCAAGGTTGCTGGGCAGACGGAATCCCACAGATGCCCCTTGTGTCCGTTGACAGAAGCGCCGTTGTACCGGAGGGGTAGATAAACACGCCACCACAGGAAAGTTTACAGTTTTAGAGTTTGTGGGTCACTAGCTTCTGTTCAGAACATTGTTTTTCCTTTCTGGCTGATAAGGTGTTTGTTAGAAAGCTATGTAAGCTGGCTTAGACTGTGTTCTAAAGATCTGAAACCCAGACGCAAAGGTCTCGCTTTGCTGCAGCGACCTCCAGTGAAGTCACAGTTCTTGGGGCTTCCTCCTCAGTCACTGGCACTGGCTGGGCGGGAGGCTCGGGGGTCAGGGCAGAGCCCTGCTCGCCGCCCCGCAGAGCTCCGGGCGGACTTTTAACCTTATCATTGTGACAAAGACTGATTTTGCAAAGCGTGATAGGAAGTGTTCTTTTCATATCTACTCATCTCCCAAGCAGACTTTGTTAGTCAAGTATGTCTGAACACACTGCAAGCTGATTTTAAGTTGAGGCAGAGCAACTGTGAGAAGACTGTTCCTGGGAGGGTCAGTAGTGGCTTCTTCCGGCGGGAAGCAGCCAGCAGGAAGGGCCTGGACGGGGCAGGAAGGGGCAAGAGAGGTGGGTGCAGGCGTGAGGCGCCAAGAGCAGGCTGTGGGCACAGAGCCCTCTCCATCGGGGCTGAGCTGCGGACACAGAGCCCCCTCCTTCGGGGCTGAGCTGTGGGCACAGGGCCCCCTCCATCGGGGCTGAGTCACGGACACAGGGCCCTCTCCGTCGGGGCTGAGCCATGAACACAGGGCCCCCTCCATCGGGGCTGAGCCGCGGGCACAGGGCCCCCTCCGTCGTTGCTGAGTCACAGGCTCTGTGGGGCCCGGGATCCTCCCCTTCAGTCTCCCATCTTCTGGTTCTGTGACTCCCCGAGTCTCCATGTAAGACTGACCATCTGGTTAGCTGCCGTTTGCTGAAACATCAAGGTTCCCACGGCTTTCAGCGTGCTGGGAAGCAGGGCTTGGAGCTGGCACGTCCCTGGAGGGCAGGTGACGCGTGGTGGCCTGACCTTCACTTGTTGCCCAGGTCACTGGATGCACATGCGCAGCTGCAGCGGCATGGATCCCGTCGGTGAGGGGATGCAGCCTCCATGGGCCCGTGGGCTGCCATGTGCCTGGGGACATGTGGTTGAGAGCAGCTACCTGTGGAGGGTGCAGGGGATGTTCCCTTACCGTGTTCTTGCGTCTCTGCACCTGTTCTGTCTTTTGCAGCAAGCACGAGTTACTGCTACGACAAGCCCATGAGTATCGAATGTTGGAGCCCCTGCGGGTGGGGAGACCAGGTGCAGAGGGAGGGGCCTCCGTAGATGCAGAGGCCAGGTGTGAGACCCACCCCAGCTTCGCGCTCAGAGGAGGTGCCTCCCCTGGTGTGAGGAGGCTGAGCGTGTGGTGTCTCCGGCCAGTCAGGCCCAGTCCCAGAGGGGCTCAGGGCTGCCTGTCTGTCGGGCCGAGTTACTGGGTGCTTCTGTCTGTAACAGCCGTCAGTATCTTTGAAGTCGAATGACTTGGTCTCTGCTGAGGCCAGGGGTGGGCGCCCGGCCAGGGGCCAGGCCTGCTGTGTCATTGGTCATTCAGCTGACAAAAAGGAGGGGTCATGATAAGACAGTAGTGACATCCCCCGAGCTCGTCCCCTTCGCTGGTGACGGGTGCGGGTCAGTGTCCAGGCGGGTGGGCCAGGCAGGGCTCCGGGCTGCTCCTCCCTGCCAACCGTCTGATGAGCTGCGGCCCGAGCCTCCACCCAAGTCACACCAGTGGCTTCCGTTGTGGGGACCCGGGTCAGTCCTTTGCGGCCAGAACTTGTGCACCTGTGGGAAGCGGGGAGGGTGACGCTCGGGTGTCTTGGTCTGATCTGCCTTCCAAGGCTGGTCTAACAGCGCCATGGGGGATGCCTCCTGAGGACCCCGGAGTCGTGTGCAGCCTCAGTTTTGAACCCACCACCTGCCGACAGAAACAATCTGGGATTATGTACATGGGTGCCTAGATGAGCTGGTCTGAGCCTTGACCTTTACACAAACTGATGAGCTTTGCTTTAGTTAATGAAAAAAACCTGGTTCAGTGAGAGCTTGAAGACACCTAGAAATCATCCTCTGGGGAGGATCAAAAATGTTTCCAGTAGCTGCGGGAGCCCCTGAGGTTGACCAGCTGCTTTAACACTTGTGGAGTTGGTTTCACCTTCAAGGGCAGGACAGGTGAGCGGTGACCTGTGAGGCCATCCCCATGCAGCCAAGACACCAGCGTGTGAACTTGGGTTCATTTCCTGAGGTCGGCAGAGCCGGGAGGCCCGTCTCCGCAGGCTCCTGACCCCAGGCTGCCTCCCTTGTGGTTTGTCCTCTGTCTGTGGGCGTGACATGCTGTAGTTTTAAATATTTCAAAACCTGACTCTCACACAGATGCAGAATGAACAAGTGTCAAATATTTATCCTCTCATTAACGAGGGAATCAGAGAGTGAAGTTGTTCCAGGAGCATTTTAAGGAGCTGGTGTCCACAGCCGCTGAGGGACTGCGTGCAGGGCTGTGGGGCTGGATGCTCAGGGGCTGTGTGCCCCGCAGGGTCGCGTGGAAGGAAGTCACGTGCCCCTTTGCCGGTGAAGCTCTAACCCCACAGTGACTCTGCAGCCTGCCTCCGTGACCCGCAGGGCGCTGGGCCCCAGTGAACGCCTGGTGGGCTGGGCAAAGGGACAGGCTGACGCTGGGGTCTCGCCACACGCTGTCCGGCCAGATCTCCAAGTCTGGGGTATTTTTCTCAACACAGATGGTGCTCTCCTCCCCGAGAAGAGGCCATCGTACTATCAGACAATGTGGTCTGTCCTCAAGTAGCCTTTAACCTGCTCTGGCCGGTGACTGGAGCCGTGACTCCAGGTAACAGGAAAGCTGGTTCACAGGCCTGATTCCCTCACAGTGGGCTTCCCCATTCACGAACGCCCTGGGGTCAGTGCCCACCTAGAACACCTGGCGGAGTGGGCCTGCAGGTGCCTCCCTGAGGACCACTCGTCCTCAGAGTGGGTCTGCTTCCTCAACAGCTCTTTAACTTACGCTTAATGGAGAACAAGAAAATTCTTGTTGGAATTTCTGTTTGGAAGCCAAGAATAGATCTGTAGGCTGTTGCATCTGTAAAACAAATTCCAGGTGGTGAACCTGATCCCGTTCTTAAGACTCCACGGTTAGCAGCACCCACCTCTGCCGCTCCATCCCTGGCAGTGTGCTGTGGAATCTGCTGGTGATTGGTGCTCAGGGAACCTCAGACCTGGAGGCGGGCCCTGCCAATCAGGGCCGGAGGGTGCTGGCTGGGGACGTGAGGCTGTGCACGCTCCCCCCACCCGTCCTGGCCGTCTGTGAGCAGGAGGGGAGCCTCGGGGTCTGCTCCCCTCCCTGAAAGCCATGAGGGTCTCGGGGCTTGGACGTGGAGGTGACTCCGTGGTACAGGCCAGCCACCCCCATCTTCACAGGTAGCGCTGTGTTCCCTGGGGAGGCCTGTCTGTCCTCTGTCCAGGGCACATCTCCCGGGTGACACCCTGGTATTTAGTCACCCCCCCCCGCCCCCCTCCCCCTGCAATTCGTGAAGCCCAAGGTTGCAAGCAGCCTGTTTACTTGATGAGGACATTTCCTGGGAGCTGAGCAGGGCGGGGTAACTGATCTCCAAACAGCCGGCTTCCAGGTGACTGTCCCAGGTGACTGAGAACCGAGGCTCTGTGCTTGGTGGGGGCGACACTCACTGCAGAATGCGGAGCGAGGCCTTCCTCCTGCCCAGGCTGTTGCGCTCTGGGACGTGTGTGATTCACGCTCCACATGAAATCACATCTCCTTCTCCTGCTTTTTATCAAAAGAGGCAAGGGAAACAACCCATTAGTTATGGATGCTCTTGCTGCCAGACGCTCTGTGATCGCGGAAGCCAGAGCCGAGTGGGGCCTGGACACCCTCCATCCCTCGGCCCCCGAGGCGCGGAGGCCGGTGTTCTGGTGCCGAGAATGAGCTCATGCCGTCCAGGGATTTAACAGAACAGATGACTTGCTGCCCTTGCACTTGATGCACGTGTGGTTTCTAAGTGTGAGGTGGGCGGCCTGGAGCTGCTGCGATGTGGGGGCGATGCAGAGGCAGACGCGGGCCCGAGCCGCTGCCCCCTTCTCCAGGCCGCTGCCCTCCCTCCACCCGACAGGCTCCCCATGGGAGGCTGGCACCCCCATCTGCCGCCTGCTGGTCAGGGACCACGGCACTGCAGAGGGACTTCATGGGTGAACAGCCCACACGGGCTGCAGGACCCTGTGTGTGAATCGAGCGCATCTTTGTAAACTGGAGAGGACTTGGTGAGCACTGAGCGTCCTGTTGGTGCTGGAAATCCCAGGTCCGTGGTGTCTGAGTACCGCGGTGTCCCCAGGGGAGGTGGGGGACCCAGCCACCGCTTGAGGGTCAGTTGTGTTTTGAGCACTTTCATCACACTGTTTTGCTTTCATTCCCATTTTGCAGACGAGGGGTGTGAGGCTCAGAGAGGGTAAGCATTTTCCCTGGTATCAGAGGCAGAAGTGGTTGAGCTGAGTTGGAATCCAGTTCAGCGTCTCTCCGGTCTTGCAGTGACTCCAGGTCCGTGGGGGAGGGTATGGATGAGCTGCGTCATCTTTCATGTTAAGAGAAGTTGCCGTGTCACTGCTGGGGAGTGTGTTCCGTTCCTGACGGGTCCAGGTTGTCCGCTCAGTATTAAGGTCACGTGTTCTCTGCATGTGACACCTTTAGAAAAGCAATCATTCATTGAGTATATGGACCACGTTTTGTTTGCATCTTCTTCAGTTGAGGGACACCTGGGTTGTGTCTCCTCTTTGGCTGTTGTGAGTGATGCTGGTGTGAATGTTGACGTGTTCACTGTATTTTCTATTTCCTACGTGTCCCCATAAACATGGCTGTGTCATTTTTCAGTTAGTGGTTGTTTTAGAAGTGCATTTTGAAAATATTATCAGTGCCTTTATTTCCATTCCACTAAATTCAATATGGTTATTACATAAATTTTTTTATATAAATAAAATATTTAAGCATAATATTGTGAGTTTCAATGTATCTGCTTTTCAATTTTTCAGTGTCTTTCTCAAAGACTTCTAATGTTCCAGAAAAACTACTAAACACACACACACGCACATGTCCAGAGGTGCATGTTCTTGCTTCTGTCTCAGGCCCCCATGTGGCCCTGCTGGCTCTCACGGCCTGGTCCTGGGGACACCGGGGGGTTGGAGGAAGCAAAGTGTCATCGTCACCATGGTAATTACCAATAACTGGTTTCTGCCAGGGCCCACAGGTGTCTTCTAGACTCCGAAGGAAGCGCCTGCAGGAAGCCTGGTGCTGGGCCCCAGTGGCTTCACAGTGATCCAGGCCGTGGGCACCGTGGTGCTGGCTCGTCCCTCCTCGGGGGCGCCTGCTCGCGCCTCCTGCCTGTGGCTCAGTTCTCACGCGGTTTTGGCCTGCACACCCTGGGCCCCCTCCTGGCGCACCGGCCCTGGGGACCCAGTAGCCACAGGCTGCCTCCGTCCCCAGCAGTGCCCACATCCGGCCACGCCTCAGGCACCCCCTTCCCAGGCTGCTGGGCCTTTTGGGCCCTGAGCCTCTGGGCTGACCTCCTGGCCCCGAGGCTCTGCGGGCTGCTGTTTACCTGAGGTCTTGCCCATTGGCTGGGGCTGCAGAAATTGGGGTTCCGCCTGACCGAAGTCTCCACCTGACTTCCTGTTTCTGGTTCTGAGATTTGGGCCAAAGGCCGCAGAGCTAGTGGATAAAGGACCATTTGACCTCGCTGACACGTCAAGGGCCTGAGAGAAAGCGCTGCAGCGTGTTTAAGCGGGAGAGCGGCTGCAGGACCCATGGCCTGTCTGGCACGTGGCCCAGCCCAACGCGGCCACCCCCCCAGTGGTGACGGAGCCACGAGGGGTGACAGGCCACACGGCGCCCCCGACGCGCCCCCGGTCTTTCCAAGAGAGACCCGAGACCCGTCTCGGGCTGGAATGCGGCAGAGGAAACGCTTTTGTGCAGCCCAGCTTATCTGATTTCCCAGCTTGTTGCTCCGTCTTATCAAAACAGGCCGCTTCCTGTGTTACACAAGGCGAGGAGGTGTGAGCGGCCCGGGCAGTGGCTGCAGCTAAAGCCCGGCGTCGGAGGAGGTGGCCTTCTGCCCCTGGTCTGGACGGGACAGGCGGCTTGGGGCTTGGATTGTGAGGACGCCAGGTGAGGGACACGGCGGGCTGGACAAGGGGAGGCCCTTCACCAGCTGGTCTTCCCTCTTTGAGCCGCCCACAGGGTGGTGCCTGGTGTAGGCGGGCCTGCAGGACGGCGGAGGAGGACGCGTGTGCGCGGCTGAGACGGCCGTGTCCGCGGCCAGGGTGTGTTCGCCCCAGATTAAAGTGAGTGAGCCGCCTCGAGGGCCCCTTGTCCACCCAGGTGGAGGCTGTGCGCCCTTCCCGAGGGCAGAGCCCGCCCCTCGGCTTTGGTCCAAGCAGCCCCGCAGAGGAACGGGCGCCCAGAGTGGTCCGTGCTGTGGAGGGGGCTCCACACGCGCTGAGACCGAGGACTACGCACAGACAGCCCACCCCCACTGCAAGGATCCGGCCCGCCGCCGGCCTTGTTTTGTCTACACCCCACCCACTTCCTCATAGGGTTATTTTAAGCCAGTCCTAGACGTCATATTATTTTATCTGTAAATATTTCAGAAAGTATTTCTAAAAGCTAGATAAGAACTAAAAACACCCCAGGAAACCACAACTCGCATTTTACAATGAAAATAAGTGACAGTGACTCCTCCCGGTCATCAGATATCAGAGTGCGGATTTCCCCGACTGTTTCCCCGGTGGTTTCTTGCTGTTTCAGCGGCTCTTTTGCCATCTTCTGGTCCAGGCCAGGCTCTGGGCTGGGCGCGGGGAGGGGTCAGGCGTGGCCCAGGGCACCTTGGGGGGCATACCCGTGCACTGGGGCCAGAGGATGGGGCCCAAACCCCCAGGAACTTGGCCGCCCTCCAGCCGGGGGAGTGTCTGCGCCCAAGAGTGGAGGCAGGGTGTGTCGAGGGTGCAAAGGCTGGATGGAGAGGTGGGCTGGGACCCCGCACTGGGGCCATGACAGCTCCCCTGGATGAACCTGACTGAGGCTACAAGCACGTGAAGTGTTCATGGGAGCTGGCTGCCTGGAAGCCTTCCGTCCCAGGGGTCTGCAGTGACCCCTGACCCCCAAGCCCCTCGCCCATCAGCCCACCCACGGGAGCACCTTGTGTCGGCAGGAAGTCCGAAAGTTCAGCTCTGAACATGCGCGCAGCTGTGACCGCCATTCTGCCCCTGAGTCCCGGACCCCCAGGCTGGCTGTCCTCCTCTGGACCGGGGTGGGGCTAGAACCACACAAGCTCCGGGAGTCGGTCGGAGTCCACGGTACAGGGTCAGCTCCCGCCTGCAGCCCCCACACGAGCCCCCGGCGTCGGTCGAGTCGGCAGTCAGGGTCAGCTCCCCCCACCCCCACCCCGAGGCCTCCCTGACTCCGACCTACCTGCCTCCCTCCTTCCCTCCTCAGGACTCTGAGGTTACACTCGCCGTCGGTACCGTTGCCCGGCCTCAGATCCTCCACGTCCACAGTCCCATCGGCCACAAGGGCGTTACCCCCACCCACACAAACCCTGAACAGCTCTGCACCAAGTGAGCAGATGCCTCCTCAGGGTGCCCGCAGACTCGCGGCTCCCAGGCCCCGTCAGGTAGTTTTGCTGAGGTTCTGTGCCAGCGTGAATGGCTCGAGGCGATGTCCTGATAAACAGTTGTGTCATCAACCGTTGATAAGACATGTAGCCATAGTTCCTGTGAGAAGTGATCTTTCAGATGCAGACATTCACGTGCTGGGGCTGCCCCCCCCCCCCCCCCCCCCCGCCCCGCATCCGTGGCCGTCTCTTCCAAAGAGGGGATTCTGGGTCCTAGATCCACCCATGCCCCAGGGTGGGGTGGGCTCAGGGAATTCGGGGGTGAAGGCCATGGTGCAGCTGCCACCCCCTCTCCTGGGGGATCACGTGTGAGAGACTCAGGGCCCATCAGCTGTGCCCCCAAGTCCTGCAGCCCCAACCCAGTCCTCACCTGGACCCTCTCCCGGGCTTCTTGCATCCATTCGTTGAGTTGATGATTATTTATCAAGTTCACATCATCATCTTCCGGGAACCATGGGAGATGTGGAGACGAGAGGCACAAAATAAATGAAAAATTCAAATATGGGGCCTTTTGCAAAGAACTTACCTTCTTTAATGGGGCAGATCTTAAGCAATGAATTGTCCAGATGGCACACCTGGAGTGTGGGTCCTGACAGTGGTGTGAGAACTGACTCTGGGGGAGGTGGCTTCCTGCCATCTGGGGTGGGCCTGGGGGAGGAGATGAGCCTGGGGGGGTGCTCCATCTGTAGCCCACGAGGCTGTGTGGGGCATGTGCCCGGAGGGGACTGAGGCTGGGGCTGGAGGCAGGGGTCTGGGGGAGACCTTGGGCGTCTCCAAAGTGACTTACCCGAAGGACCCCCTCGTGGCTCCTGAGTCTGACCGGCTTACCCCATGAGTATCAGAGCCCAGCCACAGCCCGTGGCCGCGCCTCTCACACAGTCAAGGTGAGGGCTTCGGCTGAGGACAAAGGGGTCGTCAGCAGGACAAGCTTGCTGCCAGCCGGTTCACTGCCCGGAGGGCCAGTGTGGCACGTAGGAGCTCTGCTCGCCAAACCCTTTCATGTTTCAGGGGAACGGAAGGCAGAGGATGAGCATCCACTAGCCCAGCCTTTTATCTGCCTCGGACTTGAGGACAGCTAGAAGCGGTCAGCTTGAGGAGCTGAGATAAACGGACCATTGACCTTTGGCATCCGCTGAGATGCTTGTCATCTTTCTTGAAGTATTGCACCGGCTACCCCTCCACTGCGTGCTGGGGAATTAGGGAGCAGTCATCTCACCTTGTTTCCCATCTTAAGAGAAAACTGCTGTTGCACTGTAATCATTATATTAAGTGTAGACTCTGTAAATGCCCTTTATCAACTGAAGCAATTATCCTCTGGTTTTGCTGTGTTCTTCTAATGTGGGTTCTTCTAGTTTGCTGGGTTTTTTAAATCATGAATGTTGAATTTGGCAAAGGCCTTCTGTACATGTGTCTCCACACATCTCAATGACCACATGGATTAATTTTTTTCTATAATCCTGTAAACAACAAAAATTCATTTTTAATTAAATTTTGAAAAACTTTGAGGTAATTAAAGATTCAGGCCAGTTGTAAACATTAAAGCAGAGAGACTGCTGTGGCCTCCTTCGCACCCCCCTCCAGCGGGAGCACTGTGGAGTGTCGCAGCCGGGGCGCGGAGGCCAGCGGAGGCCTGGGGCGCCGAGGGAGGCGGAGGCCCGGGGCGCGGAGGCCGGGGCGCCGAGGGAGGTGGAGGCCCGGCGCGGAGTCCAGCGGAGGCCGGGGCGCGGAGGGAGGCAGAGGCCCGGGGCGCGGAGTCCAGTGGGGCTGGGGCGGCGGGGGCCGGGGAGGCGAGGGCGGCAGAGCCAGAGAACAGCTTTGTCTTCCCGAAGGTCCAGCAGGTGCCTGCTTTCTGTCACACTCTGGTACCTGCAAGCACTTGGTTTTATGTTGTATCTGGAATTTATACTTGTTATGTTTGGAAAGACGGGTTCATGGGGAGCTACTGCCATGAAGTGGAGCCTGTTCTTCTCTGTACCTTTTATACGTGAAGGAAATGACTGCTCTTTGGTCAAGTGCACAGAAAACTTCCCCCATTTTTCTTTATTATGTTTATTTCAAAAGGCTGTTTGCGTGTGAAAGAGTGCTGCTCATACGTAGAGTAGCAAATGTAAATTATTGTTGTTGGGCTGTAAGGATGTGTGTGTCTGTGCTAAGCTGCTTCAGTCGCGTCTGACTCTGGGGCTCCCAACCGACTCTAGCCCACCAAGCTCCTCTGTCCTTGGAATCTCCCAGGTGACAATACTGGTGAGGGTTGCCACTTGCTTCCCCAGGGGACCTTCCCGACCCAGGGATGGGACCTGCGTCTCTTCTGTGGCCTTCATTGGCAGGCAGGCTCTTTACCACTAGCACCACCTGGGAAGTCCCAGGTGGTGAGGATAGCATCTGACAGAGTTTAAAATGATGCTGTTAATTTTATTACCTTTTCTCCAGTTGTCTGGATTTTGTATCCAGAGAGGTAACCAGGTTTCCCTTAGAGCAGCCTGTTTTCCTTTCAAGATTGTAAAGTTGTAAAAACACTGACAGCAGAAAAATCATGTTTCCATCTATTGCTTTTCTTCTTTCCTTCCTTCCTTTCTTCTTTCAAATGTAAATCCTTGCTTCATCTGAAATGTATTCTAATACACGGGATGAACAATAAACTGTAGGAATTTTGTTTTACCCAGATGGATAGTTTATCGAGTGATTTATCACTTAAATATCTTATTTTGACTCCTCAGTGTTAGCCTTTTAAGTGTTGCTATACCTGTTTCACAGATGAGGTATCTGAGATCAGGTTAAGTAAGTTATTCAAGGTCTCAGAGCTAAAAATTTTGTGAAGCCAGAGTCGAGTCAGGTTTACAGGCTTCAGGGCCACCCTCGTCCCCCTTTCTAGCTGAAACCCCCATCTGACGTCAGAGCTCCGCGGGTCCTCGGGACCCCA